>NC_061111.1:27762011-27887994 GCF_002878395.1 Capsicum annuum
TTTTTTTTTTAACGGA
This sequence comes from Capsicum annuum, assembly GCF_002878395.1. Taxonomy (NCBI): domain Eukaryota; kingdom Viridiplantae; phylum Streptophyta; class Magnoliopsida; order Solanales; family Solanaceae; genus Capsicum; species Capsicum annuum. Next base: position 27,762,028 of record NC_061111.1, read on the forward strand.
TTTGACCGGGTTGGGTTAAGTGGGTCGGTTTAGGGTGAGTTTTAATTTTTTTACTGTTGAGCCCGGTCCGGACTGGCCCGTCTAGCGCCAAAACCGGCCCTCAACCCGGTTAAAATAGAAGGGCCGATTCTGGGTTGACCCAGCCTGGCCCAGCCCGTTTGACACTCTAGTATAATTTTAACTGAATTCTAGTTCTTTACTTGTAAATTCAAATCACTAAGCTTGTTCAACAAAATAAAATAAAAGTTAATTGAAGCAAATAAACAAAAAGAATTTTCTTTTAACCTGAATGTTTTTTTCCCCATCTAGGTATTTTTTTTCCTCAGTTTGCAACTCATCTGCGTAACCTGCCAAAATATATACCGTTGGTAATGTCAGAGATATTTTCTGGCTGATAATCATTATTAAAATATATAGGTGGATTCAGGACTGAACATCATGAGTTCAAGTTTGGAATCTATCACTGTATTTATATGTAGAAATTTTTATCTATATCCAAAGTTGAGTCAAAATTACTGAATTTGAATGAACCGGTAACATATTAAATAACGTACATCCACCTCCATTAATTTGTCAAAAGGAATATGCTATACAATTTTTTTGCGTACAATTCGTTTCTTCATTGCTGAATATTTATAGCAAAATGTATCTATCTAATGTTCGTACCTAAGGAATTTCCAGCATTAGGCACATGTTTGCAGAAGATTTTCTTATAAACAACTGAGCCTTCAGTTTGGAACTGACAATTTCCTGAAACATTAACATCAGAAAATTAGTGGTTTTAGGTGTTGGGTGCGGGGGTTGTAAATTGAGGGTCATATGTATACGGAGTACTATTAACCAGGTTAAAAAATTTAAGTTGGAAGTTTCCTTCAATTCTTTCATCCTTTGGCAAAAGCGAGGAAAACCATAGAATGTACTTGGTCATAATTGACCTTGACACAAAAGGAAAAAATGATTGTTGTTGTTTGGTTTCTCTCTAATTTTTTTACAAAAAAAAATATTATATTATATTTTTATCTTAGACACACACTTAGGAAGTAGTATGTGTTTTCACTAAATTAATCATAATAAAGTGATCCTATTTATTAATATGAATTTTATGATATATAAAAACTCACTTATCTAAATAAGGTAGATTTGAAAGGGAATTAGAAATATCTTCTTGATTTCATAAAAATAATTTAATCTAACTAAATATAAAAGTTAAAATATCATAAATAGAAGGAGTTTTTTCTAAAAATAAAATCAAATTAATAATCTATCCTTATGATGGAGAAGTTAGGCATGACTTTAATCTGTATACGTTAAAAAATAATAATCATAGGAATGAGGACACATAACTTGACCTTACAGAGAGTTGGAAAAATCCACCTTAAAATGCTCAAAGGTGGGGTTTAATATGATTGTATACCAGTCATTACCTGATAGCCATAGTGCTCAAAGACTTACTTTTCATGCTTTCTTGGTCAACTACCAAACACATTTACTACGAGTCTCTCTTCTTTTTTACTTAAAGGGCGAGGGAGCAGTCGCGAAGTCAAAAAAATTGATTAGAGTTTCAAGATTTAATAAGCTTATAAAAATTAATTATTAATCAATATAATTTGGATACTTTTTTATATACAATGTATAATTTTTTAATAAATAATGTTGGACTGACCATCTTTCATGCACTATATATAGCTACACCAATGTAGGTGACACAGAAAGAAAAGTAATTTTTTTGACGAGAAGCAATTCATTTCAATTTTACTGTCACTACACCGAAAAACATACATTTAGCAACAATTAAGTTTACGCAATAACTTAATTTTTACTAAATTATATTTTGAGAGGCTTATTAATGACAATTTATATTTTAGCATTTATTGTAAATGCCTCTAAAGTCTATAATAATATTGGATCTAATGACAATTAATTAATGCTCATAAAATTTTCAACACTAAGTGCATATTTATTGTCTTTAAAAACCTTTTTTTTTAGTGTGTGTGTATACAATGGTGGCAAAGCCACATGAACTTTTGAAGTGTCAACCGACGAAAAATTAAACTATAAAAATAATTTATATATATATATATATATATATGCAATAACTTAATTTTTACTAAATTATATTTTAAGAGGCTTATAATTAGTGACAATTTATATTTTAGCATTTATTGTAAATGTTTCTAAAGTCTATAACAATATTGGATCTAATGACAATTAATTAATGCCTATAAAATTTTTAACACTCATTGTTAAAGTACATATTTATTGTCTTTAAAAATCTTTTTTTTTAGTGTTTGTGTATACAGTGGTGGCAAAGCCACAGAACTTTCGGAGTGTCAATCGACCTCGTCGAAAAGTTATATTATAAAAATAATTTTTATATATATATACTGCATACGCACATTTCTTGAATTTTTTATGAATTTATTTAGTTTATATATATTTACAAATAAAACAATAGGAAGAAAATTAAACTCACTTGGTACATGTTTAAAAAATAGACGGACGTTGGGCTGTGGTAACAAGTTGTGGCCATTGGCTGCGTGAAGGCAAGGACAACTGAGGGCATGCATTTTCTTTCTTTCTAATTTTGTTATAAGTTAAGAGAGAAAATGGTACGTATAAGCTAGTAAAATGAGGCCACTTATTTATAGCTAGCTGAACAATCTTTTTTTGTTTTCCTCTTTTACTTTTCAACCAATAAATTATTTTTAGTGGACTAATGCCCAAGAAATACTGCTGGCTATAGTCTGGTCAAAGTCCTCCCAAAAAAATTGATGCCAGCCTCCATTTTAATTCAATGTTGAAGTTTGTTTTGAAGAAAGAAAATTTCACATCGGAATTTACTTACGTTGGAAGAAGGTTGAGAGTTATAAATAAATTTTCACCTCCTTCATTATTTAACACACACAAAATATTCTTTTCCTTGTTTACTATTAAATAGGTTTAGAGATAATTCTCTTGGGGATCTCTTTGAGAATAGTATTTTAGGAAGTGAGAGTGTGTGAGAACAATATTGTGTATTGTATGCTGTAATAATTTTCATATAGCGAATATTTTTCTGGGAGACCCGTAATTTTTCTCCAATTGGGAAGTTTTCCACGTTAAATCTTTGTGTTGTTCTCTTTAATTTCTTTGTTATTTTCTGCTTGAAAGCGGTCCGGAAGGGGCGAAAAAAATAGTCGGTTTTTCCCAACAAGTGGTATCAGAGCCTTCGGTATGGAATAATTCTTTTGAAATTTTAGTATGCTCTGTGGTTGCAGCTTTGTCTGATCTTCCTTATCAGAATTTTTTTTTGAATTAGAATTATTGTTCTCAAGCAGAAGTTTCATCCCGGTGGAGTAGCAAGTGGAGTCTGATTCCGGTGGAGTTTGCTATTCTGGTGGAGTTACTTTGGGGTACTTGTATATTTGGTAATAGTGGGAATAAGTACAATCTAAAGAGGTTCTGGCTAAGGAAAGACTTGGTACTTAAGTGTATTCCTTGTGATCCACCTCTCTTTTCTGGGAACTAATTTAGTGGGTACTTTACATTACTATTGTCCATTTACTAGTACTAATAAACAAGATGAGGACAAAATTTGAGATTGAGAAATTTGATGGGAGAATTAATTTTGGCTTGTGGCAAGTTCAAGTCAAGGATGTGTTAATCCAATCTGGATTACACAAGGCATTGAAAGAGAGACCAACTAGCGAAAAAGGTGATAAGGATTCAGAAAAATCTGAAAGCAGTAAAGACTCAGAAAAATTCAGAATTAATGATGAAGAATGGGAAGAGCTAGACATGAAAGCGGCAAGTCAAATTCGCTTGTGTTTAGCTAAAAATGTTCTTGCTAATGTGATTGGATTATCTACAACAAAGGAGTTGTGAGAGAAACTTGAAGAATTGTACCAAATCAAAAGTATTTCAAATAGGTTACATTTGAAGGAGCAATTTCATAAATTGCGAATGGCTGAAGGTATAACTATTTCTGATCATCTGAGTGTCTTGAATGAGATTGTTTCTGAATTGGAATCTATTGGAGTGAAAATTGATGATGAAGACAAGGCACTTCGACTCATCTGGTCTCTTCCATCTTCCTACAAACACATGCAACCCATTTTAATGTATGGGAAGGAAACTGTGATTTTCTCAGAAGTGACAAACAAATTGATTTCTAAGGAAAAAAGATTGAAGAATGGAGATGAAAAATCTCTAGAAGATTCAGCTCTTGTTGTTAAAGAAAAATGGAAGCAAAACTCTAAAAAGAAGGTCATCTGCTGGAATTGTAAACAACCGGGACATGTTAAAAATAATTGTCCAAATAATGAGGCTAGTTCGGCTGGAAGCTCTAAAGAAAATGTTGCCAATGTTGTCTCCCTAGAACAGTGGGATGATATTTCTTTGTAAGAAAGATGAAAATCCTCATGACATGAATGCTACCTTTTGAATTGCCATGGAAGAGGATGTTTAATTGGTACCTGGTCCACAAGTTTGCACATGAGCATTGGTTGATAGGTGATGCAAGGTGTGTGGTGGAAAAGATGTCAATGACTAATGAACTCTCAAGAAATCAACAAGAGAGTTGCACTATAAGTTATTAGCAGTTTTTTCGACATGTGCCGAAAATGAAATTCTTAAAATTAGGAAGTGATTTCAAGTGAAAATTCTTGGATTGGTTTTTCAATCTGAGTAGATGTACTTTTTATGGTGGCGGTATGATAATTCTTGAATTTAGAATTATGATTGTTAGTAGCAGACAATGTGGACGTTGCAGTTACATATGATTGGCCGAGTTTAGAGTCAGGTGGAGAACTGATTTTGTTATGTGTAGCTGGACAACTATAAAGGGCCAACGGATTGCATTTTCTTCTCTTCAAAAGGTGGAGATTTGTTGAAGTTTGTTTTGAAGAAAGAAAATCCCACATCGGAAATTTACTTTAGTTGGGAGGAGGTTGAGAGTTATAAATAAATCTCCACCTCCTTAATTGTTTAATACACATAAAATATTCTTTTTCTTATTTACTATTAAAAAGGTTTAGAGATAATTCTCTTGGAGATCTCTTTGAGAATAGTATTTTAGGAAGTGAGGGTGTATGAAAAAAATATTGTGTATTGTATGGTGTAATAATTTCCATATAGTGAATATTTTTCTGGGAGGCCCATGATTTTTCTCCAATTGGGGAGTTTTCCATGTTAAATCTTTGTGTTGTTATTCTCTTTAATTTCTTTATTATTTTCTGTTTGAAAGCGGTCCGAAAGGGACGGGAAAAATAGTTGATTTTCCCAACATTCAAGTCATTTCATTTGTGCTCCTCCAAACTCAATCTAGCCAAAGTGGGGATAGAAAGAAAATTGTTCTTCCTTTTAAGTCTCAAATTATATTATACAATAATCACCCCATGATGGTGGGTCGGACGATAAAAATGGTGGGTTATGGAGGATTGATAAACTTCTAGACTATGAAATTTTTATAAATACTAACATTTTACGTAACATGATATACGTATTTTTTGGGCATAATTTTAAGTGAATAATAAATAAATTTATGTGATTCCTTAACCAAAACGGATAATCATGTGTCATAATTTTGAACCATGCAAAATATAATATTAGAGCTTGACTTTCTGTTAATTGTGTCTTGAATATTATAAATCTTAATTATACCAATATTTCTAGTAGATTTTGAGAAAAACATTATCCTTGTTGGCTTACAAAATCATTTCTGGCAGATTAGGACACATTAATTAAAATATTGTGTACAGTTAGATAACTCATAAAGTGAATTTGAATTTAATCTGACTCTAATATAAGTACTAGACATCACGTTGAAAAAAAACGTCAATTATATTCATGGTGAGATTTTTGTCTACTTCTACTTCGAAGACTAAATTTTGGCAAATCACATTAAATATTTTTTTTTGAACAATAAATGTGAATACTACCATAACTAAAAAAGGAAAATACAAAATAAGAGCATCCAAAACTGTTACTCAATTTTGAGTGAAACAGAATTAGGCGTCCACTATCACTGTTTATACAACTATTAATCCCTGCCAAAAAAAAAACTACACCTAACTGCTTGCTTTGTAAGTTGAAACTGTTCTATTCTATGTACAACCTCCCTAGTTAATTATGTGTCCCATAATGTCAGTATAACTAATCTCGACATTCTTGAATAACTTTCAATTCTTTGCCTTCCGGATGTGCTATATAATTGCAAACCAAAGTGCAGCCACTACTTAAGTTTGTGGAATCTCTTTCAATGCTTCTTATCAATCAGAAGTAATAGTTCCTTCAATTTTAGCGGGTAGAGAGACATCAAACCAACTAATGAGTTCATCCCTCAATGCTTTTACATATTCACATTCAACAAATAGGTGCTTACTTGTCTCTGTCATAAAGTGTTGACACAGACAACATTTAGCATCCTCTACTTGAATATTCAGGAGTATACCCTCAGTAAGTAATCCACCATGTACTACCAGCCACATGATAAACATGTGCTGAGGCAATGAGACTTTGTTCCATACTATGTTAGCGTTTATGGCTTAATTGAGTTAATTTTCCTCCAGTACTAGCTACTATCGGCTGGTGTTTTGTGCTCCCAAATATTAATGCCTTTCGTAAAAATTTCATTTATCTATTTTACCCAGAGAGCCACCTTATTCAGAGCAAGTTAGTAGAGTAACTTTGTAATAACCTGTATTATTCTTACCTTAGTTCAGCCCGTAGTGCATGTACAAGAGGCTTAGAACCTGAAATTTAGCTAAGTGTTGAAGACTTAGTTTTATTTTTGGCCTCTTAACTTTGATGATTTTTAAAGTGACCTTCCCGACCCCGAGATGATGGTTTCTAAGTTAATTCATATTCAGGGGTAAGTAGCATGTCTCAGGGAAGGTTTGAATTTTTCGGACGAGGATTGAGGCACGTTTGGATTTCAATTCCAGAACCTCACCGCGATTATGGCACGTCGCAGTGGGTTTAGCGGTAGCATCCTTGGCGTGTCACGGTGACGGCCTGGTCGGTGTCCCAGTTACGAATTTAAATTTTAGAAGGGCAGTCTTGTCCTTTTCCGGCCTCCCGATTCATAAAAACACAGGATTAAACCACTGATAGGGCATTATTTGCTCACTTTTTCCAATTTTATTCTCAAACAAACCCTAACCCTTCCCCAAATTCATCAAGTTCAATCACCATTCCTTCAAGAAAACTCAAGAATTCAAGTTTCACCACCCAAGGACTATCAAGAAAGTTAATTCTCTAGCAAGATTAAAACTTTAAGGTATGTTAAATGTTCATCCATGGGCCGTTTTCACCCATGGAGTCCAAGAACCTATTTTTATGTTTTAAATCATGAATCTACATGTTTACAATGAGTTATTTTCATGAAGCTTTTGGAAATTTCAATTATGTATGATGATTACAAGTATTTTTAGTTGGAAAGTAGCCCTTACACATTTGAAGCATGAAATTCCATGTTAAATCCCCAATGTATGGTTTTAGTGTTATGATTATGTTATTCCCAAATTTTTCAATCATTCCCATGCTTAAGTTCATGAATTTCAAGTGTTTGATGAAATGCCTAAGAGATGAATTTTGAACAATGATTACTTATTATGCTTTTGAAGCTTTAGCATGTTTTTACTGTTAGTGTTATTGAGTCCTGGGGGTTATAAATACCTGAAAACTTAGCTGTTTACTTAGTCTTAGTATTTTCAGAATGGTTTCAAATATATTTGAGTATTATCAGTTCAGTCATTTATCCTATCAATTAGGTTTAGATCAGTTCAGTAATCCGAGTCAGTTCAATTGAGAGTAGAATTTAGCACCGAGAGAACTCAGGGATGGGGACTCACCTTACAGTTGAGGGTGTGACCTTTACTAAAAGTTCCTACATTCCATAACTACGTAGCCAGCGTAGGTTGAGATGTTAATCTGCCAGTTGAGGTTTGACATATATCTCACTAGAGCACCTGCCAGTAGAGGGTGATTCTTTAGTCCTTAGGGACTTCACTTTAGTGGATCCATACAACAAGTGTTAGTACTTATGGCACAGTACTGACACCCTTTTAACTAGGGTCATAGGTTGGACCCCAATTAGCTCATATTGGGGCACGTTGGTTAGATAATAGCTTCCACAGTCTCAGTCCAGTCCTAGTTTGAAAGTCAGCTCAGGTTTGCTTGACCATAACATGCAGTTTATCAGTTAAATCAGTACTCAGATTTTAGTATTTCAGTTTACAGAATATTACAGTATCATGTTATATGCTTGGTCATGCATTCTCAGATTTTACAACTTTCACGCATACTATGCCTTAGTTATCTCATGCTATTCATTCAGTCAGTTATTATTTATGCACATAAGCCCATGCATATCAGCCTAACCTTATTTAGCATACAAGTACATTCAACTCTTATTCAGTCAGTTTAGAGTCTTTCAGATACTTTCAGATAGTTTAGTCAGTTTTTTCATTATTTTACCTATTTTTTTAGATGGTTGTTTTCAGACACTTGTTTCCAGGCTTATAATTTCAGATATATTTTTGTATTTAAAAACCTTATGGCATATTCAGTTGTTTCCACATACGTTCATTACCAGTATATTATTCAGTGCTTACAGCAGGTACCAGCTCATGGGTTAGCTTGTGGTCACTTGTAACCGTAAGCACTGTGTGGCATCTAGGGTATACTTTTAAGGAATTACAAGACTTAGTATTAGATCCTAAGGATGTGAAGTGTCCCAGGAAGTCTGAAAACCGCGTTGAGTAGAGTCTTGTGCATGGTTGTGAAGTGCGTCATACTTATGTACAAGAGGCTACAAGATGTTTAGGAGAAGTTTCCCTTCTTTCAGTATTTATGTCGTGCGATTGAGCATGAACTCAATTTAAACTCTTTTTCTAATTCGTTCTTCTTTCCATTTACAGAACATGACTCCCAGAAATACTAACGAAAGAAGAAATAGGAACAAGCCACACCTCTGCCTATTCAGGAAGATCCCCTGAAGGAGAATCTCTCATGCCAAATTCAGAGCTGCATTCACTACTTTAGCTAACTCAGCAACAACTTAGAATAACCATCAAGCTACTATCCTAGCCGTTCCAGTGGCTAATACTATCACAGCTAGGATTCGGGACTTTACCCGAATGAACCCTCCTCTGTTTTTGGGATTCAAGTCTGGTGAGAATCCATAGGAGTTTCTTGACATAGTTCATAATGTAACTGATATTATGGGTGTGACTTCTAGTAAGAGTGCAGAGTTGGGTGCTTACCAGTTGCAGGATGTTGCTCACACCTGGTATAAGCAGTGGAAGGGAGATAGAGATGCAAATGCAGGGCCTGTTGAATGGGAGGAGTTTGCTACAACCTTTTTAAATAAGTTCTTTCCCTTGGAGTTAAGGGAAGCTAAGGTACAGGAGTTTATCAATTTGAAGCAGGGGAACATGTGTGTGAAAGAGTATTCTCTTAAGTTTACTTGGCTAGCCAGGTATGCTCCTAATGTGGTGTCTGATGATAGGTCTAGGATAAGTAAGTTTATTTCTAGGGTAGCTGATAGCGTGGCCAAGGAGTGTAGGACCGCGATGTTGATTAAGGATATGGACTTGTCTAGGTTAATGGTCCATGCTCAATAAATTGAGAAATAAAAATTTAAGAAGAGAGAGGGAGAATAAGAGAGCCAGAGCAGGTAGCTTTAGTTTTGCTCAGTCGAGGTCCGAGGGTGGTAACTGTCCTTAATTCCGCCAAAAATATTCAGCCTCAACTCCATCTTCAGCTAGTGCGCCAGTGCCAAAGTTCAGAAATAATTATCGACATAGGGTGCCAGGCTCAAAGTCCTAGGGCAGTGTGAACAGTGGTCGTACAAATTCTCTTTGCCAAAAATATAGTAGAAACCATCAAGGTGTTTGTAGAGATGACAGTGATGTATGGTTTGGGTGTGCCAATCTAGGCCATAGATTCAGGAATTGCCCAAATAGTGGTCAGCAAGGTTAGTCCAGTCGTCCCCCAGTTCCATCAGATCGCCTGAATCAGCAGAGTGCCGCTTCCAGTTCAACCAGTGGTTAGCGCCCAAATAACTTATATGCACTTCAGTCCTGATAGTATTAGGAAAGTTTTATGTGGCTACTGGTACATTACAGGTCTTTCATTTATATGTTTATACTTTGTTATATCCTGGAGCTTCTCTTTCTTTTGTAACCCCCTATATTGCTGTGAATTTTGGTGTCAGTTTTGAGACTTTAGCAGAACCCTTCTTAGTGTCTACCCAGTAGATGCCTCTATTGTAGCCAGACAGGTATATAGGAATTGTTCGGTTATAATATCCCAAAAAGTTACCTTAGTAGATCTTGTGGAGTTAGAGATGACTGATTTTGATGTCATTCTCAGCATGTATTGGCTCCACTCAGGTTATGCTTCAGTTGTTTGTAGAAATAGAGTTGTCTATTTTTAGTTTCTGAATGAACCAGTCCTTGAATGGATGAGTATTACTTCAACACTTAAGGGTCAGCTTGTTTTGTACTTAGAGCGAGAAAAATGATATCCAAGAGGTATGTCTACCATCTTGTTTGAGTTAAAGACTCTAGTTCAAAGATTCCCAATCTTGAGTCAGTTTCAGTAGTGAAGGAATTTCTAGATATGTTTCCCAAAGATCTTCCTGGAGTTTCTCTAAAAAAGGAAATCGACTTTGAAATAGACCTTCTTCTGGATACCTAGACTATCTCTATTCTGCCCTACAGAATGGGTCTCGTAGAGCTTAGAGAGTAAAAAGAATAGTAGAAATATCTCCTAGATAAGGGATTCATCAGGCCCAGCGTTTCCCCATGGGGCGCTTCAGTCTTTTTCATGTGTAAGAAAGATGGTTCGTTGAAAATGTGCATCGATTACCGTCAGTTGAACAAAGTTTCCATCAAGAATAAGTATCCACTCCCTAGAATTGATGACTTGTTCGATAAACTTCAGGGTTCCAGTTATTTCTCTAAGATATACCTCAGATCCGGCTATCATTAGCTCAGAGTCAGATAATGTGACATTCTAAAAATAGCTTTCAGAACTCGATATGGTTACTTTGAATTCCTTGTCATGTCCTTTGGTCTAATGAATAACCCAGAAGCTTTCATGGACTTGATAAAAAGAGTGTTCAAGCAGTACTTGGACATGTTCGTCATAGTCTTCATAGATGACATCCTTGTCTATTCCCGTAATGAAACTGATCACGTAGACCACCTCAGAATAGTATTGTAGACTCTTAGAGCCCATTAGTTGTTTGCCAAATTTAATAAGTGCGAGTTCTGGATAAGATCAGTAGCTTTCCTTGGCCATATTATTTTCGGTGATGGCATTAGAGTTGATCTTTAAAAAACTGAAGCAGTGAGAAAATGGCCCAGACCTATCTCTCCACTAGATATCAGGAGTTTCTTGGGTTTGGCTGGCTATTACAGATGGATTGTTGAAGGGTTTTGGTCAATTGCGTCCCCCATATCCACATTGACTCAGAAGAAAGTCAAGTTTTAGTGGTCAGATTCCTTTGAAAAGAGTTTTCAAGATTTGAAGACTCGACTTACCTCAGCCCCTGTTTTGACCTTTTCAGATGGTTCAGATGGGTTTGTTATTTATTGTGATGCTTTCAGAGTTAGTTTGGGTTGTGTTTTGATGCAGAGTGGTAAGGTCATAGCCTATGCCTCTAAACAGCTTGAGCCCCATGAAAATAATTATCCTACCCATGATCTTGAGTTAGCAGCTGTTGTGTTTGCCTTGAAAATTTGAAGACGTTATCTGTATGGGGTGCATATTGATGTGTTCATGAATCATAAAATTTTGCAGTATGTATTTCGCAGAGAGTTAAATCTTTATCAGAGAAAGTGGTTAGAATTGTTGAAGGACTATGATATGAGTATTTTGTATCATTCGGGTAAGGCCAATGTAGTGGCAGATTCCCTTAGTAGATTATCTATGGGTAGTGTGGCTTACTTTGAGAATGATAAGAAAAAGTTAGTTTAGGAGGTTCATCAGTTGGCTAGGTTAGGCGTTCGTTTAGTTGACTTAGCTGAGGGTTGTGTATGGGTCTGGAATATTTTGGAATCTTCGTTGGTTGCTGATGTGAAAGAAATGCAAGATAGGGATCCCAGTGTAGTTAAGTTGAAGAAGTCAGTCAGAGATCAGATAGTAGAGGTTTTCTCCCAAAGGGGAGATGGTGTGTTGCATTGCCAGGGTAGACTGTGTGTGCTGTGTGTCGACAAAGTTTGATTGGGTGGGTTGTTGGAATATGAGAATGAGACAAAGTTTGTTATGATTTGTTAATTGGATTAAAAAAAACAAAAATAAATACAGAAATAAGTAAAATATGAGGTGGTTATTTATTTTCTTGGGGAAAAATTATAAAAATAGGGTTAAATTGTGTGATATCGGAATAAGAAATATTATTAACGGAATAAAATGACGTGTCTATAGAAAGAAACTGACATAGCATGACTTACGTGAACACATGACCAACAACACAATTCATAATTCATATATTGAAGCACTTCATCAAACATGTGATATGCATAAACTTGTACAAACATGGGGATTTCATAATATCATGCTAATTGGGCACTTTTCCTTCATATCGATATTTAATCAAACACATGATAGGCATAATATATGTAGACACCATTATTCAACAATTACACATCATGATTCAACATCTAATTTCATCATCCTAGGGTTTAATCATAGTTTCACATGAATATATATCTATACAAATCAATTCCACATAACATTAATCACCCAACATGGATTTGAATTTAACTGATCATTCTCAACATAAACAAAATAAATCCAACATGAAGTTCATAAAGAAAATCTAAAATCTTTACTTTAGAAAAGAGATTCTTGGGCTTCATGGACGAAAGGAGTCCATGAATAAACACTATGCATACCTTAGTTCATGATTTCGTTAAGATTGACAGTGAAACCTTCTTGAATTTGAATCCCCAATAGAAACCTTAGCTTGTTCTTGAGAGAAACTTGAGAGAAACTAGTATATTTTGGGTGAAGAATGGCTAAATCACGTGTTATTGGGTTTATATAGGGTTGAGAAATTGACCCTTTTAACCCTTGGATGCGTATTTTATTTCTGAGAAAATTTTCCAATTTGGTAGGCTGGTGCGACACGGTGCTATCATGACGTGTCACTGGAAATTACCAATTGGGAACTGGGTTGACGGTGCGATGCGGTGAAATCGCATTGCAATACTGGATGGGACCTGGAAGTTCACAGTGACGTGGTGATATCACGCTGAGACACTGAAAAAAGGACAATTCTAAATTTGAGCCTTGGTGTGACTCTCTATAATCATGGAGGCTTACTGGATTTTGATGATTACCATTTTGACCTGATCTGCGATGCGCTGATGGCTCAGGTGATACACTGTCTCACTAAAAAGGCTCTAACTCTTCGTCCGAGTGTCGGATTTGGGCGAATTTGATATCGATGGAAAGCTTATTGAATTTTTCATATGATGAAAAGTGAAAATCTTGAAAATACCACATGTATAAAAGTGGATTCATCTTTGAAATAAGTTTTTAACACTTTTGAGACGAATTTAAGCTAGGTAGAAGTACGGGGTATTACAATGTCTCCCCCTTGGGAACATTTATCCTCGAATGAGACTGATTGAAATAGGAAGAATGATAAGCTAAAGTTCTTACTGAACATTAACAATAGAAACATGACTACCTGGCTAACATTACTAAGATTCATACTGAGAATGCATATCTGATGTAGGATTTTATGACTGAGCTGATACATGAATGCATGACTGAGAGTACTGATAAACTACTCACGCATATCTAATGTGTAAATACATAATTGAACTGACTCATGATCATGATACTGAACATATAAGGGTAAAGGTACCAGGTTTGTAATAGAAATCTGAGAATGAACTGAATACCAAGTTTGTAATGGTAATTTGAACATAAAACTGATTAAGTGTAAGATAAACCCATTACTTAAGCCATAAATATGGTGAACCCATGATTATGCTAGGAGTATGCGTGAACGGGAACATGAGGACATAACTGAGACAAAATTATGAAGCATGAACTATTTTTCGTGAACTGAACTGAGTCTTGAATACATGGAGTGCCACTAAAGTTGGAGCTTGAGGGTCAACTTATGAGTACCCCTTACTCCAAACTGGATTCATTACGTGAAAAGAGATTGGCATGCTTATGTTATGAAAGCCTGGGGGATCTATAGTGTAAATCCACCTTGGGATGCTATGCCCCTCGAAGAATACTGACTTGGCTGAGTTGCTGAGAAAACTGAAGCGATGCACAAGGCATTTACGAGCTGAGTCTTAACTGAATATCTGGGATCTAAAACTGAAGCAAGATACATAAACTGGGATGAGCTTGCATATATCTAGTCGGTTCATCTTACAATGGTTACATTCATAAGGCTTAAGATAGTACATCTAGATAGAAGGGACGGAAACCCAAACCATGCGAACTTGTCCATCTGACTGATAGACTGACTTTCTGGTTTTATGGACTAACTCATGATGAAAAGTTACGCTCAATTGGAGCATTTCTATGAAACTCTTTCTCTAGAGTTCTAATGATTATAGGGCACAAGGAAATCTTGGCCTTGTCTAAATAAGACAGCCGAATAAGAAAATTATCACATGGCTAAAGTTTGGTAAGATGAGTTGGAGCCTATGAACAATATTTAATATGAAATGACTAAGTCTCTTGCACTGCAACTGAGGCTACTAAAAAGATTCACATGGGTGCTGAACACGAGTACATAAATACACTAACTTATATGATTAACTGGATAGGCATGTAAGACTGAACTATACTTATTCTTGAATAACTGGACAGCAACTGCAGAGCGTCATGCATAAGAGATAAGGACTAACTGGTTGACATAAGATACTGAGCATGAACTGAGGCTAATTGCATTATTTGAGAATGCAACACCAAGAGTACAATATATTTCTAGAACAGTCTTGTAAACTGAGGTACTGGAAGGTCGACAACTGAGTAGCTGATAACTGTACGCTATGGTCGAGTAAACCCAAAACTAAACTGAGTTACCGACCTGATTACTGAACTAGGACTGGGATTGAGATTATACATAAAATGGTAATTGAGACTGTAATCATACCTAAGACAATAACTGGGACTGAATACTGGTTTCTGATAACTAAGGTTTATACTGATACTGAAGTGCTTAATTCTGAGACTGAACACTGATTACTGAGTACTGAACACTAAAATTGTAACTGAGATAGCAATTGAATTCTGATAGTTACACGACGTGGGCTGAAATAAGTCAGGGATACGAATGTACCCTCACACTCTGTACTTTCCCAACTTCTAAATACAACCTTTTGCTAGCCATTTACTTGCACACTAACATGACATTCAAGCCTATCTTCCCCACTACACCCTCGTGTAAAATAAGCATGCAACAATCTTATCTTAATATGAAATATCCACTCTTTCCCTTCTAAGCAACTGCTCTCCACTACACTATTTTCATAATAAGAGCTCACTGAAGGGTTAAATCAGGAGGACATGAAGCATGAATGGACACTAACTGAACTTGACACTTGATTGAAGCTTGAGGAATAGAATATAAGTATCATGGATTCACCAAGAGGTCTAAACTGAGGATATACGTAACATAGTCTAAATTTAACTGATCAGTGAAGGCGTAGAATGAGCCATGGAAGCTGAATATACTGTAAAACATGATATGTGTACATGAGTCATGAGCTGTATGACCTGAGTTTGGAGTTTTCTGCATTCATGGGACATGATTTGTATTACTTAAGGGAATAGAACTGAACTCCTTTGCTGGGAACTAGAATTGTACATAATTCTTTAGGAAGCGTATTAATATAAGCTGTGTTCATGGAACTGAGATGTGAATCATGCGTAGGCATCATGCTGACTAAAGTACCAAACTTTACATTGAGATAAGGATGGGTCGGGAATCATCTTCCCTTAATGCTTTTTTATATGTACTAGTATTACTACTAGGATCTGAGAGCCTGAATTGATCCCTTGATCTATTATCTCCCCCTTAGCTTTAAGCCATCATCATAAGTCTGTGAGCACTTTACTAAACTCTGAACTAAACTGCAATTATTGTCACCTGATAATACTCTGTTCGACACATACTTACCTTACTAAACACATTATCTGCTTTTGTTTCCTCATAGACTACTAATACCACATCACCTCAATTATGTCCACAACTTCACACTTACAATGAAATGAATAACTTAAGTACTAGCTTGCACTACTCAAGCCTAATGATTTACTCTGGTATATCTATCCCCATGATTAATTAATCTATTCAACCTAGATAATGTTATCCCCAACTCTACTACTGCTAAACTCCTGAGTTTATGCTTTTAACTCTAGGTCATATGCTATCATAGGATTCTAAGAAGGGATCTGATGACATATGAGTTCTCATGATCATGAAAAAGAGCTGTATAGTTTTGGAGCATAACTGAATTGATGGGATACTTTTGAGCTTGTGGGCAATCCCATACTAACTATCTGTAGGGACTGTTTGAAAAAGCCCTATCTCTAGGAATTTAAGCTTCACCATTTTTGTTACCTTAAAAGTAAGGTGAAGTTGACATAGGTGAAGAATGAGGAGAATCTACAAGAGTTTCTTAGAGAACCTTTCTATAGCACGAACTGAGACATAAAAAAAGGGAAACTGTTCCTAAAACATCTCATAGCCTCCTGCACATAAGTATGGTGCACAACACACCCATGCACAAGACTCTACTAGATGCGGCTTTTAAGACTTCCTCGGACACTGTTGAACCTTTGTCTTTGATACCAAGTTTGTAATGCCCCAAAATCTGGTACTCGAAATGTTACACGGTGCTCATGACACCAAAAGACCACAAGCTAACCCATGAATGATATCTGTAACTGAGCACTGAAAAATATACTGTAAATATACAAAAACATGAACTGAATGGACATAAGGTTCAAAACTGAATGAATATTTGATAAACAATGTCTAAAAATGGTATAAAAATACCAAAGCAAATCTGAAATAGCTGTCTAACATGCTATAGTCTGAAAGCCTCTGAACTATTTGAATAAGTAGTTGATGGGACATGTCCCCAACTAACTCCAACTACTGAAATAAACTGAAAACTAAAATAGTAATATGATCATTATTTCCTCGAAGGATGAGGACTCACTGCTAACTCTGATCGCTGAACTGGGATGCTACTAGTTCTCTGGAGCTCGTGCTTCTAAACCTATGGTATAAGACACCATAACGCAAATATGTCAGCACTTTGAATGTACTGGTATGCAAGTGAGGTAGGTTGAATACAATAGGTTTATATGCATGAACAATACTAACTGACTGATTAACATGAACGTGAGAATACATGCATGCATACATAACTATAACTGAGATCGTGAATTTTGATAACATGGCTTTACTGATATCTGAGTATTGATATTGGGATACTGAATATGAATGACTGAATCTACTAAATACTGAGAGACTGATGTTGTATCACTAATACAGGAAAAACTATTTTTGACAGTTCTGATTATGAAAAACTGGTCTGATTGACTGTATCTGACAGTCTTAAGTCTGAATACTGATAACATGAGTTTCGTATAATTAATATACTATTAACTGAGTTCGTATTA
Source organism: Capsicum annuum (assembly GCF_002878395.1). Taxonomy (NCBI): domain Eukaryota; kingdom Viridiplantae; phylum Streptophyta; class Magnoliopsida; order Solanales; family Solanaceae; genus Capsicum; species Capsicum annuum. The sequence goes on from NC_061111.1 coordinate 27,779,692, forward strand.
ACATGATTACTATGAGTGACAATAACTGATAGTCCTGATACTGATAAAACTAGCTGAGTTTCATACTGTATTGAGTTAACTGTATCTGACAATCTTGAATTTCCATAGAACTGAACTGAGTTCTATTACTGAAACTGAATGACTGTGTCTGACAGTCCTAATTCTGTAATATAAAACTGTAGGAAGTAGTTGTCTAACCGACACACCCCAAATAATGCATTATAGCTGAACTGGGGTCCAATCTGTGCCCTGATTGCAAGGGTGTCAATACTGCACCACTGGTAAGGACAACATGTGAGTGACCTTCAACTAGCAGGTTGCTCTAATGAGAATGGTGGGAAGCCTCATATAACAGGTTAAGCTACCTCATCTACCCTCATATAGCAGGCTATGTTATCTCAACCTACGCTGGCTACGTAGTTCTAGAATGCAAAGATTGCTTCTAAGAATCACACCCTCATATAATAGGTGAGTTCCCATCCTTGGGTTCACTCAGTGCTATCTCCTACTCCCAACTGAATAGAAACTGAACTGAACTAATACTAATGGTATTATTTAGCGGAGCTAAACTAAACTGAATTTACTGAGTTTCGTTGACTAACAAAATGTACTGAGTTCTGAGGACTGACTGATAATACTAAAGTTATTGAGATTGACTGGGAATACTGAGGTTATTGAGATTACTGAGTACTGAGATTACTGAGATTTCTGAGATTTTTAGGTTTTCCTGAGTCATATGACTGACTGAGTTCTATGGATCATAGCTTGACTGAGAGTAGCGTGAAAACATGAAATGGCTCTAGGCACACATCTAAGTTGTCGGGTACAAGTACCCCCAGGACTCGATGGAAAGAAACTGACATAGCATGACTTATGTGAACACATGACCAATAACACAATTTATAATTCATATATTAAAGCACTTCATCAAATATGTGATATGCATAAACTTGTACAAACATATGGATTTTATAATATCATGCTAGTTGGGCACTTTATCTTTATATCGGCATTTAATCAAACACATGATAGACATAATATATGTAGACACTATTATTCAACAATTACACATCATAATTCAACATCTAATTTCATCATCCTAGGGTTTAATCATAGGTTCACATGATTATACATCTATACAAATCAATTCCACATAACATTAATCACCCAACATGGATTTGAATTCAATTGATCATTTTCAACATAAGCAAAATAAACCCAACATCAAGTTCATAAAGAAAATCTAAAATCTTTACTTTAGAAAAGAGATTTTTGGGCTTCATGGACAAAAGGAGTCCATGAATGAATACTATACATACCTTAGTTCATGATTTCGTAAAGATTGACGGTGAAACCTTCTTGAATTTGAATCCACAGTAGAAACCCTAGCTTGTTCTTGAGAGAAACTTGAGAGAAACTAGTATATTTTGGGTGAAGAATGGCTAAATCACGTGTTATTGGGTTTATGTATGGTTGAAAAATTGACCCTTTTAACCCTTGGATGCATATTTTTTCTGAGAAAATTTTCTAATTTGGCAGTATAGCGTGAAGCGGCGCTATCATACCGTTTCACTTAAAATTGCCAACTGGGAACTGGGCTGACGGCGCGACACAGTTAAATCATGTTTCAATTCTGGATGGGACCTGGAAGTTCACCATGATGCAGTGATATCGCGCTGAGACACTGGAAAAATGACAATTTTGAATTTGAGCCCTGGTGCGATGCGCTATAATCACGGAGGCTCACTGAATTTTGATGATTGCCATTTTGACTTGCTCCGTGATGTGTTGATGGCTCAGGTGATACACTGTCTTACTAAAAAGGCTCTAACTCTTCGCTTGGGTGTCGGATTTGGGCGAATTTGGTATCTATGGAAAGTTTATTGAATTTTACACATGACAAAAATGAAAATATTGAAAATACCACATGTATAAAAGTGAATTCATCTTTGAAACAAGTCTTTAATATTTCTAGAATAAATTTAAGCTAGGTAGAAGTACGGGGTATTGCAATATCTCCTAGTGGCACTATGCAGGAGTTCAGCATCCCCATATGAAAGTGGGAAGAAGTAAATATGGATTTTGTGTCAGGGTTGCCTCGTTTAACATTCCCAGCATGATTTTATTTGGGTTATTATGGATAGAATGACCAAATCAGGCTATTTCTTACCAGCCCATACTTCTTATTCAGCCTAGGATTATGCTAATCTCTATATTAGAGAGTTGTTCAGGTTGTATGGATTCCCTTTGTCTATCATTTCAGATAGAGGTTCTTTGTTTACCTCTCATTTTTGGAAAACTTTTGAAAAGGGTCCTGGTACCCAAGTTCATCTCAGTATAGCCTTTTACCCTTAGACAAATGGTCTAGAAAAAAGGATAATTCAAACCCTAGAGGACATGTTGAGAGCTTGTGTTATTGACTTTAAGGGCAGTTGGGATGATCACTTGCCATTGATTGGGTTTAGTTACAATAACAATTATCATTATAGTATTAATATGGCTCCATTTGAGGCTATTTATGGGATGAGATGTAGAGCTCCTATTGGTTGGTTTAAGGTAGGTGAGACTGCATTAATAGGGCTAGATTCATTATTTGATGCATTGGAGAAAGTTCAGATAATCTAAGAAAGGCTTAAGACAGCCCAAAACCGACAGAAATCCTATACAGATATAAGAAGGAGAGACCTTAAGTTTGAGGTTGGATACTTAGTTTATTTAAAAATCTCACCCATGAAGGAAGTGAAGAGGTTTGGCAAGAAGGGGAAGCTTAGTCCTTGATATGTTGGACCTTATAGGATCTTGAGCCATTGTGGGTAGGAAGCTATGAGCTTGAGTTGCCCGCAAATTTGGCATCAGTGCACCCAGTATTTTATGTTTCTTTGTTAAAGAAGTGTATTGGTAATCCAGCAATAGTAGTCTTTTTAGAAAGTACGGGCGTCCAAGACAACCTTTCTTATGAAGAAATCCTAGTTGAAATTCTTGATCGACAGACCCGTAGACTGAGGAAAAAGTAAGTTTCCTTGGTCAAAGTTCTTTGATGGAATCAGTCCATTGAGGGAGCCACTTGGAAAGTAGAAGAATACATGTGTACCAAGTACCCTCATCTTTTCTCTGCAAACTCAGACTCAGCTTAAGGTGACAGTTTTTCCTTAGATCATCTCTTTTCCATTCTCAGTTCCAGCTATATAATCATCTTCCTGTCATTGTATGCATTCACGAATCAGTTCAGTTATGTATCATGTTTAAGACTCAGTCATGTAACCATATTTTCAGTTATGCATGTTCAGTATGCAAATTCAGTTTCCTTAGTGTTCTTAGTTTAATTAGTCTTATTTGAGGATGAATGTTCCCAAGAGGGAGATATTGTAATACCCCATATTAGTCTTAGCTCAGTTCAGCCCATAGTGCATGTACAAGAGGCTTAGAACCTGAAAATTTAGCTAAGTGTTGAAGACTTAATTTATTTTTGGCCTCTTAACTTCGATGATTTTTAAAGTTACCTTCCTAACCCCTATATGATGGCTTATAAGTTAATTCATGTTTAGGGGTGTAAGTAGCATTGTCACACCCCCTTTATTACCAAAATGTTATGGTTTTAAGATTGAAAAGGATTTTTATCATTAAGTGACAAAAAATAAAATTTATTTCGAAAAGGATTGTTTACATTCAAACTCAGAGTCGCCACTTGACATGAATTAAGTATGCCAAGTCGCCTTTGAAAAGCCTTTTTCAAAATTGTTTAACTCTAAAAACTGATCCACAAACAAAGATTCCAGTTAAGGAATTCTATTGACCGAGGAGAAGGTGTTAGGAACCCCTCAATCCCGTGGTTTGACTACGGTCGCTTTGTGGAGTATATCAGCTATCATGACACTATAAATGTATAAACCAACAAATACATAAACACGAAAAACAAACAACCAAACACTCAAAAGTTCAAAAAATAATGTCCAGTCTCATTTAATACATACCAAAATAAAAAGTGCAGAAATGAATCTATACTAATCCTAAACTATGCTCTACCCGATGCCTCAGGCCTTGATCACGAACCTCCTTTGTGTACATTATACTTCGGATAATTTCCCAGTGAATGAATACAAATGACCTCGGGACATTCCCCGGCTAAATGAATACATTTTTTCAAATGCGAGAAAAATAGAATCATTCAACAAACATTCCAAACATTCAACAATTGACAACCCCTAAGTTTTGCCTACCGAACCTATCATTTGCCTACCAATTCTCAACCTAAAACATGATACTATCGGGTGAAAATTAATAGCAAACAACCAATTAATAAAACCATTTCCATTATGAATCAAAATTCTCAATATTCACCTTTATCAATTTTCAATTCCCGTCCTACTTATTCTCAATTGAATTAAAATCATTCAATTATTCAATCCAAACAATCAATATTAACAGTCACTTATGATGATCCAAACATATCAAAATTGATGAAAACAAAAGCCACACAATAATAAATTTACCACATAAAGTGTCAAACAATTAAGATGAATCAAGAATGAGATGAAAAATGGACCTTAGTGCTGCTTTCATTTAAGTATTACTCAATTAAATGAGATGGAGTGTATGCAGGAAACCTCGAACAAAACCTCAATCAATGAATTCAATGCGAACTCGCCAACTCAATTGAACCCAAAGCTGAACAATTAAAATAGCGATCTCAAATCAAAACCCCAAAAATTCTGAATCAAATCTAGAACAAGGAACCAATGTTCGCGACTTTGTTCATGATGATATTCACATCAACAAGGTTATGGGTTTCTTCTGCAAAAGACGATATGGTTTTTGGGTTGGACTATTATGGCTTCAAATGAAGTTCCGACATGCCTCAATAGTGATGAACCCAGTGTGGTTGAGCTGGATTAGGTCGTGAGATTTGGTTCTTGTGACTAGAGTTGGTGGTTTAGGACGAAATCTGGTGGATTTTGATGTATTCCAGCAAGAGTTCGCCGTACAAAATATCCATCATTTCTCTTCTCTCTCTCTACATTTTTCTCTGTTTATGCTCTCTGTGTGTGGAGTGTGTTAGCTATGTATGCGTGAATTTATTTTCAGTGATCTCTCTTTACCATGTGAGTGTGTGTCTATTATTTTACTGTGTATGTTAAGCATATTGTGTTGCTGTCTTTTTGTGGGTATTCTTTATCAATGGAGTATATATGTATTATGAAGGGAATCCAGTGAATGAGAGGAAAAAGAAGTCTCTATGCGTGTGAGATGATGGTAGTGTGTACGTAGTCCATTCTATGAGTGCGTGTGCGTTCATGAGAATATATGTTCACTGTGAGGTCAATTGGAGTGTATTGTAAGATGGTGAGCTGTGTGTTTTTGTGAGGTGGTATGGTTACCCTGATGTGTGTATCTAGCATGTGAGTGGCGATAAAGGAGTATATGTGAGTGCAAATTATGTGGTGTTTTGTGTATTTTTTTGCTGAATGGAAAAAGTGATTCAAAAAATATGCGAGGGAGCCTGGGGGGGTATGTGGGATAAGGAGTGGTGAGGTGTCAAAATTAGTTAGGGTTGGTTGTTAATTTGTTAGAAATTTTGTTATTTTTGTATTTTTGTAAAGGGATCATCATATGGGGTAGGGTACATGGTAAGGTGCATTTCAAATTAATATTGGGAGGGATAAAATTACGTATATACATCATGCTCCTTTTTGGATGTGAACACAAAGTATTTTCAGACAAAGAAGTAGACAATGAGTCTGAATTTTGACCCGATCATTATTCAAAAGGAGGAAACAAAAGGACAAATGCAACCAAGTCATTATTTTGGAAATCCTATCTATCCCAATTATGTGGTGATCAAGTCACAAGTATTTCAAAGGTTGGAAGGAGAAGGACTATATCCAGTTGGAGAGTCGAGTGAGGTCCTGTTGAGGTTCCGATCTGCGGCTCTGTCATTACATTAAAAATGAAAATTACAAGTTAAAAACATGAATAAAAGTACAAAAGTCTATCTATGCATCTTTCCTTGGCTCTTGACTTGCTATTTCATCACCCTGTTCTCCAGGCGGGCTCCTGACTTGCAATTTCCTTACTCTATTCTCCAGGAGAGCTCTCGACTTGCAATTTCATTACCTTGTTGCTTGGCTTTCAATAACTTCACCCTATTCTCCAGGCGGGCTCCTGACTTGCTATTTCTTTAATTTGTTGACTTTTAATTTCTTCACCTTGTTGCTTGACTTTTTATTTATTCGTCCTGTTCTTCGGGCGGGCTCCTGAAATCACATCAAAACTAGAAAGAAAATTATCCCAAACAAAGGTTATGATAGAAATCTCACTTTTCAACAAATAAAGTCTCATTTTTTCAAAAGGATCCTAAATGATGCTTTCAATAGCATGACTTAAATTTTTTCCCCTAGTTTATCATCAGAAAACTTTGCAAATGTTAAACCAATCATAACTACTTGCATGTTGCAATGATAAATCAAGACTCGGACTAAGAAATGCATCTCTTAAGAGTAAAATTAAATGACCAAGACTAGGAAGTGCGTCTCCTAAGAATTAAAGTGAGGAATTCCGACTAGAAAGTGCGTCTTCTAGAGATAAAGGTTTAAATTAAGAAGTGTGCCACCTGACAAATGAAAACTGACAAGGAAGTGCATCTCCTAAGGGTTAAGTTCAATGACTCGACTAGAAAGTGCATTTTTAGGAGTCAACGAGAATGGCTCGACTAGAAAGTGCATTTTCTAGTAGTCAAAGGGAATGACTCGACTAGAAAGTACATCTTCTATGAGTCAAGGGGAATGACTCGACTAGAAATTACATCTTCTAGGAGTCAAGGGGAATGACTCGACTAGAAAGTACATCTTCTAGGAGTCAAGGGGAATGACTTGACTAGAAAGTACATCTTCTAGGAGTCAAGGGGAATGACTCAACTAGAAAGTACATCTTTTAGGAGTCAAGGGGAATGACTCGACTAGAAAGTACATCTTCTAGGAGTCAAGGAGAATAACTAGACTAGAAAGTGTATTTTCTAGGAGTCAAGACTTAAGTTAGGAAGTGCATCACCTAACAAGTAAAATTTAAATTATCCAATCAAGGAAGTGCGTCTCCTTACAAATACCACTTGAATTATTCAGATAAGAAAATGCATCTCCTTAGAAGTGCCACTTAAATTATCCAGACAAGAAAATACGTCTTATTACAAATACCACTTGAATTACCCAAACAAGGAAATGCGTATCCTTACAAATACTACTTGAATTACCCAAGGAAATCCATTTTCTTACAAATACTGCTTGAATTACCCGAACAAGGAAATGCGTCTCCTTACATATGCCGCTTGAATTACCCAAACAAGGAAATACATCTCCTTACAAATACCACTTAAATTATCTATAGAAGGAAATGAATTTCCTTACAAATGTCGCTTGAATTACCCAAACAAGGAAATGTGTCTCCTTACAAATGCCACTTAAATTATCTAGACAAGGAAATGTGTGTCCTTACAAATGTAACTTGAACTACCCAAGGAAATACGTCTCTTTACAAATGCCGCTTGGATTACCTAAACAAGGAAATGTGCCTCCTAAAGATTAAATGGAAGGACTCAACTATAAAGTGCAATTTCTAGGAGTGAAGGTTCAATTTAGGAAGTGCATAACTTAATAAATGAACCTGAATTACCTAGAAAAGAAAGTGTCTCCTAGAGATATTGGATTGTGAGTTTTACCATGATTTTGATTACCGAACCTGTGCAACGACATTTCCCCCTTGCATTTATAGATGTGAGAAATTACGGCCTTTGATGTTTAGGGTTTGAAGTCCTTGATTTTAAGGTAACATGTGTTCCTGTTCATACAAAGAAAACTTGTGAGTTTAAAAACAGGTGGCTAGTTTGTGGATTTTGCTTTTGCGGCAATCGCTCTTGCCCTTGTCACATTTAATCTTGATTTCAACCATTAGAATATGTCATTGACTTACTGCATCATTGATCCAAACTCAGATTATTAAGAGTGACTCTGAAACCAACACAGTATCTCTGCGTTGCCATGTCCCTCAGATAAACCCTTTGAATCTTGGTATTTTTATGAGTTCCTAGACTTGTCTATTGACAAAACTTTTTGCATGCCTTATTTCGGGTTATAATCATGTTTCTTTCAAGTTCTGACCTTTTGTCTTAATATATGAAATTGAAGAAGTTGGTAGACAATTTTGAAATCTTTTCTCACTTGCTTTGACATTGATTTGACTCACAGACACAGGAAAAATGATTTTTCATTTGAATAACTGGCTAAAGAAAATAAAAATAAAAATATAAAAAAGAAAGAACATACAATGAATGTCCTTATTGAAATAAAGAAAAGAAAAATTTATCTGAAAGTGACAGTCAACTCTAATGAGTATGACATATATTTGGATTAAGCTGCCTGATCTTTCCATCCAAACTTTCACCAATTGTTGTTGAGTTAATGACTCTAAAATTGAGTTACTTCTATGGGCCAATTGGATTCGGAGACCTCATTTGGCTAGTGAAGCCTTGAAGGTTTTTTGCCAACAAGCCTCTCTCATTTTCTTTCTCTTAGCTCACCATTAACCTATGGTATTCATGAGGGTTTTCACCACTAACACTCTATGAGACTTTCTCATTTTCATTTCTCCTAACTCATAATTGTCTTATGGTGCCCGTGAGGGTTTTATAGATTAGGACTCTCTCCTTTTATCTCTCTCAGCTTACCATCGTCTAACGGTGCTCGTGAGGGTTTTCACTGATAATTCTCTCTTATTTTTATTTCTCTCCTAATTTCTTATGTGAGAAATACAAGTAGTTCCCAAAATGCGTTATCATAGGCATTACATGCTTATCCTTATCATTCTCAGAGATTGATCTTAAGGTCTTTTTTCAGTTGTAACTTAGCTTTTGGATAAGTTTAGAAAGAAAGGATGACACGAGGCCTAAACGACACTTGAAGTGGGGTGGGACTTACAACTTTAGGAATCGACTCAAACAATGAAGATTAACTCATGCCTCAGTTTCTTTTGACTAGGCAATTCTAAATTGTTTATTTGGTTGGACCGAGCTCGGAGTAGGGAAACCTATGTATCTCATTCCTGAGAGAGGAGAATTAGGTCACACATAGTTCCGACAACTTGTTCCTTTGCATGATTTTGATTTCTTTTGTTTCTTTTTTCTTTTTATTGACTCTTTTTCTCTTTGGGACTTTTCTGACTCTATTTTTCTTGACATTCTTCTTTTTCTCTCTTTTTGGACACATTTTTTTTTTAAACTTTTCTGACACTATTTTTTTTGGACACTTTTTTGTTGAACTTTGCTGATTCTATCTTGATTCCAAAAGAGGGGTATGAAAGAAAAATAGGACTAAAGCTTAAATGGGGTACACAAAGGATGACACACGTTTGAATAGCAGAATGGAATGCCTTCATCATATCAATCCTTAAAAATGTAAGTACAAAGCTTGAAGTATGAAAGTGGGAGATGAAGATCATTTATTACACTTTTTTACAGCATTAATTTCAACTGATACTGTGCTTCACTACTTCTTCTGCGCTTGTCCAACATACAACTCCACCTTTGTTGTACATCCCTTACATCGAATGACTCATGCTTTTGTGGAGATGATTATCTTCCTATTTTTCTTGATATAAGGATCACGCGTCCACTATTTGACCTAATTGAGCTATGTTTTTCAATTGATGACCAAGTTATTCTTGTGATTTTCAAAATAATTTCCTCAATTTTGAAAGAAGGCTTCAACATGGTCACCAAATGTCTTAACATGCTGCCTATTTATTAGATGTTATTTTCTAACTTTAGCCCTCTGATTCAAAGTTCATACTTAAACTGGATTTTAAGATCTAGTTGAAAATTTCGTAAGAATGCCATATCACTAGAACCAACATAAAATGTATTATGTAAAGAAAACAAACAAACAACATATATTTAAAATACAAAGGGAAAGGGGACACCCTATTTAGTTAAAATAAAAGATAAAAGGGTTTGGACACAAACGAAAAAAGGACAAAACAAGATAGATCCTGAACTACAACCCTTAAATAATTCGGATAATAGAAAAGAAAAATAAAACAAACTACCGGACCTCTTCCTAGTAGGGAGAGGAGTAACTTTTCATATGTTGAGTCTGACATCTTAGCCACTGGTTTACATATCATCATGACTAGGGCTTCCACCACTGTCAGACACATTCTTTTTAACAAATAAGTTCTGAATCTCCATGCTTAACTTATTGCTTCCAACATATTATGCATTACTGTGTGTTAATAAAGGATTCTGTGTGACCTTTGTAGTGTCAATATTTTGCACTACGATCAGTTTTTCTTGAATCATCCTTTCTATTTCTCTTTTCAAAGCACTACAACCTTCAATACTATGACCCTAAACATCATAGTGATATGCACATTGTATATGGGGATCAAAATTTCTTGAATATGGATCAGGAGTACACCCAAGGAGAGGAGTGATCATGCCCAACTCCCTCAATCTCTACAATAAATTGGTATATGACTCCCCAATTGGTGTAAAATCATCCTTTGACTTCCTTCTTTTTGCAAACTTCGACCTTGGTTGAAACTTAGACTTAGAAGTTCCTTGGTGAATATGTGGGGGCCGAGGTCGATATTGAGGCATCGATGCATGCCATTGTGGACAAGAAGATGGATGAGCATACAGTTGTGCATTGTTCAAAAGATACTAGGGAAGTGGAATAAAATATCTTGGATTTTTAAAAGAGGAACCTTGTGACAGGTGATTATATGGATCTGATGTATAGGCTCGGGGTCGAGGCTGACGGTATTGTTGAGTTAACCCTTTCAAGCCCTGTTGTGTCCCCGACACAATACTAACTATATTTTTTTTCTTCTTTCCTTCAGTCTCCCTTAATTTATTGCAATATCGTCCCAAGTGTTTTAAAGTATTCTCGTACCTATCTTGCTTTTTAAATTCTAATACCTCAAAGTTAGGAGTGAGGTTAACACTTAAAGACATGCCCAAGTCTTTATATGAAACATCTTCTTTATCCACAAGTCCTAAGGAACTTTTCATAGCATTTTCTGCACTCTTTATTTTTCCAACCATTTTCTCTTGCTCTTCTAGCATGCCAGGCTTCTTGGTAAGAAATTTGGTAGTCTACTTAACTTAGCTATAGGCTTAAGAGTATAGCAATGATCATCAAGAGTATTGAACATAGACTCGTTAGCATATTAGGGAAGCATATTCATTGGGTTGATAGCCAAAGTGGGGGCCATAATAGAAGGTTGAGCAACAAAAGCACAAACGATATGTGGTGCTGTCAATGTGGTAGATTTACATCGAAGAGGTGGAGAATGAGTGATGGAAGCATTGGGATACTTTTGTCTTGGAGTGAATTCTGAGGCATGTTGTGGTGCATCAACAATAGTAGAAAACTGACTTTGCAATTGTGATGGAAGACTCAAGGTATTTGCCGGGTCAATAGTGGGAAATGGTAGAGGAGGCAACCCACTGACCAAAGATCGATACATTTCCATCATTTGTTGTCTTAGCCTAATAATCTCCTGCTTTAAACTCTCATTTTCCTGACTCTTTGTTTGATCCATGATGTCACTCTCTATATTCTTATTGGACACAACTAACCCTTCCTTGGATTTGGTGTGATGTGGAGGACTAGCCAAAATGCCACAAACCAACCACCTTAAACTAACTGAATAAGAAATAACAAAGGCGTTAGAATGCAAAAATTTTCAAAACTCTTTTTCTTTTTTTTCTTTGGAAAAGATCACCGAACCCAAGAAGCACACCTACGTATCTCACCCTCGAGAGGGGATAATTAGGTGTGCGTAGTTCGTGAAGTTTGGCCACAAAATAACCAATCAACTCTCTTTCTTTACTTTTTCTTGAAACTTTGAGAAAAATAAAATAACAAATTGTTCAAAGAATTGAAGAAAATTATTTTTTTGATTTTGAACTTTAACATCCCTATACAAAATGAAACCTATGATTACCAAAGAAAAATATTTTTGGATTTTCGATTTTGAAATTCATATGAAAATGAAGCTTGGACCTATTAAAGGAAAATCTTTTTTGTAATTTTCTTTTAAAGATGTATATGAAACACCTACTCTAAATTAAGAGTGAAGAAAATCTTTTTGGATTTTTGAAATAAGATCACCGAACTCATGAAGGGCTGCCTACGTATCTAACTCCCGAAAGAGGAGAATCAGGTGTGCGTAGTTCACCCAGATTGAACAATTTAGGATTAAATAACAAATTGAACCTTGACTTAAGAGACACGATCAAAGAAAAATGATGAAAAACGTCAATATAATCTTTTTTGAGATTTTAATTTGGCACTTCATATAAAACTGACATCAATAATTAGAAAAGGAAAATCTTTTGGTATTTTTCATTATACGAAATGTACAAACTTCTACCATTTTTTTTGTATTTTTATTTTATAAAAATCTCCTATTGAAAAAATATTTTTGATAATTTCAAATTATGAATGCTTGTTAAAGAGAACAAAATAAAAATCTTTTTGATGTTTTCTTTTTTTTTTTTTGAGAAAATGAGTACAAAAGATTATTTTTTTTTGAATTTTTGGATTGTAGAAAACAAAAGCCATAAAAACTCTTAAAAACTACGAGAATTTTTTTTCCTTGCTTAAACATGAACTTCTTTAATTCTAGCATATATTTTTCCCTAAATTAGTATGCCAAATGACCCTGTTATACTCAAAGATGCAACAATTAACACGTAAGAATATTTTTAAGGTGAGTCTCCTATAAAGGACCAAGTGGATCCCACTAGGTCTCAATATGATGTAGATAAGCATGACCTACAGGCTGGCCTAGGCTGGGGTCTACTAACAAGGTTGTTCAGGGGCGCATATAGTCGATTGAGGCTGCGATTGCTTTCCATCTACTCCATACATCCGATGGCTTTCCCTCCTAAAATAAGAGTGACTTATCTAGAGTCCGTATACACGATGTATACACCCGAACTTGTTGCGAAAAAAGTGACTCAGGGTAATGCATATGATGCCAGATATAAAGTGGCAACCCATTAAGAAAGACTATAAACAAAGAGCACGTATGCATCCAACAATGATAAAATAATAACACAAACAATAGAACAAACAAAATATTTACACACCTGTAGTGTCAAACTAAGCTGATACAACTCGAAATATAAGCTCAAATTCTGAAAATTCCCCAGTAGAGTTGCCAGACCTGTCACACCTATTTTTTTTACCAAAAGATTATGATTTTAAGTATGAAAAGGGTTTTTATTATTAGGTGATAAAAATAAAAATTTATTTCGAAAAGAATTGTTTACATTAAACTCAGAGTCGCCACTTGGCATGAATCGGGTGTGCCAAGTCACTTTTGAAAATCCTTTTTCAAAATAGTTTGACTCTAAAAATTGATCCGCGAATAGAGATTTTGGTTAAGAAATTCTATTGGCCGAGGAAAAGGTGTTAGACACCCCTCGATCCCGTGGTTCGACCACGGTCGCTTTGTGGAGTATATCAGCTATCTTGACACTATGAATGTATAAACCAACAAACACATAAACACGAAAAACAAAAAACCAAACACTTAAAAGTCCAAAAAATAATTTCCAGTCCCATTTAATACACACCAAAATAAAAAGTGCAAAAATCAACCAATACTAACCTATACTAATCCTAAACTATGCTCTACTCGATGCTTCGTGCCTTGATCACGAATCTCCTTTGCATACACTATACTTCGGGGGATTCTCCGGTGAATGAATACAAATGACTTCGGGGCATTCCCCGACTAAATAAATACATGTTTCCAAATGCAAGAAAAACAGAATCATTCAACAAACATGCTAAATATCCAATAATTTACAATTCCTAAATTTTGCCTACCCACCATATCGTTTGCTTACTAATTCTCAGCCTAAAACATGATACTATTGGGTGCAAATTAATAGCAAACAACCAATTAATGAAAACACTTGCATTATGAATCAAAATTCTCAATATTTACCTTTATCAGTTTTCAATTTCTGTTCCACTTATTCTCAATTGAGTTAAAATCATTCAATTATTCAATCCAAATAATCAATATTAACAATAACTTATGATGATCCAAACATATCAAAATTAATGAAAACAAAATTCACGCACTAATAAATTTACCACATAAATTATCAAACAATTAAGATGAATCGAGAATGAGATGAAGAATGTACCTTAGTGCCACTTTCATTGAAGTATTACTCAATTAATTGAGACTGAGTCCATGCTGAAAACCTTAAACCAAACCTAAATCAACGAATTTAACGCGAACCCTCCAACTCGATCGAACTCAAAGTCGAATAATTAAAATTTCAATATCTAATCAAACCCCCCAAAAATCCAAATTAAATCTGTACAAAAAAACCAATTTTTGTTCATGATGCTATTCACGTCAATAGGGTTACAGGTTTCGTCCGCAAAAGGCAATGTGGTCATTGGTCTGGACTGTTATGGCTTCAAATGAAGCTCTAGCAAGCCTCAACAGTGATGAAACTGATGGGGTTAAGCCGAATTGGGTCACGAGATTTTTTGCTTGTGACTGGAGTTGGTGGTTTAGTCCTAATCTGATGGATTTTGATGTATTCCGATGAGCGTTCACTGGTAAAAATGTCCGTCATTTCTCGTCTCTCTCTCTCTCAATTTTTTTTTGTTTATGCTCTCTATGCGTGGAGTATGTTAGCTGTGTGTGCGTAAATTCATTTTCCAGTGAGCTGTCTTTACCATGTGAGTGTATGTCTATTGTTTTTCTATGTGTGTTTGGCGTATTGTGTTGCTATCTTTCTGTGGGTATTCTCTATCAATGGAGTATGTGTGTATTATGAAGGGAATCCAGTGAATGAGTGGAAATAGAAGCTTCTGTGTGTATGAGATGATGATAGTGTGTGTGTATTCTATTCTATGACTGTGTGTGCGTCTATGAGAGTGTATATTCATTGTGAGGTCAATTGGAGTGTATTGTGAGATCGTGAGCTTTGTGTTTTTGTGAGGTGGTATGGTTATTGTGATGCATGTATCTAGTGTGTTAGTGATGATGGAGGAGTATATGTGAGTGTAAATTGTGTAGTGTTTTGTGTATTTTTTTTCTGAATAGAAAAAGGGAGTCAAAAAATGTGAAAGGGAGCCTATGGGAGGGTATGTAGGGTAAGGAGTGGTGAGGTATCAAAATTAGTTAGGGTGAGTTGTTAATTTGTTGAAATTTTTTTTATTTTTATTTTTTTTAGTAAAGGGATCATCGTATGGCGTAGGGTACATGGTAAGGTGTATTCCAAATTGATTTTTGGAGGGACGAAATTACGTGTCTACAAGCATGTCTCGGAGAAGTTTTGAATTTTTCGGACGAGGATTGAGGCACATTTGGATTTCAATTCCAGAACCTCAACGCGATCATGGCATATCGCAGTGGGTTTAGCGGTGGTATCCTTGTTGCGTCGTGGTGATGGCCTAATCGGCGTCCTAGTTATGAATTTAAATTTCAGAGGGCTAGTCTTGTCTTTTCCCAGCCTTCCAATTCTTAAAAACATGGGATTAAACCGCTGATAAGGCATTATTTGTCACTTTCTCCAATTTTATTCTCAAACAAATCCTAACCCTTCCTTAAATTCATCAAGTTTAATCACCATTCCTTCAAGAAAACTCAAGAATTCAAGTTTCACCACCCAAGGACTATCAAGAAAGTTAATTCTCTTGCAAAATTAAAGCTTTAAGATATGCTAGATATTCATCCATGGGCCCTTTTCACCCATGGAGTCCAAGAACCTATTTTTATGTTTTAAATCACAAATCTACAAGTTTACAATGAGTTTTTTTCATGAAGCTTTTGGGAATTTCAATAATGTATGACGATTACAAGTATTTTTAGTTGGAAAGTAACCCTTACACGTTTGAAGCATGAAATTCCATGTTAAATCCCCAATGTATGGTTGTAGTGATATGATTTTGTTATTCCCACGCATTTCAATCATTCTCCTGCTTAAGTTCATGAATTTCAAGTATTTGAGGAAATGTCTAAGAGATGAATTTTGAACAATGATTACTTATTATACTTTTGAAGCTTTAGTATGTTCTACTGTTATTGTTATCGAGTCTTGGGGGTTATAAATACCCAAAAACTTAGCTATTTACTTAGTCTCAATATTTACAGAATGGTTTCAAATATATTTGAGTATTATCGGTTCAGTTAGGTATTCTATCCGTCAGGTTTAGATCAGTTCAATAATCTGAGTCAGTTCAGTTGGGAGTATGATTTAGCACCGAGCGAACCCAGGGATGGGGGTTCACCTGCCAGTTGAGGGTGTGACCTTTAGTAGCAGTTCATGTGTTCCAGAACTATGTAGCCAGCATGGGTTGAGATGTTAACTTGCTAGTTGTGGGTTGACATATATCTCACTAGAGCACCTGCTAGTAGAGGGTGACTCTTTAGTCCTTCAGGACTTTACTTTAGTGGATCTACACAGCCGGTGTTAGTAGCCCGTGGCACGGTACTGACACCCTTCAACTAGGGTTACAGGTTGGATCCCAATTAGCTCATATTGGGGCATGTTGATTAGATGATAGCTCCCACAGTCTCGGTCCAGTTCAGTTCGAAAGTTAGCTCAGGTTTACTTGACCATGGCATACAGTTTATTAGTTAAATTAGTACTCAGATTTCAGTATTTCAGTTTACATACTTTTCCAGTATCATGGTATATGCTTGGTCATGCATTCTTAGATTTTATAGCTTTCATGCATACTATGCATCAATTATCTCATGCTATTCATTTAGTCAGTTATTATTCATGCACATGAGCCCATGCATATCAGTCTAACCTCATTTAGCTTACCAGTACTTTTAAAGTACTGACCGCATACTCGTTTCTTGTGCTATGATGTCTCATATCATAGGTTCGGACGATCAGGTTCCTGACAACACTTAGACATTCTAGCGCATCAGTAGCAGTAGCAGTGGTGAGTTCTAATATTTCAAGGACCGATTATGTTTATTTCTGTATTTTTCTTCAGTTAGACAGTTGGAGTTAGTTGGGGTCTATCTCTTCAACTCTTATCAGTTAGTTTAGAGGCTTTCAAATACTTTCAGACAGTTTAGTTAGTTTATCATTATTTTACCCATTTGTTTAGATGGTTGTTTTCAAACACTTGTTTCCAGGCTTATAATTTCAGAGATATTTTTGTATTTAAAAACCTTATGGCATATTCAGCTGTTTCTGCATACGTTCATTACCATTATAGTATTCAGTGCACATAGCAGGTACCAACTCATGGGTTAGCTTGTGGTCACTTGTGACCGTAAGTACCATGTGGCGTCCAGGGTGTACTCCCGGGGCATTACAAACTTGCCTACTAAAGCTATATTTCATAGAGAACAACTTTTGACATTAAGACAACCACATTTCTTAGGCAGACACACCTGCTCCCTTAAAATCAAAGGGTTTACTTCTTCTCACCAATACCTTCCCATAGGTAGTTCCTGCACTTCTTGTCCACCTCCTCCACTACACTCTGAGGCAGGATAAAGATTGATCCCTAAAAATTATAAATAGAGAAAAGAACAACCACAACCACCTGTAATCTGTCAGCATAGCATATACAGTTGTGATCCTAGCTGTGATCTTCTCTACCAGTTGATAACACTCAGTTTTACACCATCTCTTATATGATAAAGGAAGTCCCAAATATGTTATGAAAGAAATACCTGAAGCATAACCAGTACCGTCCAGAATTTGTTGTTTCACCTGATCCATTGTATTGTACCTGTCAAAAATACATTAAATTTATTGAAGTTTGCAACCAATCCTAACACTGCACTAAAATATGGAAGAGCTTTTTTAATTCTTATAACAGAAAAGATTTCACCTTTTGAAGAAGATCATAAGATCATTAACAAATATAAAGTTACTACATCTCAAATCTTGACATATGAAATAAAAATGAAAATCAGGGAGGTCGGTCATATTCTTAAGTTGACTAGACAAATACTCCATTATTAATACAAATAGCAATGGAAATGCAGGATCATCCTGTCTCAAGCCTTTCTTGCCTTCACAGAAACTATGCCCCTCACCATTCATCTTAATAGTATATTGTGTGGTGGTAACACAATTCATAATTAGGTGAGTGAACCTTGGTCCAAAGCCAAATCCCAGCATTACTTCCTCTAAATGAACTCCAAGGTTCCATGTCACAAGTCTTTCTTAGGTCAATCTTCGTTAGACATTTGGGAGTAGCTTTTCTATTATAATTGTCTTAGCAAACCATGACATAGGAAGATGTTCTGTATCATTGACCTACCTTTAATGAAGGAAACTTGATTCTCAGCAACCAAATAACTCACAAGTTTCTTCAACCTTATGCAAATTAGTTTAAATATAGTTTTCTAGATAATATTACAGTTGCTAATAGCCTGAACTGGCTTGCTTGTTTGTGCCTCTACGTTAGGGATTAATATAATGTTGATTTTATTAAGTTGTTTGAGCAGCTTCCTGTTCTGAAAGAATTCCAGCACAACCTCAGTTATATCGTGTCCCATTGTACCTCATGCAACTTCATAAAAGCCACTCTCATAATCATTAGGTCCTGGGCTTTTGAATCTATTAATCTTAAACATTACCTCCTTAACTTCTTTTACTATGAAAGGCTCAAGTAGTTGGGCTTGCCTGACAATGTCAAGTACTGGTCCAGCAGATAGGACAAACCCCTTAGCTTTTCTTGTAGTACAATCTTTTTGTCCCAACAGCTCTATCTAATAATCAACAAAGATTTTTAAATTATATTCAGGATTGGTTTGCCATGTCCCTCGTATATCTTTTAACTGAGTAGTGGCTTGTCTTAGCTTCCTATGTTTGATCACTTAATAAAAGTATCTAGAGTTTTCGTCACCAATTTTTAACCAAGTCCCTCAATTTTTAACTAAGTGGCAGCTTATCTTTGCTTCCTATGCTTGATCACCAAAATAAAAGTATCTAAAGTTTTAATCACCAAGTTTTAATCAAGTCACCTTACTCTGCTATTATAGGTACATCTCAGCAAGATAAGTAGCCTCTTTAAATTTTCTAGCACATTTCTTCTCCTATTTTTGAAAACCTAAAATTTGCAGCTCTTGCTAAAGTAGCCTTTGTGCCTATTTAAGCAGCTCTCACCATCTATCAGTTTCTTTTAGAAAATTATGATTTTGTTGGTCGTGTAGTAATTTTAGCTTCCTCTTCAACAATGTAAGTTTCCTCACCACCTGAAATATCCTACACCTTTCTACTGTGACTCTCAACCTTCTTGGACTATATTTGAGAAGTTAGGATGCAAGATCCATGCATTATAATACATGACTGTTCACCTTTTTGCACTATATCAATTGATAAGACCACCTTGAGAGGATAGTGATAACTCTTGCTTTCAGGCAATACAATTGACTTGTTAACAACGATGTTTTTCAACCAGTGATTAGTGATCAATGCCTAATGTATTTTTGAATATATTCTCAACCCACTTCCCTTGTCACTCCAAGTGTATCGAGTGTATGGATGAGAAAGCTCTAGTAATCCAAATCTTCCATACAAATTGCAAAGTCCACCATCTTAGTCCAAGTATCTGGATTGTCCCTGTAATGCCCCGGGAGTACACCCTAGGCATCACATGGTGCCTACAACCCTAAAGGACCACAAGCTAACCCATGATTGGTACCTGCTGTGGGCACTGAATAAAACTGATAACAAAAGATTTATTTTGTGGTATTTAACTGAAATTGCCATAAGGTTTTAGTCATAATTCTGATAATCTCTGCAAAACAACGCTGATAATAACAACTGAAAACTGACTAACTGTCTGTACTAGTCTGAAAGCCTCTAACTGAATAACTGAGGAGTTGATGGGACACGCCCCCAACTAACTCTGACTATCTTCTAAAACTGAGAAACTAAAATAAACATAACTAATCCTCGGAACATGAGGACTCACCACTGCTGCTGCTACTGGTGCACTGGCATAACTAGGTACGATCGGGAACCTTAAGGTCCGATCCTATGATAGGAAAAATCATAGCGCAAGAAATGAGTATGCGGTTAGTACTTTGAATGTACTTGTATGCTAAATGGGGTAAGACTGAGATGCATGGGTCTATGCGCATAAATGATAACCAACTGAATGAATATCATAGGATAACTGAACATAAAATAATAACTAGATGAATGATATGAAGTAACTTAGTACATAGAGCAGAGACTGTCTGGTTAGCATGAGAATACTGAATATAAATGCGTGAAAGCTGAAAAATCTGAGAATGCATGACCAAGCATATAATATGTTTATGATATAGTCTATAACTAAAATGCTGAAATTTGATAACTGAATAACAAATAAACTGTATGCGATGGTTAAGCAATACTGAACTGAGTTCTGAACTGAACACTGAAACTGAAACTGTAGGAGGTATCATCTAAACGACATGCCCCAGTCTGAGCTGATCGGGGTGCAACCTGTGACCCTAGTTGGAAGGGTGCTAATACTGTGCCACGAGTACTAACAATGGCTGTGGAGTCAGTCCTAACTAACGGGTGACCCCTGAGATCAGTCCTAACTAGCGGGTGATCCCTGAGAGTGTCAGTCCTAACTAGCGGGTGATCCCTGAGAGTGTCAGTCCTAACTAATGGGTGACATCTCATAACCTACGCTGGCTACGTAGTTTTGAAACTTAGGAATTACTTCTAAGGATACAGTCCTAACTAACGGGTGATCCCCTATCCCTAGGATCACTCAATGTTGAATCCTACTCCCAACTAAACTGACACTCATTACGGGACTGAGCTAAGCTTAACTGAAGAGGGAATTGACTCGGATTACTGAACTGATCTAAGTTTGACTGATTTTATAATGGACTAAACTGATAATGCTCATACGTGTATGAAGCTATTCTGAAACTACTGGGACTAAGTAAACAACTAAATTTTAGGTATTCATAGCCCTCAGGACTCGATAGCAATAACAACAGGGTCACATGAAAGCTTTGAAACTATGGAAGAAAATTATTGTTCACAATTATTCACTTAAGCATTTAATCAAATACATGGGGACCAAGACTTTAACATTAGGATATTTCTAGACATGACGAGATAGTACGATCACATGACAAAATCATAAACTGAGGATTTATTCTGAATTCTCATTAACATGATATGGAAATCACAATATTTAAAACATACTATAATGCATTCCACTTTAAAACAAATTCCAAAATCTTAACTTGTAAACATGTAATAAGTAGTCATTGTTCAAAACCTAATCATTTTGGCATTTCATCAAATGCTTGCAATTCATGGTTTAAACTAAGCATGAGAATTGTTTTACAACTTGTAGTAATAGCATGATTTCACTTTTACGATCACTAATTAGGGTTTAAATTCAACAAACAACACTGTTCAAATATGTAAGGTTTAATATCACCAACAACTTCATGGAAACATGATAAAGATTCAAAATTCATGTAAGTTCATGAACATAATTCATAAAATATGTAATAAGGGTTGCTTTCAATGACAATAGATTGTAAACATCATGTATAATCAAAATTCATAAAAGCTTCATGGAGATAAATCATTATATATATATAATTTCATGATTTAAAACATAAAAGATGGATTCTTGAATTCCATGGGTGAGAAGGGCCTATGTAAGAACATCTAACACACCTTAAGGCTTCGATCTTGAAAGAGAATTGAATTTTCTTGAACGTTCTTGGATTGAGAATTATAATTTCTTGATTTTCTTGTAGAAGGGTTTGAATCTTGTTCTTGGGAGATGATCTTGAGAGAAAACCCTAATTTTCTTGTTCTTCAGAGTGAAGAGGATTATGAGTGATGATAAATTGATATTTTATCACTTAATAGGGTTTAATGTATGATTTAAGTCGTGGAATATGAGGGAAAAGATCAAAATACCCCTCTAAAACTATTTAAGGGTGAAGTTGATCAAGTCTGGTCATGGGTGACGACTTGGGCTGATAAGCCGTCACTTATATGACGGACTTTACTTTGGAGGCTGGAATTGATGTTTTTAGCCTAAGGCTGATGACTTGGGATGATAAATCGTCACATAGGTGACGGCCCATCAGCTTATGTCGTCATTTTGTTGACACGCTGACATGCTGGAGTAAAATGGGTATAACTTTTTGCTCCAATATCAGATTAAGGTGAAACCAGTTGCGTTGGAAATAAGATTCAAAGATATTTATTTTAGTATATATTAGGACACCTAAATCGACATATGATAAGATAAACACTCATTTAAAGTTGACCCTTGCTGGAGCATTTGTCAAAACTCTGTCGATAGAAAAGTCTTCAAATCGTCTTTGAGTTAGGAGAATATTATGACTTCGATCAATACAAAAAGATATTACCACATCATATATTTGATAATCACATATGTATAAACATAAAATAATTATGTTTAAGTCTGTACGCATAGGAATAACGATTTAAATTCTAACCCAAAAATGTGGGGTGTTACAGTCTCCTATTCTATCCTTCTTGTGAAGAATATTATTGAAATCTCCAAGTAGAAGCCAAGTAGTACTATGGTTTTTATGAAGAAACACCAAAGTGGACTACAATGCCTTTTTTCCTCTTTTGTATTAAAAGCATAAACAAAAGTCAGGAGGAATTTCATCTTTAATGGTATATACTCTACCTCATATGTGATTGTCTGTGAAGATATGTGATTTGGCACAGTTCTGTAGTAATCAGGCCTCCAATTAGCCAGTATTGACCTATTATAGTGATAGTCAATAATATTTTTATGCTTCCAACCTACAAACATTCTCTCTACAACATGATTACAACATGATTAATCTTAATCTGTTTCAACTTTATTTCAAGTAAGCCAATCAACCCTACATTTTCTCCATTGTAAGGGAGTTGAACCTCCTTCTGAACTCAGGATGCTATTCATTCCCACTAATGGTAATGAGGTTGCTATCCTTATTTGTTACATTGTTGCCTCTTTTTACCACCTTGATTCATCCTAAGGCTAGTTATCTTAGACTTGTGTTGATAGATCACATTCTTTGGTGTTATCTACCTTTAGTAGCTCCCTTTATTTGATTAGGATAGCCCTACTAAACTATTTCCTTCTGCTCCTCAAAACTCTCTACATTTAACTTTTGCATTGTACGTATTTGTTCATCACTACTCCCATGTACCTCATGTTTGTAAATAACTTGTTTTTTATTCTTGTTATATATGTTCTTCCTGCGAATTTGCTCTGAATGACCATATTGTTTAAGTTCTTGCACAGAACAGGCCTCCATTCATATGAAACCTTTTGATCCACTAATAATTCTTTCTTATTCTTAAAATGTATCACATCCAGTAAGGTTGCATCCATTGCCACCCCACCATGAACCTAGTAAAATTGAGTCCAATCTTCTTTTCCATACTTTGATCAATCATTAATGGCTTCCCAACCAAACTTATCGACTTACTCATCCCTTTGGGACTTCAGTATTTGAAATACAAGTCTGAAAATTTAATTGTCACAACTCGAGCCGAGGTCCTGGCTACGATGGGCATCCCAAGACATGAAGGCTCGAGAGACCTCATAATATGCTATCATAAACATAATTCATACGAAAAAAGGGTGCAGAAGATAAAACTAAAATTCAAGTTGATTTTATGATAAAAATATGTCAGTGAAGTTATGGTAACACAATACTCAAATATCATCTACAAAGCCTCTGCTAAAAACTAACTGTCTAGGTCGGGACAAGGCCCCAGGCTGGACCATAAACTGAAAGAAGTCAACATGTGAATAAATATCTTTTGAAAGGTGGATGGGTCACCAACTCTATCATATTTAAATGTTCTATTACTGATGTGGTAGACCACATGATTGTGCCTTAGAACCTATACTACGGGAGGGTCAATACTTCAAAAGTATTGGTATGCAGAACAATCCAAAAATAACATGTATTTCATGAAAAATAAGTGAAAGCATTGTGAAAACAATTTAGCATAATATATATATCATGGGCATATATATATATGTATATATATATATATATATATATATATATATATAAACATGGGCATAATTTAAAAGCTTCAAAACATTCTTATAAATCAAAAACTCAACTCTTTGCTTTAGTTCTGAGTTGGTTGGTACACCCTAAAAACATGATTACCCATGGGCTATATAGGTCCGTCCTTGACTTGGCGGCCAAGCCCCCAATTTGAGTTTTCTGCAAGAATTGGGGTACGTGATTTCTACTATGCTACAGGGCCATCGCCAGCGTACAATCTCTATTTTAGGACATAATAAACCTGTATCGGCAAAACACGATTTCCAGCATTGAGCCCTTTCATATCAATGCCCCCTTCGGGTAATGATATAACTCTCTTTAAGCCCATTTTTAACCTTTTAAAACCTTGATTCATGCTTATAACATTATTTTCTTTCATGTTAAGGGCATTTCGTGATAGGTATCGTCATACTTAGACTTGCAAGGCATATCATGCCATATCGTATCATATCATATCATGTCATGTCATGTCATGTCATGTCATGTCATGTCATGTCATGTCATGTCATATCATATCATATCATATCATATCATATCATGTTCATAGCTCTTTTTATTAAAAAACATGTTAATGACCATCAAAAGATTTATCATATCACGTTAGAGTTTTTATTTCAAAATCACATAAAAACTAATGCCAAAACACTCTCCTTTCAATATTTTAACATACGGTGGTCATCTCTTTCATCAATCACATGCAATTTTTCATTAGAAAACAAGAGCATTTAGAATAAGAATCACCTCTTTGAAAATGTGTAAAATAACAATGCATAATAAATAAAGAGGCATTACAACACAAGAAATATCATCATTCATAAAGAAGCCCTAACACTAGTCACAAATGAATCTCGTGATTAAAAAATAGGGGCTTATGGTTCATGCTCTCAAATCCACTTCAAAATTGTCACGACCCAGATCAACGGACTGTGCGGACACCTACACTATTCTAAGTAGCTAGGAGAACCCTTACTATCCAACTAAAAATATGCAAGACTTATGTTTTTAAGAAAACTAGTATACATAATCGCGCGATGCGCGGGTAAATAGCATAGTATTTTAAATAATTATAGATTGCAATGGCTTACTCTAGTTTAAAAAATAATTATACATTTATGTTTAGAGTAATAGAATTAAATTATTTGTATCTGGTTAAGAAATTGTTATTTGATTTAGAAAAATGGGGGAATGGATGTAATTAAAATGTGGTTTTGAAATCAATTGATATAGAAATAGTCATTAAATTTTTATTAAACTCTTTTAGTCATTTACGACACTAAAAATACCATTAAATAGAATAGTAAAAATGAACTATTTTTTAAAAGGAGTAACATAAATGGATAAAATTATTTATAATAATGACACAAATGTGCATATATTTAATGAATGAAATAAATATTTAATATATCTAAGTTCAATGACATATTTTTATTTTTAATTAATATTAAATTATACTTACATTAATTATTACAAATTTTATTATTTTTTTATTGAATGTAATAATATATATATATATATATATATATATTTTTAATTTTATAATTAAGTACATTGAAAATTAAAAAATCTAAAAAAAGGTTAAAGAATGATAAAGCTTATAACTTGAGATTAAGTATATTAAAAAAATATTATATTCATATAGATTATTCTAGATTTGGGCAAGTACTTTTGTCAGCATTTCTTTGTCTGAAAAGTTTCCTATTCTCCTTCATCACCATTTTCAAACTCTATTTTTGAAGATAATTTTTAACAAAAATGTATTATGGAAAAAAAAAGGTAGCTGAAAAGTCCAAGATTTTCTTTTTTCTAACTTAGTTTTATCGAAGTATTCTGACTTGGTTCTTCGAATCAATCCAAGTTGTTTATTGTTAAGTTTGTATAGATTTTTGAAAATAATCTCCATTTATGTTGGCTGGTATCTTATTTGCGGTCTCTGTAATGTCTGGTAAGTTCTACTTGTTACTGTGATTTTTTTTACCTCTTTCTAGATTGGAACATGCAAGTGAAATCTATGGTTTATAAGTTGTTAAAGTTGTAGTAGATGTTGAAAAATAAACTCCAGTCATATGTCAGTACTGATTCATAGTCTCTGTAAAGTCTGATAAATTCTCCCCTATTTGTGATTTTTTTTAATTTTAATTTGATCATGCAATTAAAATCTATGATTTATGTTGTTGAATTTGTAGTAGATGTTGAAAAATAATCTTTTTTTTATGTTAGTAATTATCTATCTGGTCTCATGTTCTTTATAATATTTGGTATGTTATTCTATCACTGCAAGATATTCTTTTCCTCTTTAATTCGAACATGCAAGTGAAATTGGAGATCTAATGCAGCTAAGCTGATAAAAATAAAGAATGGAATAAATTTTTTTGATTAATAAAAGATTTGGAGCTGTATAATGATGTTAATGGTATTTTCTTGTTCCTTTAATCTTGTTTTCATGATTGCATGGCATATAATAAGTCATATCTACTAATACTTTCTAAACATTTGGTGTTGTTCCCTTGTTTGAGTTTGTAAATTTTTGTCCAATGGTTATAGGTGCAATGAAGTCTGAGTTTGTGCAAGAGCAACCCTGTCGTCAAGTGAGTTGTCATAATGTTCTTGAAGTGTTTGCCCATTTAGTATTCTCAATCTCATCTTTAAAACCTTCAACTTCTTTACCACTATGAACATTTTACACAGGCATATAAAAATTTAACAAATTTATCATAATGTTCTTGAAGTGGAGAAACATGTAGTTTAAATGATGTGTGTTATCCTTCTAGATTATGTGGATAATCATGAAGATGAATAAGGGAAAATATTATTTTTTTTCATGCTTCTTATCTGTTGAAATTGTGCAAGTTGTGGAATTCTGGCTTTTTTGTTTTTTACTATTTGAAATTTTGATCTGTTAAGCTGAAAACATTATCATGGTAGTCTGTGACTCATTAAATTAGATTATTTTAATTTTTTTGGAAAAAAATCCTTTCGTTGCTTCATTTTCAACTTATAGCAATCTAATAAAAACTGCTAGTGCATGCATTATACATACGGGTAAGAGCCATTTATACATAAGCTATGTATTTATAATTTTTAACCTACGAATGATCAATATTTCTTGAAATGGTTCTCTTTTTTCTTCTTTTTTGGTTAGTGTTGACAAATATAAGTCCTCATCAGTTGTTATTACATAACTGTATTCTCTCAGTGATAAAAATTTTACTTTAATTAGGTCAATATTCTTCACCATATTTTGATTGCTTATGTTTTGTGCATTATTTGTATCCTTAATTCTTTAGACTATGATATGATAGTTATAGATTTTACAGGCTCTGGAAAGACAATGATTTTTATTTTGCCACTTTTCTTGGTGGCTTTACAGGAAGAGGTTATGATTCCTATTTCTCCCGGTGAAGAACTACATGGTTTGATTGTATGTCCATCTTGAGAGTTTGCAAGATACTGAGGCCTTTGATGTGTATTGATGGAGATGATATGAAGTCCCAAATTGAAGTTGTGAAGAAGGGAGTGTACATTATTGTTGCTACGCCTGGAAGGCTAAAATATATGGTGGTAAAAAAAAGAATAAACCTTGAAAATTAAAGGTATTTACCAAATCTTGGTAGATCCTTTATCAAGATAGTATTTTGATGTCTATATGGTTGTTGGCCTTTTTTTTATGTTTGGGTATAACGTGCTCATCAAGCATAATCTTTGTTGTAACAAATAGATAGAGATAGTATTTTGATGTCTTTATAGTTGTTGACCTTTTTTCTATGCTTTGGATGTAACTGGCTCATCTGGCTGAATATTTGTTATAACAAATATAAATATTAGATGAACCGATGAAGAATAATGACAGTTTGTGGTACATAGAACGATTTATTTACTTGTACATAAATACCTGTTAAAATATTTCTTAATATACACTTTTGTTCTGCATTTACACAGAGTGAATTGTTCAATAAAGGATACACAACAAAAATGATTCAAATGGGTCATGAATTATACAATCTTACCAGGTAAGTTGACATTTCATTCAAATATTATTTTTATTTGAGCATAGTGTACTATAATTTGCAATATTGGCTTTTATTTTTTCTTCTGTGCACAAAATTATCCTATCATTGTTCTGATGAGAAGGGTTAAGAATTCAAAAACTGAATGTGAGTTGACTATTTAATGGTAAGAATTATGTCTTAGTAAAACTTAGCCAGATTTTCTATAGTTCTTGGATATAATGTGTGTTATTCAAACTTGGACAAATTGATGATAACAGATTCCAGCTAAGTTGAATGGACTCTTAAAAAATATCTACGGGTGTTTATTGGATCCTCCCAAAATAGTGTCTTTTTGAAGGATCCGACATGGGGCGACAACATTTTTGGAGAGTTCGAGCAACTTAGGATTGTAGAGTATATATTCACTTGTAGTTTAGATTATGTGTGTCTGTTCATAAAAGATACAACTGCTTAAACTAAAGCTAAAATGTGAGCGCTCTTAAAGAATACATAGATATGTAGCTTTATCCAGTGATACGATGTAGATCTAGCCCGTGATTGGTGAATGAATTATAGTGTATTCGGATTAAATTACTTTAGAATCTGAGATCATATTTGTGTAGAGCATACAGATTTAAGGATAAATTTTTCCCTAGTATTATGTATTGCCATGTTTTAATTCTTGTTTGTTTTTATATCTCATTTACACATCTAGTGTTTGGGTTTTAAGTTGTTGAATGTAAATAAGACTTCGAGGTTAAATTGCAAAAATCTTACGATCACATTGTCTATTATTTCAATTTGATTTTTTTGGTCAAGTTTTCCTGTCTAATGGAATTACTGGTTATCTAGATAGACATTCAAAATCAATATGGAAAGTGTTTGTGTTCTTTTTTAGAACTCACTCGTGCTCTGAACACTCACAGATGCCATTGTTTGTTACATGGCCAGCCTTATGTGTATCTCTACTTTCCTGCTAATGATTCTTATTTCTTTTTTACCATTGATTATATCATATTTTTATCTTTTTAGTCAACAATTGAAAATGAGTCTATAATTCTTGATAGGTATACGACTAGTTACAACAACATGCTCTTACTTATAAATTAAATTAACTTGTTGTACTTATGTTGCTGGGTTGTATTGATAGAAATGGGAACATTTTTCATGATTGACTTTGTTAGTTATAAACAATAAAGAGAACTTATAACTATAGGAAAGCCAAATTTACTGCAGCCATAATATGTGAAAGCATGCTGTAATAAGGAAGATTGTAAAGTTTTAAGATATTAGTAAGTTAATTTCTTTTAAACAAAGTGTAAAAATGCAAAACTCAGAAGATTTTTGTTGGCTCCTTAGGTAGCTGTTTGACATCAATTTAATTTTGTTATCCCTTAGAGTGGGGTGTGTACAGACCTTACTTCTATCTTTAAGTAGAAGAGAGAATGATTTTGATAGTTACTATATACTTGTATATTGTATGAAGTAAGAGTGGGGTGGTTTATCTAGTAGTATTGAACATGCTCAGCGTCAACTCACTTCACCTGATTGCATCACAAATTATCGTTGTACATGGTTCTTGAATATGTAGTTTAAATAATATTAGTTATATGGATAATCATGAAGATGAAATTGTTCATGTTGTGGAATTTCCTGCTTTATTATTTTTGATATTTGAAATTTTGATCTGTTAAGATGGTAACATTATAGTGTAAAAAATTCTTTCTTTTCCTCATTTCTCCTTATAGCAATCTAATAAAGGCTGCTATTATAGGCATTTTACATACGGGGTAAGATCCAGTAGGGCCAGAAGATATGTGGTAAGTATGTCGCTTCTATGTTATGTGGTAAGTATGTCGCTTCTATGTAAGCAGTGATTATACTCCATTTATATACAAACTATGTATTTAGAAATTATAAAATGCGGATGCTAATTGGTTTCTTGAAATGGTTCCTTTTTTGCTTCTTTTTTCTTGTGCTAACAATTATAAACACTCAACAGTTATTGCATAACAGTATTCTCCCCGTGTTACAAATTTTAAGTCAATTAGGTCAATATTCTCCACCACATCTTGATTGCTTATGTTATGTGCATTATCTGTATTCTTAGTTCTTTATGCTTTTTTAAAAGCAATTTCTAATTCATCTTCTCTTTTCAAATCAGGGAAGATGTCAGAACTTGTTTAGGCATAGAGTAATGTAGGCATGACTATGTTTTCCAGATAGAATAGACCAGTAAAAGATAACAATTAGCCAAGTGAATACGTGCAGAAGGAAAGCCACTTAGACAGTTATTTAAAATGGATAGTAAAAAAAATACTTTCTTATGTGTAGAATGTCTATATAGTTTTACCATCGTTCCTACTAAGTCATTTACTTGTTAGACTGTGATATGATAGTTACAGATTTTATAGGCTATGCAAAGACCTCAATTTTATTTTGCCACTTATCATGGTGGCTTTGTAGGAAGAGGTTATGATGCCTATTGCTCCAGGTGAAGAACCAATTGATTTGATTGTATGTCCATCTTGAGAGCTTGCAATACACTGAGGCCTTTGATGTATATTGATGGAGTTGATATGAAGCCTCAAATTGAAGTTGTGAATAAGGGAGTGTACATTGTCATTGCTAAACCTGAAAGTCTCAAATGTATGCTACCAAAGAAATGGACGAACCTTGAAAATTGCAGGTACTTACCAAATCTTTAGTTTTCACATGTTTCTTCCTTCCTATTGCTTGCTATACCACATAATTTGTGGTAATGTCTAAGTCTACCTCATGCCTTTGAGAGAGTTCACATACATAAATACCTGTTAAAAGCTTCCTTCACATACACTTTTGTTCTGCATTTACACAAGTTGAATTGTTCAAGAAGGGATACACAATAAAAATGAAGCTAATGGGTCGTGGATTATACAACCATACTAGGTAAGACGACATTTCATTCAAATATCATTTTTCTTTGAGCATAGTTTAATATAATTTGCACCATTTAGCTTCTATTTTTCTTCTGTGCACAAAATCATCCTACCGTTGTTCATATGTACCAGATGATTAAACATATATTTATAAATATGTAAAAGTAAATTGAATGTACAATTACTTTGAATTTCTTTTCTTCGGCTGAAACTTGACTGTCTGACTAAAATATAATCCATGCTCTTTGATTTCTAATTTGAATTGTTTAAGGACTAAACTGCATTAGAAGCATGTATCCTATCACCCCGAGAATAGTGAAAACAAATACATCTTAAAGTAGTAGCAACAAACAGAATGACATATTATTAAACTGTAGAATAGGTTTATAAACAATGGAAACAATCTGAGTATAAGAAATATGAACAATCATAAAAAAAATTTAATACCTTTTTATCCTGAAGTACCATTTCAATTGTGTAAACAAAGTCAGGATTAAAGCGATCTTTCACTTTCCATAGCCGAACAACCAAGATCTTTAACTTCCACTGCATTTTAGTGATTGTTATGT
This sequence comes from Capsicum annuum, assembly GCF_002878395.1. Taxonomy (NCBI): domain Eukaryota; kingdom Viridiplantae; phylum Streptophyta; class Magnoliopsida; order Solanales; family Solanaceae; genus Capsicum; species Capsicum annuum. Next base: position 27,811,264 of record NC_061111.1, read on the forward strand.
CGTTGATGAAGTTTTAACATTTTTGATAGGGAATGAAAGTATATGTAGATTGTTGTAAGGATTAAATGAATTGAAGTATTTTATGAAGGAATCAGTGATAACATTAATATTTTATGTATGTAGGTATATGCAGATTGTGGTAAGGATTAAAAGTATTGCAGTCGTTTAAAAAGAAATCATTGGTTACATTAACATTTGAAGGTTTATGTAGAATGCGATAAGGGCTGTAAGAGTTGTAGTGGTGTACGAAGGAATCACTGGTTACAATAGAAGATGAATTGAATTTATAGATGAAGGAGAAGAAAAATAAGGGCATTTAACAATTGACGATAACATTAATGGCAGTTGTGAAATACATAGGATGCCGTTGTGCAATGGATAAATGGATAAATAAGATGTTGATAAAAAAGTTATAATTTACCTTGGTAACTTATTGAATTAAAAGAGTTAACTCTATAAATTATTTTTTATACTTGCTATGTTAGTGCTGGAATAAAAAGAGTACACTATATAAATTAGTTAATATTTTTGAATCTTTAGATTGTTATAGTTTAACTGAAATTGAATTTACAGTTTTTTGTTGGTACTTTATAGAAGTTGTTAAACTTCTACACATTTTTCATCTTTTTAGTTATTATTTCAAACTTAATTATTTAAAAATAATTTTTTTTTAAAAATATAGTAACAACAATGGATATATTAAAGGATGACATGTGGACGAATTAAATGTAACCTTTTACATATTTTTCATCTTTTTAGTTATTATTTCAAAATTAATTATTTGAAAATAATAAAAAATAGTAACAAAACAGATATTTGAAAGGATAACACGTGGACGAATTAAATGATGACATTTAGGTGAATAAGAGGACTGCATCCTTTGTTATTAATAATATATAGATACTGGATTAAATATAATAACATAAATTAAATATTAATAAGTAAAATTTTTCAAAAATTTCATATAATTGTCCTTCATTATTCCAGACATGTACAAGAGTTACCTATTAAAATATAGACTAACAATGAAATAAATAATACAAAGACTCTAACATCTGCCAGGAAGAAGTTGCAGAAGTTAGTGCTGAATATCGTCATCCATCTAGTAACTGCAACTAACCTGCATCCAGTCTTCATTCCAAGAAGGAATGTAGAAGAGTAGGGTCAGTACAACCACACATACTGGTAGACATCATCGGCCGACCGTTTTAGTTCATATAATCATCAAATATAAATCATGACATCTTTAATGGAATATAATTCAACTAAGGTTATAATAATATTATTACTTTACCTATATAAGTTACAACATCCAACTACTCTTCCAACTCCATCAATATTAGATTCGCTACTACTATACTCTTGCCTCATTAGTTCACACCATCAACCACAATCCAACGCTAATATATCACTATTCCTCTTTATTAACCTTATCTTACATCGCTATTCCTCTTTATTCACATTATCTTTTTCATTACTCATATTCACAGGAACAAACTCATAATCATAGACAACCCACACTAAACTCTCGGGCTAACAATCAAATGGTTTATTATAATATTAAAGAATGATAACTAGCCATTTTGGTAAGTTACGATTAAAACACATATAAATAAAGCAAGTCAACCAACATATAAGTAAGTACAAAGTTCCACTTTTTTAAATACATATCACACAATCAAATACACAATGAATCAATAATACAACAATAACAAATCAAACAGTGCTCACAAACAAGCCACATAACCATCAAAAGTATCAATCATACTATAAACATCCACAGACTCAACACAAATATGTGCACACATGCTATGGGACTTATTTTTGCCCAAATAGTCAAGACCTGCAGGGAACAATCTATGTTCATGTACCATTCCGGTGTGGTACCCGATTCAACATATACATATCCGTATCGGCGTGGTACCCGATCTAATATATACATATTCATACCAGCGTGGTACCCGATCCAATATATACATATCCATACTGGCGTGGAACTCGATCCAACATATACATATCTGCATCGACGTGGTACCCGATCCAAAATATACACATCCGTACCGGCGTGGTACCCGATCCAACATATACACATCCGTACCGGCATGGTACCCGATCCAACATATATATATTCGTACCGACGTGATACCCGATCCAACATATACATATCCGTACCGGTATGGTACCCGATCCAAAATACATATATCCGTAACAGCGTGGTATTCGATCCAACATATACATATCCGTACCGGCGTGGTACCCGATCCAACATAAATGAGTATTATCAATATCAAATTTACACAACCTCACAGCATACAACACAATGTACCAAGTTTACAAGTACACTTAAAGTCATAAGACAATTCCATCAAATAAATTTTCAATAATCATTTATACATGCATCAACAATCCAAACATCAACAATTTCAAGAATGTCCAAATACCAATCAAGAAGTATTCATAGCATTACTTTAAAGAGTTATCATTATCAAACAAGCCTCTCATAGGTAAAACTAATAAACCACCATTATCACCAATTTAGCCTCTCATGGGCATCCAATAGATATAGTATTTTTATCAATATCAAAACAAGAATATCATAAAATAAATCACAATTAATTCTTACGCATACAATTCACTATTGGAGCCTTAATTACTCATTAATTATTAAAAATATCATTATCTTCTTAAATACTGTCATTTGAGTTCTAACATCACCACCTATAACTAACACATTTACGCGTATCATTATCCTCTACCTCTTTCCACATACTACAATCATCACACTAATTCAAGTCATCTATTTCTTAGATATTACTATGCTCATTAATATTCGATCTTAGCATAATTCTCCTCATAATATTATTGCACAATACATACAACCTAATACCATTACAACTCAACTAGGTTCATCACTAGAATAACTAAAAAAAACATCATGTTCATATACTACGTTTATAACAATATCCTTTCAGGCACATAAAACAAAATATCATAAATGTTACATAATCAATCAATAATATAGTTTTTGAGATTAAAGTTAAGGACTCGTGTCTTTGTCCACCTCAACTCCATGCCCGCAGGCCTAGACATGCTTTCTCTCATCAATTCTAAATTATGAAAATATAAAATAACACAATCTTTTACTTATTAAACCTAGCCTACCTGGACGCCAAGCTTTTGGAAGAAACAAGCTGCAACAAAGATGCTTTTTCCTTTCCTTCATGCCTTGGAATAACCAATCATCTAAAAATCAAGCAATAATAAGAGTAATTAAATATTTCCTCTTCAAACAAATATCTTGGAGATTCAAACTCACTAATTCTACCCTTAATTCAAGGTCTATATCATTCCCCAATGTCAGTTAACCATTAATTAGCTCTTTCAATCTTAACTCATCTCCATTAATGGAGTTTTTATGCTAAAGGTCTCATCTTTACGGAATTCAAGGTTCCTAACCATCGAAATTCATAATCTAGTCTATGAAATTCATGTTAGGAATCTTTAATTTATAGTTTAGAATCAGCTCTAGGTCATATTAAAAATACCCATGAGTATTTTCCAAAAGAATTCCACCATTAAAGGTCTTTCTAAGGATTCTAAGATGTTAAAGGATCAAAAGACGAAGAAAATAATGAAAAAACTTACCTCAACGAAGGAATTTCACCTTAAGCCTTGGGAAATCACCTCTGTAGGGTTGAGGAATGCAATTTGGGGGTTTTGGACTTAAAATATAGATAAAGCTGATTTAAATACCATCAGAATTTTCATTACAGTGAAATCCCGCTTCAGCCCAGATATTGCTCAGTAAAACAGTCTTAACTTTTTTCTTCGAATTCGGATTGAGGAATGGTTTATTGCATTGAAAAGAGGACTCAGATATATTTGATTTGATAGGTAATGGGACCCCTAACTTCTTATATTATATGAGATATGATCGTTTGAAGTTGGCTCTAATAGAAAACCATATCGAAACCGTATCAGAAAGGAAGTTTTATACTTAATTTTGTGTTGGGATATTGTATGACCTTAATTCATACCTAATAACTTTCAACTAAAGTATTGATATTATCACTCATGAATAATTAAATTCATCGAAATTGAGTCTATCTAGACACATCCAAAGGCTAAAATTTCGCTGGAAAGTTTGAGGTGACCTAATAAATAAAATATTGACTATTTTAGATACAAGTTAATATTGAGGAATAAAAAATAAGAATTTTCATTAATTTATTATGAATAATTTAGTAACGATGAAATGGGTCGTTCCAAAAATTCATAAGTGATAGTAAAGCATTTAGACTTAAGCTTTTAAATCATCCATTTGAACAACTCATAACATGTTAAGACAATAAATTTCATCACGAGAGGGAGAATTTTGTAAATTATACTCTTAAATCACTTTTCGAAACTCATAACATATGTATATATTACTATAACTCAATTTCTTGAAAAAAAAAATGTATTAAATACATGATTTCATCAAAAATGAGTTCATAATGCATGCTTTTTAAATAATTTTAAAATACATTACATATACATATGTATGCACTTTAAAGCTTGTTAAAACATTAAACTTAGGCCCATGAGAGTTTGGATAGTCCTACATATATTTTTTGATAAACGAAATTTGACACATCTTGAATCTATGCCTTGAAAGTATGAGTTTTGAAAGAAACCCTAACTTCTTTCTCTCTTGAGAGTGGAGAAGAGAAGGAGAGATGAGAAACAGACATCTAATGGGCAAATAGTGTTTAAACTACGTTTTAAGTCGTGGAGGTAGGGTTTGAGGTGAGGAAAAGACCAACATACTCCTAAAGAAACTGAATAAAAATTGTAGAAATTTTCAGTTGATGACTTAGTTGATAGTTTGTCAACTAGTTGATGGCTTATCAACTTAGTCATCAACCTTTAGCTGGGCTTGGACACTTTCTAGTTAAAGTTGATGACTTAGTTGATAGCTTGTCACCTAGTTGATGGCTTATCAACTTTGTCATAACCTTATCTAAATGATTTATTTTATTTTCTGGTGATGGCTGACGACTAGGTTGATAGCACATCACTTAGTTGACAGCTTATCACTCAAGTCGTCACCATGTTGACAGACAGACACTTCAAAGTAAAATGAGTATAACTTTCTATTCCGATATTGGATTAATGTGAAACCAGATGCATTGGAAACAACACTCGAAGATATTTCATTTGATATATAGTAGGCCACCTAACTCATTATATTCTAGAAGTAATAGTCATTGGTAGTTGACCCAAGTTGGAACATCTACTAAAACTCAATTGGTAGAAAAGTTCTCAACTCTACTTTGGAATTAGGAGATTTTTATTATCTCAATTAATCCCCAAATATGTTCCCATACTATATAATTGATCATCATACTTATATTGACATAGAATCATTAGGTTTAGATCTGCATACATAGGAACGACGGTTTGAATTTTAGCCCGAAAATGTGGGGTGTTACATTAATCCATATGTGCATTGTATGCAGCTCCTCTTTCGAGAAGTTTATTTTTGTGTTTCATGCCTGCATAATAAAGGGCTTACTATCAAAATGATAAATTCCTAACTGCAGCGTCAAACCTTACCAATGAGACTCTATTTTTCAACATCTCAATTTGGTTAATTCCATGCTTTGCGCAGATTCATTAAATATATCCATTAATCACTTCTAGGGGGGATGAGAACCTATAACTTAACACACTACAGAGTTCCTCCAATACTCAACCTCCGAGCTGATATCTTCAAGCTCAATTTCAATATTCAAGGTTGCACCGAAAGTTGTATGAGCCACATACTCAAGTTTGAATCCAACATTCACAATTTTTCCAATGTCGAATGAATCCCAAATTAAACCTCTCTACTCTTTGTATATCTCAATCGTATAAACTTCCTCATCCTATGTTAAACGACTAGAGCTGGGAGATGCACTTGCATTATCTTGAACAGCTGATGGTATTCCTTTCCAATTTTGCCGAAGTTCCTGTGTCTGGCTACTTTCAACATTCTTCAAGCCATCCTTCTGGGTGACATTTGATGATCTCACCATCGTAGCTTTCCCCTTCGAAGACATTGTCACAACTGTATCTTTCTCCGAAGTTATTATTCCATTGGTTTTCAAATAAATTGGAGCAAAACCTCTGCTTTGGTTGCCTCGCGGAGTAGTACAACATTGGTTTTGAGCTTCCTTCTTTATTAGAGTCTTCCCTGATGGATCTCGTGCCCTATTTTCCATGGTAGGTGCAGGCTAAACTAACTTGCATCGAGAGATAGAATCCATCGAGAGAAAGCTTTTTATGTTGTTGTTGTTATAAACCGCATTAAATTCTTAAGTTATTCTTTTTTATATTTCACCTTTTCATGTATAATTGTGTGTCAGTTAACCCATCATCTTGTTCAACAGTTTAGACACATTTTCTGTGGTGGATAAGAGGAGATAATACTAGAATAACTTTTTAGTACTCTTTAATTTCTTGATTACAAAATTATTTTGGGATAAATTACTCAAAATCAGGATGAGTTAACCGTTGTTATTTAAAACATTTTTGGTACAAGAATCTATATATACATGCAACAATAACTTCAACACAAGTTCAAGTCTAAGACTAGAATACTTATGAAGTTCCTTAACACCTTCAACACAAGATTATAAATAAAATAATCTATCCAAGAAGTATGTTAACTATGAGAAATGAGATGAAACAAAATTTTAAGGCAAAGTCCCTCGACTTCACGGAGTGTCCTTAAGGAATAATTCCGCTCACTGTACCCGAGGTTATGGAATCTTCCTCTCAGGATAAAATGACCTTCAATCCAAACAACAGTGGTACCTCAAATTATTGGTTCAACGAACTCACTCAACGATTTGATTGATCACACATAATGTTTTTTAAGACAAGAAGAGTTTGTATTTCAGAAAATTTTCCTACCAAAACCTGTGGATGAAAGCATGTCTTTATAGCCATCAGGTGCCTCTTCTGAAAGGTGGCAATGGTTCACTTAAAAGGTGTAACCTTTCTTGAAAATCATGTCTGTTCATCCAAAGAATGCGTCTTTTTCGAACAGGCATACCATTTCATGAATCAGTGTGTCATTTCGTTGAAGAGTTGCATCCCTTCTGAAGCATCAATTTGCTTCTGCACTACATTTTGAAGCAGTATAAATGGAGGATCAAAAACACAGAAAAATTTATTGCGTTTCCCCTTTGGTATTTTTGAATTAAATTTCTGTCAAATAAAATTTGTCCAAAAAAATAAATCTCATCAATCGATCATTTGTCAAATCCAAATCCGAATCTGAATCCAAAGCCGAAGCCGAAGTCGAGCCGAGCGAGCGACAACGACGACTGTGCGAGGCACCACCTTGTTCTTGCCTCACTATACATATGGAGTAAGTGCTTATTATTATAAACACTTCAAAGTTCCCTTCTCCCACCAATGTGGGAGAATTAGTGAACTTTCCCTTAAAAGAATACACTTTTTATTTTGGTGTCTCTCTTTCTCTCTACTATTTTTCTTCCATTTTTCATTCTCACTTTTCATACATATTGAACCTAACAATCCCCCACATAAATGGGGAATGGCTACTTTTTTGTAAAATTTTACGGACAAGTATGTGATCATCAAGCAAAGACTAATTGCATCTGGATAAGTGAGTTTTCCTTTGAATTTTTCGTAGTGAACATGCATCGGATGCACTCGGTCAATCGGTAGATTTGATATCTTTGAACCTTTGATCTTTAATGTATACCTAGACAACATATGTCATACAACCAGCCTTTTACCATTTATGGTTCTCATGGTTTTGTTCTTTTTAGCCATGAACACGTTCCGATTTCATGAGAGTTTAGAAAATAGACCTTTACTAACATTCTCCTTGAAGCGGCTTCCACTTCGACCTCACATAGGCAATTTCTAAATGTTCAATCTTATAGATTAAACTATTTGGTCAAATCTGCCAAATTTAGATAATCATTAAAAGACTTCACACCATAAGCTATACAGATTCCAAAAGTGTGTTATTCCTTAAGATTATTATTTAAAATGTTTTTGAGTACATGAATCTGTATATACACGCAACAATAAATTCAACACAAGTTCAAATCTAAGACTATAACACTTATGAAGTTCCTTAACACCTTCAACCCAAGATTATAAATAATCTATAATTTTCCTTAATGTACCTGAGGTTATGGAGACATACCATTTCATGATTAAATTTATTGCGTTTTTCCCACCGAAGCCTGAGTCCGAGCCCGAGCGAGCGACGACGACAGCGCGAGGCACCACCTTGTTCTTGCCTCACTATCCATGTGGAGTAAGTGCTTCTTATTATAAACACTTCAAAGTTCCCTTCTCCCACCAATGTGGGAGAATTAGTGAACTTTCCCTTAAAAGTATACACTTTCCATTTTGGTGTTTCTCTTTCTCTCCACTATTTTTCCTTCATTTCCCATTCACACTTTTCATACATATTGAACCCAACAACCCTACCTCTGGCTGGAATAACAATTCTGAAATAACTTATTTCAGGACAAAAGATATAAAATAAATAAAATAACTTAAAAGACTCATTTTACACATCTCTATATAAAAGGCTAAATTAAATAAAATGGAAGGTATTTTTATAAACAAACAACTTATTCTTAAAAATTATGCAACACATAATATTTTTAATACAACAAGCTAAACATTCCATAAAAAATAATACCAATATAACTGATTTCAACATAATTAATCTCATCATAACTGATGTTTACACCAGACGAAACTTTATAATTGTCAAGCCCCTAAGGAAAGGGCATGCAGTGTCCATCACAAGAGCGGATTGATGACCGGGGGATCAAGGAGAATAACCAATATATATGCTTTTACTAGATCTCGTGGCAAGCTTCCACATAATAAGGGTGCATATAGTACTTTAAACAAATATTAGAAATGAAAGGAGGGAAATGGTGAAGTAATATAGTATTTGTTAGGTTATGAGAATTTTTTATTAATTTACTTAATTTACAAAATCAATATTTTGTCATGAATATTTGAAATACAATTTAAGATTTAAACTACACTCAGGACTTTCTTTTCATTTTTTTCACTTTCACTATATTTTTCTTTTTTCAAATTTACGTTAACTTTTTATTATTAAAAAATAACTTCCTTTAAATTATATTACATATTTAAATCATATTTTATGCTCTTTTATAAAATTTAAAGTACATTCAAACAATCAAATATTATTTGCAAAAATTATAACGAACACAACTTCAATTTCAACAATTTCAAGTGTGATTTTTTTTGTTTGTAAAAGTATGTAGAAGCTCTTATAAGAAATTTAACATATGACATTATATTATGCGATTATCTGTTTTGAGATATAATTAAACCTCTCTATAACGGTTCATCGTTATAATGGTTTTTTACTATAATGATATGATTTTCTCCTAAATAAATTTTTCATGTTATATCTCACTTCTCTATAATGATTTTCTATATATAACAGTTATATTGTTTATTATAGTGGTACAATTTTTATAAAATTACCTCTCTTATAACAACATATTCGATTCTTATTTAATATTAAGAGATAGTATATGCAGAAGATAATGACGAAAGTGTTGATGAAGAGTCTCAACCTACTATTATTTCGAACAAGATCGAAGAGTCAATTGTTAATTAGCTCTTAACATTCAAGGGAAAGCGATTAAATACCCTTTTGTTGAAAGTTTGGACAAAAATCTTCGTTAATCTAAGTGATATATTGTAATTAACTAAGAGATTAAAATTTACGAAAGCCTACAATTATAAAATTCTTATATCAAGCTTGAAATATTTAAACTTTCTATTAATTTTAAATTCATATGTTCCTTAAATTTTAATTCTTTTCTGGTACGACATATCTAGTTATATAAATTCTTTTGGTAATGTATCAGTCCTTTTAATAATGAAATATGAAAATCAATTGAAACTTAAATTTAACAAGTACTTTATTTTCGTCTGTAACATAGAAAATATAAATAAATAAACTTTTTAGACTTTTAATTGTAACAACTAAATGAGATCTAAACATCAAATGTCACTACGCATGTATTACTACACGTCTCTATAGTAGTCATGAATTTTTTGGACAAACATTATCACTATAGGTAGGTTTAGCTGCATTACTCTTTAAAATAAATTTGATTATATATTTGAGCTAAATTAGTTAAGCTCCTGGATTTTGCTAATTTTAAAAATTGAATGGTATAAATCATGTTTATAAAAAATACTTTCATAATCAAAATATTTTTACAAAAATATAATCAAACACAACTTCAACTTTCGCTATAATTTTAAAATTTTCAAATAAAATGAGTATTTTTTTTTATTTTGATAATCAATCATCCACGTAATAAGACATAACATACTTTACGTGACCCACTATTATGACCTTGATATAATATAGTGCAAGGAACAAATGTTTGGAGAACTCTCCTAAGCCAAAATAAATCTGTATGGTATGTGCCATGATCAGTTTAAAGCATGACATGCATATAATCTTTAATTTGGGCATAAGCACTATCATAGTGAAAAGGACAACTGGAAAAGCTAAAGTTAAATATTAGTAAATTTTTGTAGAAGTCATTTAAATAAGGGATTATTGTTTTAATTAAAGACAAGTTGTCCTCTAGTCAAAGTTTTCACCTAACTGGACATAATTCTCAACAAGCTTACACAGCATTGAACAGTATAATGCCACTATTTATAGTCAAGCAGCCACTTTTGACATTACTTATAATGAGACTAATTGATTATGTTGTGAAAAATGAATGTCATGTTGCAAAGCAAATGCCATGCGGCATACTCTTAAGTTGACTTATTGCCAACTAATTTCCCACCCCTTTTAAGTGGATAAACTTTACCACTTCATTATTGGCTATATATATAGGCTTATTGTTATTCTTGAAAAGGTATGAAAGTAATATACAACTATAATTCGCACTCTCAATTTTGCACACTACTTATTATTTCTATTATATTATACTTTGTTTTGTAAATAATTTTATAACACATTATTTATATGAATCTCTATTATTCTGAGCAAATACGGGTAATAAAGATTAATATTTATTTTTCTTAAATAATGTTAAATATATCCAAAAGTGAATTTGTTGCTCTAGATATATCGGGCAAAACTTACATATTCTGGGCACTGGATGCCAAAATACATTTGAATGCGATGGGTCTGACAGACACCATCAAAAACAAAAATCAGGCATCAAATCAAGACAGGGCTAAAGCCATGATATTTCTCCGTCATCATCTTGACGAAGGTCTGAAAATGGAATATCTCACAATTAAGGATCCGCTTATATTGTGGAATAATTTAAAAGAAAGATACAACCACCTGAAGATGGTCATCCTTTCACAGGCACATTATGAGTGGACTTATTTGAGGTTACAAGACTTTAAAAATATAACTAATTATAATTCTGCGTTGTTTAGAATTAAATTGCAGTTGAATTTTTGCGGAGAAAATATAACTGATCACGACATATTAGAGAAAACATTCTCTACTTTTCCTACCTCGAGTATGCTCCTACAGCAGCAGTATCGAGAAATGGAATTTAAAAAGTATTCTGAATTGATTGCTCATTTTCTTGTAGCTGAACAATATAATGAGCTTTTAATGAGAAATCATGAAAATGGACCTCATAGTACTGCTCTATTCCCTAAAGTGAATGTTGCACATTTTCACCAAACTAGGCGTGAAAGAAGTCTTGACCCCAGTCGTGGTCGTGGTCGTGATCATTGTCGTGGAAGAGATAGATATTTTAATCAGGGTGATCGCCTTGCAATAAACAATGACCCTCAACATCATCAGTGCAAAAAGAATGGTGAAGCTTCTGAAGCAGCGCCAAGGACGAACACTGAAAATAGATGTTCTCGATGTGGAGCAAAGGGACACTGGTCGCGTATCTGTCGTACGCCAAAGCATCTGGTGAAGCTCTATCAGGCCCCTTAAGAAAACAGATAATGACGTTGAGGCAAACTTTATCTCTGAAGATAATATTAAGCCCATGAATGTAGATGCCTCAGATTTCTTCACTATCCCCGAAGGATATGTTAATCATCCTGTAGATGATGAATATGAAATAGTCTGATTGTTTTACTTTCCTATTTTATTAGTTTACATTTTTGTTAATAGTATCTCACTAATCTTATAAATTGATAAAGTTTGTGTAATACGTTATGTGCTAGTAATATTATAATGTTTATATTATTTATTTTTTCATCTTGAAGAATATATGAATACTCCTGAAGTAGTAAATCTGAAATTAAAGATATGATAGAGAAAATTCTCTACAGTTACATGTATACCTCGATTTACTCCTAAAGTAGCAAAATATTGAAAGAAATCCTAAGGTATGATCGTTTGATATGCTTAAGGCACATTGTAATAATTATATTTCATTCTCGAAGAATGAAAATTTTTGATAAATTGTTAATTATCTTTCATTCTCAAGGAATGAGAATTTTTGATAAATGTTATAATTACAGATTCATTTTCTGAGGTGAATGTGATATTTAGTAAGGTATATAAATGTGCACTTGACTATGAAAATCACATTCAGAAGAAGTAGAATGAATTATTTTGAAATTTACTTCCGAAGTAGTAAGTTATCTTAAATCTACTCCTGAAATATTAGAACTTTGAAATTTACTCTAGAAGTAGTGAATCTGATATTTACTTGTAAAATCGTAAATTTGATATTTACTCCCGAAGTAGTAAGATTGTGCAATAGCAAAATCTTGTAAACTACTCTCGAAGTAGTAGACCTTTTACTCTAGTAAATAACTCATGCCATGATAAATTTGGAGTTTACTAGTTTTATTTATTGCGTGAATGATTTTGTCATCCTGAAGATGAGAATATTGAGTTTTAAACATATAATGAAGAACTAAAAGATTCTTCAAGAACTATTACTTGTTCTCATGATAAGTTAATTGAACTAGCTAATGTTGGGACTAAATTTCCTGAATTCTAAAAAATGTAAAAGGTGAATAAGGGCCCATTCACCCGTCGTTTGATATGATGCATCCATAAGATGGTCACATGTACGTTTATTGTTAACCTGCAGTTTGACATTCATAAAGTTGTCTTCTCAATTAAATTGAGTCAAGAGCATACTTTTCTAATAATGTAGTCAAAACAATTGATCTTGATAATGCTGGTTATATTCAAGTTGGTTTAGCATTGAATGCCTCATATAAATAGCTGAACCATTGCTTATGAGAACAAAGATAAAAAAATATTGATCTGAAATATATATTGCATGCAATAGCACTTGTGTGCATTAGACCAATAAATTATGATCAATTCTGTCCTCTCAATTGGTTCAGGATTAGGAACCATATATTTTCCATCTAATAGCTTTTGATGTACGGTATGTAATTAATAGATATACCATGATTCAAAAAGATGAATTCTCCAAAGTAGATTAGAGTATATGTTAGTTTTCCTAACATAAGGGGGAGATAATAAGCAGCTAAGAAATATGTTGAGAATTATCATTCGTACGATCCTCATTTAAAAGATAATTCAAGTCAAATGCCAGAAGCATTTGCTGGCCCAAAATTGATTTCATATTTAGCTGCAGATGCTCCTACTGTTTGTCCCTGAAGGACAGAGTCTATAGCATGCATGAAGCATGGTAGATCAATCGGTTCCAAATAACATAATTCTTGAAAAGAAAATAGTGCAAACGGTTATAATAAAGAGGCAATATGCTATTGAAGAGCAATGACATAACATTTTGTGAAACCTCCAGAAGAGGTTCAGGTACCTGAAAATAAGAATGTGATGAGATCTCAATAAGTTATGTCGTAATATGAATCGATACAAATGAAACTTCGTCAACGATATCTTTAGTACAATAGTGCGCAATATTGTATAGTATTATGAGGATCTGAATTCTACGTTTATTTAAGCATGCTGACGTAGAAATAATTATCAAATGGAATATGTTTCTTGGTAAGCATAAGGTTTATTTGGCCTGGAGTCCTGTCACTAGAAGATGTCATAAATTTAATATTGAATGACTCACTTGATAATGAAATTTACATAAAAATTTCAGAAGGATTAAAGATGCCTGAAGCATATAGTTCAAAGCCTCGAAAATTATATTCAATTAGATTACAAAGATCATTATAACAATCTAAAATAATCAGGACGTATACGGTATAATCTCCTTAGTGAGTACTTGATAAATGGGGGTTACATAAATGATGTCATTTGTCCTTATATTTTTATTAAGAAAACGACATCGGAGTTTGTTATACTCGCTGTTTATGTGGATGACATAAATCTTATTGGAACTCCAGAAGAGATCCAAAAGGCAATTGAATATCTTAAGAAAGAATTTGAAATAAAAGATCTTGAAAAGACAAAACTGTCTTGGACTGCAAATTAAACATTTAGCAGACGGGATCTTCATCCACCAATTTGCCTATACTGAAAATGTCTTGAAATAGTTTTATACGGACAAAGCACATTCATACTCTAATGATTGTCTCACTTGAAGTGAGTAAAGATGCATTCCGACCTCCAAAAGAGGGTGAAGAAATTCTTGGTCCTGAAGTACTATATCTCAATGCTATTGGTACACCTATGTAACTTGCTAACAACGCAAGGCTTCATATAACCCATTCTGTTAATTTTCTAGTCAGGTACAGTTCTTCTCTTTCATATAGACATTGAAATAGAGGTAAGCATATATTGCAATATCTAAAGGAGCCTATTGATATGAGTCTATTTTATACTAACAAAGATAGTTTAGATCTTGTTAGTCATGCAGCTGCAGGTTATTTATCTAATCCACATACAACAAGATTTCAAATAGGTTATGTGTTTACATATGGAGGTACAACAATATCATGGTGATCTACAAAGAAGTCTATTGTTGCTACTTCTTCAAATCATGCTGAGATAATAGTTATTCATGGGCCAAGTAGAGAATACATATTACTGAGGTCAGTGATACATTCCATCAAAGAGATATGTAGCCTGAAGCTCGATATCATGATATCCACAGTCATATTTGAAGACAATGCAACATGCATAACTCAATTAAAAGGAGGTTTATAAAAGGAGATAGAACGAAGCACATTTCGCCAAAATTCTTCTTCACACATGATCTCCAGAAGAATGATGATATTGATGTATAACAAATCCGTTCAAGTGACAATCCAGCAAATTTGTTCACCAAATCCTACCAACTTCAACTTTTGAGAAAATGGTATACAAGATTGGAATGCGAAGACTGAACCGATTGTATTGAGGGTAAAAATACGCATTGTACTCTTTTTTTCTTAACCAAGGTTTTTATCTCTTTGACTTTTTCTTGGTAAGATTTTTAATGAGGCAACACTCAAATGCGTATTCAGAAAGATTTTTTACATGACATCCAAGAGGGAGTGTTGAAGAAAAATGAATATCATGTTGCAAAGAAAATGCCATGTGCCATACTTCATTATTGGCTATATATATATAGGCTTATTGTTATTCTTGAAAAGGTATGAAAGTAATATACAACTACAATTTGAACTCTTTATTTTGCACACTACTTGTTATTTCTATTATATTATACTTTGTTTCGTACATAATTTTATAACAGATTATAGGTTTTGTGGCTAGAAAATTTGGTTTTCTTTATTTGAGTAGATTCTATCTTCTCCAGATTGTTGGAGATTTATATCGGTGAGGTCAAAAAAATTTGATCTGTTTATATGGTCTTCAACAATTTTTCCTTCATGATCTAGTCTTGTTAAGTCCTCCAACTCATTGTTTATCATGGTATCAGAGTTAAGTCTATTCAACTCATTATATTGTTTCCGATGTTGAGGCTCCCATCTTATATTATACTATCCACACTTCAAATGTCCTTGACATGGGGATGGACTTTTAAGGTTTTTGATCTCCTCATATGGTTTTGGACAAACAACAGACAAACTACCCTCATGAGCTACCTTTCGGGGAATATAATTTTTGGTACTATTTTTCTTTATACACGTACAGAAATTCTGCAGAAACTTTGGTCATATTTACAATTTTTCCACTTAAAATAAAAGTGTCGAGAAAATGATGTTATCCTAATTATTTCTCTCAAGTTATCCTTTAGGTCTTCAAAAATATCGTACAAGGTTTCTCCCTTCCCACTAACAGCTCTCTCTCTCTCTCTCCTTTCCCTCTCTCTCTCTCTCGTCCCGGTCCCCTGCCCCCGTCGCCGTCGCCGACCTCCGGCGCCGACCCGACCCGACCTCCGGCCCGACCTCCGGTATGGCTCTCTCTCTCTCCCTACCCTCTCTCTCTCTCTCTCGTCCTGGCCCCGTCGCCGTCGCCGTCGTCGACCTTCGGCGCCGACCCGACCCGACCTCCGGCCCTGACCTCCGGTCCCCGGCGCCGACCCCCGTCGCCGCTCCCGGCTGCCCTCTGTCACCGACCTCCGGTTCCAATCCGCTTCCCCCCCTCCATTTATACCCCCCATCTCCGTCCATACCCCCCTCTCCGACGCCGGCGGGATACAACAGCCCCCCCCCCCACCTCGGTCTCCAACCATCCGTCGCTTGGTCTCCAGCCGTCGATTTGGTCTCCAACAGCCGAAGCTCGGTCTCCAGCCGCAGCTCCGCCTGCACCCGCCGCTCGGCCGCCAGCAGCCGCAGCACCCAAACGACGACCAGTTCCCTCGGTCTCCAGCAGCCGCAACTCCATCTCAGCACCGGAATTCCCCGGAACCCGATCAACGCTGGGCTTTGGTTTTCGGCTTGGTTTACAAGCATAACCTGGTGACTTCTAACCTTTGTTATTTCATTCTTCGTATTATGCTAATAGTAGCCCCTGTACCTTGACTTGCGTTGGATTTGTTGATATTGTCTGTTGTCTGTTGTTGCTGTTGCTGTGGTCGTTTCTTGCACTGCTTTGTCGAGGGTTATCAGCTTGGGAATCTGTTTTTGGGGCTGTGGGTGTTGAGTCCAGTGGTGTTTGCTCTCTAGTTGAGTTTAGTTTTGTTCCTGGATTATTCCTTTGAATTTGTGTGAGCCTTGTATTTCTTGCTGCTACTTTGCTACTACCATCGTTTATATCTTTATATTTTCCTATACTTTCGTGTGGTTGTAGCTGTGCGGGCGTGGGGCAGTGGTGGGGACGGGGGATGAGGAAAGGGCGGGAGTAGGAGGGAGGCCAAGGTTTGGCCGCGGGGGGGGGGGGGGGGGGGGGAGGACGTGTGGAGAGTGATGGTAGGCTGAGGGTTGGGTCTTGGAATATAGGAACCCTTCAGGGTAAGTCCATAGAGCTTGTGAAGATTCTTAGGAAGAGGAGGATCAATATTGCGTGTGTTCAAGAGACCAAGTGGGTAGGGTCTAAGGCTAGGGAGGTGGATGGTTACAAGCTGTGGTACTCTGGGAGCGAGAGGCGTAGAAATGGAGTTGGCATCTTAGTAGATAAAGAGCTTAGAGGTCAGGTAGTAGAGGTGAAGAGGATCAACGATAGGTTGATGACTATTAAGTTAGTCATTCGGGGGTTTACCCTGAAAGTGTGTAGTGCCTATGAGCCGCAAGTGGGATCGGAGGGGGAGGAGAAGACGCGGTTTTGGGAGGCTTTGGAGGAGGTGGTGAGAGGCGTGCCTAGCTCGGAGAAGATTATTGTAGCAGGAGATTTCAACGGGCACATCGGGGCGTTACCGGGAGGCTTTGGTGATGTGCATGGTGGTTTTGGTTTTGGGGAAAGAAATGAAGAGAGGGCTACTCTATTGGAGTTTGCCAGGTCCTTTGGCCTGGTGGTGGTGAACTCGGGCTTCCCGAAGAAGGACGACCACCTGATCACCTTTCAAAGCGCGATAGCCAGGACCCATATTGACTTTTTGTTGCTTAGGAAAGGGGATAGGGCGTTGTGTAAGGACTGTAAGGTCATCCCGAGTGAGAATCTCTCGACCCAGCATAGGCTCTTGGTTATGGATTTGGGTATAAAGAAGAATAGAAAGAGGAGGAGTAAGGAGTGTAGACCTAGAATTAAGTGGGGCGGCTTGATGCTAGTGAATGCGTGGGAGATAGAAGAGAAGTTGGCGGGAATGGGGGCGTGGGAGTGTAGGGAGGACGTGGATAGTATGTGGGATAGGGCGGCTAGGTGCATCAGGGAGAATGCAAGTGAGGTGTTGGGTGTTTCTAGGGGCCGGGCCGGGCATCATCGGGGGGATTGGTGGTGGAATAAAGAGGTAGAGAAGAAAGTGGGGACCAAGAAAGGGGCGTATGCTAAATTGGTTGAGAGTAAGGACGAAGAAGAGAAGCGGGTAAACAGGAAAGAGTACGAGCTAGCTAGGAAGGAGGCTAAGTTAGCAGTCACGGCAGCCAAGACGGCTGCTTTTGAGAGCTTGTATGCAGGGTTACAGGGGAAAAGAGGGGAGAAAAAGTTGTTTAGACTCGCTAAGGCTAGGGAGAGGAAGGGTCGTGACCTCTATCAGGTGAGGTGCATTAAGGGAGAGGACGGTAGAGTGTTGGTGGAGGACGGCCACATTAAGAATAGATGGCAGTCGTACTTTCATAGGCTCTTGAATGACGAAGGGGATAGACCTATTGTGTTAGGGGAACTGGAGCACTCAGAGGAGTGTCGGGATTTTAGCTATTGTAGACGTTTTAAGGTAGAAGAGGTTAAAGAGGCTATTCGCAGGATGCGAAGGGTTAGGACGACAGGGCCGGACGAGATACCGGTGGAGTTTTGGAAGTTCGTTGGAGAGGCTGGTGTAAGGTGGTTGACTGGATTGTTTAATGAAATCTTCAAGACGATAAAGATGCCCGAGGCTTGGAGGTGGAGTACCATGATCCCTCTCTATAAGAATAAGGGTGACATCCAGAGTTGCAATAGCTATAGGGGGATTAAGTTATTGAGTCACTCTATGAAGATTTGGGAGAGAGTGGTCGAGGTGAGGCTGACACGGATAGTGTCTATTTCGGAAAACCAGTTTGGATTTATGCCTGGCCGCTCGACGACGGAGGCAATTCACCTGGTGTGGAGGTTGGTGGAACAGTATAGGGAAAGGAAGAAGGACCTGCACATAGTGTTTATCGACCTGGAGAAGGCTTACGACAAAGTCCCCAGGGAGGTGCTTTGGAGATGCTTGGAGGTGAGTGGAGTACCGCTGGCATATATCAGAGCAATTAAGGATATGTATGATGGAGCGAAAACCCAGGTGAGGACGGCGGGAGGAAACTCAGAGCATTTCACTGTCTTGACAGGATTGCATCAGGGATCTACTCTTATCCCCTTTTTGTTTGCGTTGGTGATGGATGTGTTGACGCGGCGTATTCAAGGGGAGGTGCCTTGGTGTATGCTTTTTGCAGACAATGTAGTTCTGATAGATGAAACTCGAGGGGGTGTGAATGACAAATTAGAGGTGTGGAGGCAAACTCTTGAGTCTAAAGGGTTCAGGGTGAGCAGAAGCAAGATAGAGTATATGGAATGCAAGTTTAATGACGTGAGGCGGGAGAATGAGGTAGTAGTGAAGCTGGAATCACAGGAGGTATGTAAGAGGGATAGTTTCAAGTATCTCGGGTCCGTGATCCAGAGTAACGGTGAGATTGACAAGGATGTCTCGCACCGTATTGGGGCAGGATGGATGAAGTGGAAGCTCGTGTCGGGGGTGTTGTGTGATATGAAGGTGCCGCCCAAGCTGAAAGGAAAATTCTACAGGGTGGTAGTCCTTCCGGCCATGTTGTATGTAGCGGAGTGTTGGCCAGTTAAGAACTCTCACATCCAAAAAATGAAGGTGGCAGAAATACGGATGTTGCGCTGGATGTGTGGGCTGATTAGAGGGGATAGAGTGAGGAATGAGACTATCCGGGAGAAGGTTGGTGTGACTCCGGTGGAGTGCAAGATGCGGGAAGCCCGATTGAGATGGTTCGGACACGTGAAAAGGAGGGGCATGGATGCCCCGGTTCGTAGGTGTGAGAGGCTAGCGTTGGATGGTTTTAGGCGGGGTAGAGGTAGGCCGAAGAAGTACTGGGGTGAGGTGATTAGGCGGGACATGGAGCAGTTACAGCTCACCGAGGACATGACCCTAGATAGGAAGGTCTGGAGGACGCGAATTAGGGCAGAAGACTAGGGCCGGTTTGGGTTGCTAGGGTAGGAAATTACTTGGTGGGGGTTTTATTCTTGTTATGATTCCGTGTTCCATGTTTATTACGAATCTGTGTGCTTTTCTCTGTTTTCTAATACTTATGGGTGCCGTATTTATGTTATGTAATCTAGTTCTGTGCTTTACTATGAGTTTGTGTGGTATCTCGTGACTTGAGCTGGGGGTCTATCGGAAACAGCCTTTCTACTTCTTTAGAGGTAGAGGTATGGACTGCGTACATCTTACCCCCCCCCCCCCCCAGACCCCACTAGGTGGGAATACACTGGGTTTGTTGTTGTTGATGTATGCAGGACGAAATTTATTTTTCGTTTTCCGTATTCCATGAAAATCATATTTGTAGAAGAAAAGTAAAAAATTTCCGTTAGTCTCAATACTTCCTCCCGAATTAATATAATTGATTCTACATTTTATTTGGATGATTATTACGTATTATTTTATAATATATTTATACTGTATTGTATTGTATTGATAAATATGATATATTTATATTTGAAATAAATTTATTACGTGCATCACATTGATGATGCAACAACAACATATCAGTGAAATTCCACAAATGGATTCTGGAGAGGGTACAGTGTACGCAAACCTTAACATTACTTAGTAAAAGTAGAGAGGTTGTTTTGGAAAGATGCTTGACTCAAATGCAGTAAATCCTAGCTCAAAGAAGAAGGAAATAGTGAAGAAAAACGTAGCAACTAACAAAGGAAGCAGTGCTAGCCAAAGAAAAGGAAAAGAACAACAACAAAATAGTGTGATAATTGAACACAAAATAACAAATTATTCTAGATAGCAAATGCAATAACTACACTACTACTGCTAGTAAACGACAAACACCAATAAGCCTAAACCCTCAAAAAGCATGACAATAATCTACTACCTTCTAACTTTCTACCCTAATGCGTGTCTTCCACATTATTATTATCATTAATGATAACATTAATATAATGATTACTATTATAAATATTTTATATTTTTATATATAATATATCTTTTACAAAATATTATCACAAAATATATTGGTAAAGTTGTTGCCATGTAATCGGGAGGTCATGGGTTCAAGCCTTGAAAATAGTTTCTGACAAAAATGTAAGGTAAGGTTGCGTACAATAGATTCTTGTAGTTAAACTCTTCCCCAGACTCTGCACATAACGGAAACTTTAGTTAATCGAGTTATCCTTTTTTTTTTTTTGAGTACTAGTATAAAAAATGTCATTTTTATTGTAGGTAGAATGCTATTATAAAGAAATAAAATATAACATGAAAATCAATTTAGAGAAAATTAAATCGTTATTGTGAAATATGTCGTAAAATATGAATAACTCTTATAATGGGATTTTACTGTATTTATACACAATTTTTAATTTACCTTTATTTATTGGATGATATTATTGGCTAGCTCAACCTTTTAGAATGGTAGATATGATTGATCACAAAGGATTATAGAAAAGTGACCCTCAAAAATGGCAAAGAAAAATTGATGGCATGTTTTGACCGTCTTCTTATATCGGTAAAACCCAAGTCTGCCTAACAAATTACGACTAAATTATTGGTCCCTTTTTTCTCTTAAATTAGATATATATATTAGAGTTAGAGTATATATGTTAGAGTCAAAATTAGATTTAGAGTTAAAAAATTTACCTACAAAATTATTAAATTAATAATGCGAAGACCATTTAAAAATAGAAAAGCTTTTAGAAAAATTAAAGAATCTTTAATTAGTAATTATTCAGAATATATAAGTCTAAATAAAACAAAAGAAAATCCACAAAAATTAGCCTACTTAATTACATTAATATCTAGTATTGAATCAAAATTAATAACACATTTAAAAATAGAAGAAACTAAAAATAGTAGAATTGCTGAATTAGAAAAAGAATTACAAATATTAAAAGAATTGTATGAACAAAGACAAAAAGAGAAAGAAGAAAAAGATAGAGAACAGAAATTACTGAACGAGATAAATCAATTTAAAGAAAAATTAGAAATAAAAAACGAAGAATTAGAAATAAATAATATAGATATTGAAGAGACAGAGACAGACAACTATGATTCCGAAGATAGTGAAACATATACAGAAATATTAACAAATACAAAAAATTTAGAAATCAATGAAAAACAAAAAGAAATTAATGAGGAAAACTTAGAAACTACCCACACAGAAATAAATACTCTTGATAAAAAAGAAAATGAAAATATAATACCTAAAACAACAGAAATAAGAAAACCTATATATTATAAGAATAAGTTTAAAAAATATAATGAATATGACAAATGGATACCAAAACAAATAATTAATAAAAATTATAACTTTTTAGATCTAGACTGTGTAATAGATACAGAAAAAACAATATAATTATGGATAGGATATATGACAAAACAATTATTAGATAATAATATAAATATAACAGATGCACCTGAATATATAGAAAAAACCCTAATAGGATCAGTAAAACTATGGTTTGCAAATTTAACTGAAAATAGCAAAAAAGTATTAAGAACTAATAAACCTATAGAAGGAACATCATCGACAACAACTAAACTAACACCTATAGAATTATTAAAAAAATATGAAACAGCTATAAAAGATGAATTTGGTAGTACGACAACAATCGAAGAAAAACAAAATGAAGAAAAAGATACAAATAGGAATTTAATGTTAAAATTAGCAATATGTAATATGTGTTATATAGATGAATATACTTGCGCATTTAAAGAATATTATTACAAAGGAGCATATAGTATAGAAGAAAGTAAAGAAATAAGAAAATTATATTTTAATAAATTACTCGAGCCATTTAGTTCGAAAATAATAAAAAGTTGGGAAGAAGCAAAAATAGTAGATACGTTAGGAGCAAGAATAAAATATTTACAACAATGGTATAGAAACTTATGTGAAAAATATAGAGAATAATTAAAAATGGAAAAAACATTAATAAGAAATTTAGCATGTTGCAAAAATAAAATAGCACCCCAATTTGGATGCGAAGAAAGATATTATAAGAAAAGAAAAAGACATAAGAAATATAAAAAATATAAAAAATCAAAATATAAATATAAGAAACCGAGAAAAAGATATTATGTAAAAAATTATAAACATAAAAGACCATATAGAAAGAAGAAATCTATAAAAGAATGTACATGTTATAATTGTGGAAAGTTAGGACATTTAGCTAGAGATTGTAAATTACCTAAAAATCCAAAAAATAAACAAATATCAGAAATAAAAATAGATAATACCGAATATATGCAGATAGATTATATAGATTATGAATTAGAAAGTGAAGATAGTATATATGAAATTTCTAGAAAACGAAACAGATACTGAAATAGATAGCGAAATAGATGAATCAAATGACTGAAGAAGATATAAAAATAATAACAAAGGAAGAATATTTAAATGATGAAGGAACGGAACAAAAAATAATATTTGACAGCAACATATTTGATGAAATAAAAGGAAAAGAATTAGATTTAAGTGTAGAGAAAATATTTAAAATACCAACAATAAAAAATATTTTTACTAGGAAAAAGGATGAATATTATGTAGTATGCCAAAAAGAACATGTAATAGACTGCAGATATGCAAAAGGAAAAGCTAGTATACCACTGCTAACAAAAAGAATAATTAATAAAGAAATAAATGATATAAAAAGTAAAGGAGATCCAATAAAATATGTACACCTTGGAGGTACAGAGATATTAATAAAAGCATGTTTTAGAGAAGGAATAGATACACCAATAGAATTATATTTAGCAGATGATAGAATTATAAAACCTATAGAAAAAAGCATAATAACTGTCGTAAAAGGAAATCTAATATATCAAAAATTTAAATTTATAATAAGTGCAAATTATTTAGTAGCAGTAACAGATAGAAATATAGATAAATCACTAGTATTATATTGGAAAATATCAGGAATAGAATTAACCCAAGGAAGTAAAATATTTACAGCAAGATGTAAAAATCTATATGTATTAACAACAAAATATAAAATAACAGGGAAAAATAAGATTAACAAAATACAAATAGAAAGCCCATTCGAACAAATTGTAAAAACAATAGATTATAATGATTATAGCTATAGAGACATAGATACAGAGGAAAATTTAGAAATAGTAAATGATAGAATAAGTACAACGAAAAGAATAGCTAATGAAAAACCAGAATCATCAAGCTCATCAAAAAGAACAAGTTATGAAACAAATTCAATAAGTAATTTAAACCAATATTACATAACAGGAAAAATAAATGAAAAAGAATACCTAATACTTTTAAATACAGGACAAGAAGAAAATTATATAGCAAAATATCTAGTAAAAAATGAAGAAATAAAGACCGACAATGATATATGCCCAGATCTACCTAGAAGTTTAATAAATAATAAAAATATAGCAGAAAAAGAAATAATAATAGGAGTTAGAAAAATAAAAATAGAATTCGAAGTAAAGGAAGAAATGCAAAAAGCAGATATAATATTAGGAATAAAATGGTTAGAACAAGTAAAACCATATAATATAGAACATACACAATTAACTTTAACATATAACAAAGAAAAGTTATTCTTAAAAAGAGCCTTAACATGAAATGAAGATATATGTATTAATGAAGATAGTAGTAGAAGGATATTACAGTAGATATTATACGCCAATGATAGATACAGGAGTAGAAGCTAATTTATGTAGATATAATTGCTTACCAGAAAGTAAATGGGATAAATTAAAAACACCAATAATAGTTAAAGGATTTAATAATGAAGGAAGCCTAATTACTTATAAAGCTAGGAATGTAAAAATACAAGTATGGGATAAGATATTAACAATAGAAGAAATTTATAATTATGAATTAACATCAAAAGATATACTTTTAGGAATGCCATTCTTAGATAAATTATACCCACATATAATACCCAAAACAGACTGGTGGTTTACAACACCATGTAAACAAAAAGTAAGAGCAAAAAGAGTTAATAATAAAATAAGAAAGAAAACTGATTGGATAAAAGGAAGTGAAAAAATTACACAAAAGTTAGAAAATATAAAAAATACTGAAGATACAGTAGAACTAGTAGTATTTTCGATAAATAAAACAGAAATAACTATATTTTCAATAAATAAAATAGCAATAATTCAGAAAAAATTAGAACAATTATATAGTGAAGATCCATTAAAAGGATGGGAAAAAACATAAAACTACTATAAAAATTGAATTAATAGATAAAAATAGCATAATAACCCAAAAACCATTAACATATAATTTTGATGATTTAAAAGAATTTAAAATGCACATAGATGAATTATTAGAAAAACAATATATACAAAAAAGTAATAGTAAACATAATAGTCCAGCATTTATAGTAAATAAACATAGTGAACAAAAAAGAGGAAAAAGTAGGATGGTTATTGATTATAGAAATTTAAATGCAAAAACTATAACATATAATTATCCAATACCAAATAAGATATTAAAAATAAGACAAATCCAAGGATATAATTATTTTAGCAAATTTGATTGTAAATCAGGAGTTTACCTCCTAAAGCTAGAAGAAGAATCTAAAGAATTGACCGCATTTACGGTACCACAAGGATTTTATGAATGGAACGTGTTACCATTTGGATATAAAAATGCACCAGGTAGATATCAACATTTTATGGATAATTATTTTAAACAATTATCTAATTGTATAGTATACATAGATGATATATTATTATATACAAAAATCAAAGAAGAACATTTAAAATTATTAGAACAGTTCACAGATATAATAGAAAAATCGGGAATAAGTCTAAGCAAAAGAAAGCTGAAATCATGAAAAACCAGATAGAATTTTTAGGAATACAAATAGATAAAAGTGGAGTAAAAATGCAACAACACATAGTACAAAAAATAATAAATTCGAAAGAAGAATTAGATACAAAAAAGAAATTACAATCATTTTTAGGACTAGTAAACCAAGTAAGAGAATATATTCCAAAATTAGCAGAAACTTTAAAACCACTACAGAAAAAATTAAAAAAGGATATAGAATATAACTATGATGAAAAAGATAAAAAACAAGTCCAAAAAATAAAATTACTTTGCAGAGAATTACCAAAATTACAATTTCCAGATGAAAATAGAAAATTTATATATATAGTAGAAGCAGATGCTAGTGAATATAGTTATGGAGGAGTACTTAAATATCGATATGAAGCAGAAAAAATAGAACACCATTGTAGATACTACTCAGGTACGTTCAACGAAACAGAAATAAAATGGGAAATAAATAGGAAAGAATTATGTTCATTATATAAATGTTTATTAGCATTTGAGCCATATATTGTATATAACAAATTTATTGTACGAACAGATAATACATAGGTACGCTGGTGGTTAACAAAGAAAATACAAAATTCAGTTACAACAAAAGAGATTCGGAGACTAGTTTTAAATATATTAAATTTCACATTTACAATTGAAGTGATCAGTACTAACAAAAATGTTATTGCAGATTACATATCAAGACAAAGCTACACAGACTGAAATAGTAGAGGAAGATACTCTAGAAAAAATACTTAACACCCTAACTACGCTTTCAATGAAAGTAGACAGTATGGTTAATGAGATAGAAAAACTAAAGACTAATGAAGATAAACTGAAGTCTATAGCTACAAATCAGCTAACTCAGCAGTGTGCAGAGCTATGTCGATCGGAAGACATTAAAAATCCAGAGCTAGAAGGAGACGTTGGGACACTCCATAAAACCCATAACATTTATCAATCTACTTCTGCAGCTACAAGCAAAGAAGTTAATAGACCAAGATACCAGAATGTAAATATGAATAAAATATTTGAAAAACCATTTACACTAAAAACACAAAAAGACCATTTATTCATACCCCCACAAGTTAACACATACCGAGATAGCCTAAACCAAGACAAAAAAGTATACAACTACACCGCCCAGAAATACATATAAAATATATACAGAGTACAAACCTTTCTAAACCATAACCCCAGAGCTACAGACATCAAAGAACCAAATACCAATTATATAACCCAAAAATTACAAGGATATAACAAACTAATAGCACTACCCAAAACTAACCCAAGCCTAGTTAAAACCTGTTTTGACTATGGACTACTAAACACTATATATACCCAAGACGGAGAAGAGCTAACAGCTATGGAAGAATTATACAAGATATTCACCACCTACAAAAGAATAACAAAAGGAAATTTATTTTATATAAAGTGTTATACTGCACCAGCAGAGATATTATATGATGAAATAAAACCAGTTATACAAGTTGCAAAGATAGGATTAACAAGAGATATGATTATACCAGAAGATATTTCGCAACAACCAGAGATACCCAGAATTGAGATACCAGATTTTTATGCAAATAAACGACTTATTGGACTAGCTACGATCATTCAAGAATTAGCAAATAATTATACTAACGGAAACCCAATATGGAGCTACTATTCAAGAGATCATCAAATGATATATTCAAATTCAAAAGAGCTACGACAAGCAGATATGGAAGACGTAAGACAATGGATAATGACGCTACTCAACCCAGAAAAACAATCTACCGCAAGAGCAATAAAAAAAGGATTTATTTCAGACGGACTGCTAACAAGAAACTGTAAAATAATTGGACACAAATATCCAGAACACCAATGTTCGAGGTGCAATGGAGAAGATAATATTATTCCAGAGGTACATCTAGAATAAAGAAGACAAAATGCCAGCTGGAAAGATAAGATAAGGAGCAATAATGGAGCAGATACGACAAAACCAACGGAGACAAGATACTGTACAAAGTCCGAATTATTGTATATTATTGTACAAAAAGTCTTGATTGAATAGTACAATAATTAAATTGTTAGGACTTTTACGTAGAAAGGATAGGCATGTAAGCCCCTTTTGTTGACTTTTTTCTTTCTTTAGTTTTAGTTTTAGAAACATGTGATTGTAAAACTTACTTTTTCGTTCTATATATAACGAAGGCAGAAGGCATTGCAAAGGCAAGCCTTCATGCGTTGAAGCAACTTTTCTCTCTCCACTCCACAAAAAATATTTTACTCAGTTAATTAAATAAACATATTTCAATGGAAAAAGCTATGGAGCAACAAAACTCAGAAATATCAAAGCTACCCGAACAGGTATATCCATTTATGATTATGAATAGCTAAATTCATAATTCCCAACAATCATGATATGATAAAATAAATTCATATTAGTTACTTTATAGTAAAATTATTCGAAGAATAATATGTTAAGAAGTTTATTAACAAAGAGGAAATGGAGAAAAATCCCTAAGGACTATGCCATCCTAAAGGTGAAACCAATGAGGCAAGAAGCCGTGGCGGGGAGTAACCAGAGTAGAGGCGCTGTTTAAGGGAAAAAGTATCCGGATTTCCATGTTAATAGTGACGGAAGAACATATTATTTAAGAATAATCTAGTATATAGTAAGCTAAGATGACCATATTTTGTTATGTACATGGTTGAAGGGAATATTTTGAAAAAAGCAATTTTATGAAAATGAATAATAATTTATCTGATGTGATGGTAGATAAATTCAAAATACTTATTTTGTATGCACTTAGAGATATAAAAGTAGCAGATATAAGAAAAATCATATTAGAAAAAACTTTTGGTAAATACTACATGACTAGAGTAAATTATATACCATATCTACCTAACTACTCTTACAAATACTTACGATGATAAGTTACATAAAATTTTTAGAAAAAGATATAAGAAACATACAGTTACTTGAAAAACAAATAAAAATAAATATAGCCAAATACATGGAAAATAAAGATATAAAATACATAGAATTTCTTAATAAAAATATGCAAAAACTATTAAGGCTAAAACAAACAACTACAAAATATTATAATAAAACCAATTTTAAAAGATAGATCATTTAGATTATCTTAAAGTTTTAATCTTATATATACTTAAAAACATAGAAATTATAGATATTAAGAAAATAATATTAGAAAAAGTAATAAACTACGAAATTGAAACTACAAATTGTCTAGAACAGTTATACGAAGAAATTTACCCAGAAGGATATTATTCAGATTAAAAAATGTTAGAATACATTAGAAAAACTAGAGAAAATCAAGAAAATCTAAATAATGAAATTAATTATAGAAACCGAATTAGAAAAATAATGGAAAACCTAAAAGAAAAATTAATATGGATAGAAAAAACTTTAGAAAATTTAGATAAAAGTACATGTGATAGTTTATATAGTTTTAAAAACTCACTACGAGAAGAACAACACAAGATAATAAATAACATTGAAAATCTAGAATTAGATATACATTACAGCACAGATAGGATAAATTATTATACAGAAATTTGTAACTCTGCAATTACTACAGGATAAAATAATTAATGAATATATCTTACGAAAAAAGTAAATTATTAAAAGATATTGAAACAAAATTTAAAAAATATCCACGCACTAATAAAAATAGATTCACTAGAAACCTACTAAATCTATTATACCTATTAAATCCGCGCACCCCCTACAAATGGTATCAGAGCCCAGCAATTTAAAAAGTACTGAAGAGATATAAGAAAGATTCAACTATTGTAACAAACAGACTCCATGGAATGTAATAAGTAAATTAAAAGCTTATCTGAAAGAGAACTCACTATTTATTTTAAATAGTTGCTTTTGCCTAAACTTCCATTTTGACAAAGTAAACAGAGAAAGAACAAAAGCGTGTTCGATCTCATTTTAACTTAGGAAAAAGTTGTATATATGCTTTTAACTTTGCGATTTAAGGTTGATATATTCTCCATTAAAAAAGTGGCTAACATATATCCGTGACATCTAATAAAGGTCACATATTTATCCTTTTCGTTATCAGATTAATATTCAATAAATTAAAAAATCACATATCAATATATACTAAATTAAAAAATTATTTCTTAATTTTTAATTGGGAATCACCACATGGTTTTAAAATACTTCTTTCGATCCAGACCTGATCCAACTAAAAAAGGAAAATCTAACCCTCTTTTATTCCCTTTAGATATTGCAAAACCCCCCAGACTTGATGACCAAATTAGGAGTATGGTTAGACCAACAGAATCAGAATGAGGGCAAAAGCACATAACAAGTTCTTATTAAGTACACGGAGGGAATAATTATTTATTCTCATCATTTGCACTCCTTCAAATATTACATTTATATATATATCTTCATCTAGCATCCCTATGCCTTAGCCATTTTATACATAATTTTCATGGCAAGTCCTTGCAGTTCTGTTGAGTATTGTTCCATCGCGTCTCTCGTTGATCCAACAAATAAATAAAAACGGTCATAGATTAGCTATGAAACGTTAAATGTTATGCTCAGTAAAAATGTATGCTATTGAGTTTGAGCTCCATAAAAAATATTGTATAAACGGTATATATGGATGTGTGTATATATATTTATATATATAATATAATATCTATACACTACATTATATAACTGCTTTACTATGAATTTGTGTAGTATTCCGTGTCTCGAGCCGGGGGTCTATCGGAAACAGTCTTTCTACTTCTTTAGAGGTAGAGGTATGTACTGTGTACATCTTACCCTCCCCAGACCTCACTATGTGGGAATACACTGGGTTTGTTGTTGTTGTTACACTACATTATATAACTATTTTTTCAATATCAATATATTACATATACATGGAGCTATTTTATTAAAAAAAAAATCGGTCACATGTACAATTACGTAAGAAGTCCAAGATTCAATGTATTGTAACCTTCATTGAGAATGGGGTTTGAGAAGTGGAGTTGGGATGGGGGTGTTGAATTTCAACACACACATAGAGCCAATGCACAGCCAAAAAAATAAATAGAAATGTACCTTCAACCATTATTGTTCAAGTGTTGTGCAGAATAATCTTTGTTAAAAACTTTAACAAGAAAAGAGGGAAAGAAGAGATCTCAGAATCTTTTAGCCTATGCCTATCAAAGGTATGTCAGACTGATGAAGTCACAGACGTACTTATAGGTAGGCTAGGGACTCTTAGGAAAATAACTTTAATCCTAGGGACTTTCATAGTTATTTCTTTCCATCAAAGAAATACCATGTATGCATAACTTGAAGGAATAGTAATTAACTGATTTATTACTTTAGTTGGGAGATAAGGTAAATTTCTTACAAAAAATATGTGGGTTATTAATACAAAATATTATACATAATATTCTTACATTCTCCCACTTGATCCACATATCGAAATAAGAAAATCCTTTATGAGTGAAAATAAACAATATGACCATAAACACATACTCACTCAATTTAATAGTTATACAAAAATCACTTTTATCAAGAATATATTAATACAAGAATCATGGCGGTCATTCTCTTAATCAAATACTTCCTTCCATGTATTACGATGTACAATATGTTCTAAATAAAGTGTCCAACAACTTTATAAATGAGCTTAATATAAGTCATTCATAGCCCAACTTTATTTGATCCAATGATCACAATATAATACATGAAATCAAAATGTGCACATTCGTGTATAACAAAAATGATAATTTCTAGAGCAATTGTTAGAGAATATAGCAATACTATAATGAGTTACTAAGTCCTATACGGGTCACGTGATCCTTGAAAACATTAGCTGGTAAACCTTTAGTCATAGGATCAGCAATCACCAAAGTAGTACTAACATGTTCAAAACTCACATCTTGCTTCTTGACGTGATTCTAATCATCAAATACTTCATGTCGATGTGCTTAGTTTGGTTGTCACTCTTATTATTCTTCAAAAAGAATAACACAGTTGAATTATCACACACCAATCTCAATGGCTTTGCAATAGAATCGATAACTCTAAGACCTGAAGTAAAGTCCTTCAACCATAACGCTTGTGATGTAGCTTCATAACATGCTATAAATTCAGCTTCCATTGTAGATGTTGCAACAATGGTTTACTTAAGACTTCTCAAATACACAACACCTCCAGAAAGAAGAAAAATATATCTAGAAGTAAATTTAGCACTCTCTTTGCATCCACTTAAATTGAAGTCTGAACACCTGATGACTTCCAATGAGTTAGAATATCTGTATGTAAGCTTAAGATCCTTGGTTCTTTGTAAATATCTCAAAATTCTTTTATCAGCTTTTCAATGATTAAGACCAGGTTTACTTTGATATTTGTCAAGCATTCCTACTACAAAGGCAATATCAGGTCTAGTGTAGATCTGTGCATACATAAGGCTCCCAACAAGTGAAGCGTATGGAATGCCTTTCATTTACTCTTGTTCCAATGCATTTTGTGGGCATTGATTCATAAAATATTTTTACCTTTAATAATAGGTGTTGCTATTGGTGATAAGTTTTTCATTCCTTATCCTTTAAAAAAAAATTCAATGTAGGCTCTCTGAGATAGTCTAAGCAATTGTTGAGATCTAACTCTGTGAATCTCTATGCCAATGACATATCTTTCATTTCAAAATTCTGGATAAGAAATTATTTCATCTCTTGCAACATCTCCAAATCATTACTAGCAAGTAAAATGTCATCCACATACAGGACTAGAAAAATATATTTTCTCCCAGCTATCTTAAGGTATATACATTAATCAACGATGTTCTCTATAAATTCAAATGAATAAATAACATTATGAAATTTAATATACCATTGGAGGGAAGCTAATTTTAATCCTTAAATAGATTTATTCAACTCGCAAATAAGGTAACTTTCATCCTTATCACTAAATCCTTCAGGCTGATGCATGTATACCTCCTCTTCAAGTTCTCCATTCAAGAAAGTCATTTTCACATCTATTTGATGCAGTTCTAAGTCAAAATAAGCTACTAATTCCATGATTATTCTTAATAAATCCTTCTTTGATACAGGAGAGAAGGTTTCATGGTAACCAATATCTTCTTTTGAGTGAAACCCTATGCTAAAAGTCTAATTTTATATCGTTAAATATTACCAAATGAGTCTCTTTTAGTTTTATAAACTCATTTAGATTTTATAGTAGAGACTCTTTTTGATAATTCAAAGAGATTTCAGACTTTATTCATAGGCATAGATTCTATCTCTTCTTTCATGGCATCATATCAAAGTGTGAAATTTTCTCCACTCATGGCTTGTAAAAATGAACATGGATCATCTTTTATTCCAATATCATAATCATGACTCACGAAGATATACAATATAATCATTAGAAATTGCTGGTCTACGAACTCTTTAGGATCTTCTTACTTTTACTTATTTAGGTGCTCCTTCAACAATGAGTTCAAGTAAAGTGAGTCATTCTTCATGTGTCTTATCAAGTGGTGGTGGCTCTTAAACTTGTTATTCAGGTAATTCATTAGAATTTAACTAATTTTCATTCAAGTTTTCAGTATATAAAGGTACCATAAGTGGTTCTCTTATATCTTTTAGTTCCACCACTTGAGTTGAACTACCCCCACTTACTATATGTTTCTCAAGAAATTTAGCATTTCTAGCCTCAATAATTTTAGGAGAATGAGAAATATAGTAAAATTTAAATCTTTAGAGTTAACCACATCACCTATAAGGAAACCACTTATTGTTCGTTCATCCAATATTTTTAAATATGGATTATAAATTCTCACTTCAGTTGGACATACCCAAATGTATAAGTGGCTTATGGGTATAGCCTTGGATGGAACCCTTTTGTAACACCTCATATTTTTGGATTAGAACTAAAATCATCATTCTTACGTGTATAGACCCAAAATTCAATGATTTCTATATAAATATAGGTATGTCGATCAATTTTATAGTGTGGGAACATCTTTGTATATGAATTGAGGTCATGAAAATCTCCTAACTCAAAGATGAGTTTAGAACTTTTCTACCAATAGAGTTTTAGCGAACGCTCCTACTTGGGTAAACTTCCAATGACTATTACTACTAGAATATATCAAGCTAGATGGCTAGGTATTTGAGTCTTCTTTCCAATGCATCTGATTTTACCTTAATCTAATATTAAAGTAAGAAGTTATGTTCAATTTACCAAAAGGGTGTCTGTCCACCAGGGTGCGACGACTAGGGTGACAGACCGTCACACCAGCGACAGACCATCACTTCAAACCTTCTTCCTTAAGAAGAAATACTAAAATTTGTCCATTTTATGATTTTCAGAGAGCATATTATGCATGTAAAAATACTTTTATTCACATGAAACTTGTAAGAATTATGAAAGATACAATGTAATACCCCACAAGATCCTAGACAAGTTTCCAACTAGTCATCACGTGTTAAAAGGTCCCCAAACCAATTATTCCACACTAAGTATAAGCGTCATGAGTACTTTGACACCCTCAATATTTTAAACATTTTATTTTTGGCCTTCCCATGTTCAAAATATTTATTTTTGGCTTGAAATATGTCTAGGAAGGTTAAAAGGGTCATCCAAAAGAGTTTCTGAATTTTTGAAGAAGGTTTGGGGTGATTTTGGATCATGGAGACAGTGTGCCTCCATGATTTCAACATGTCATGGAGGCAATCCTTCTGTGATACGTAGCAAGGCATGAAGGCAAACCCTCCATGATAGGCAGCGTGACATGGAGGCTGGCCTCTTTGATAAGCTTTGTGTCGCGCTGCAGTGTAAATAGTCGTGAAGTCACTTAAGACTTTAGGGTATTTTGGTCCTTTTTCCTTTCCATTAAACACCCAATTCACGACCTATAACACCAAATATGCTTAATTTTCCCTTTTTATTAATCATTCATCAATATATATCCCTCTTCCACTTTCAAGAACAACAAATCTAGGGTTTATTCCATAAATTCATGTCCTAGGTACCCAAGTACAAGTTTCCTTCAAGAAGCTGAAAATTTCAGGTATGTGGGGTTTGAGCAAGGACAACCTTGCTCATGTTTTGAATTTATGATGTTATCATGTGATTTGAATTTTGATTTATACAAGAAATTACCTTTATTCATGTTTCGATTTAAATGATTGTTATTATGACATGATTTTCATTATCTTGACTTGAAGTTTGATGAATTGATGAAAGATTCTAATTTAAGTCTTGAGCATGGTATTTTGATATAAAGTTTCTATGATATGATGCATGAATTTTAAGATTTAAGCATGAGTTGTTGAGTACAAGAAGTTTAAGCTTATAAGTTCAATATACAAGTATTGTAACTTGATTAAAGATTAGTTTTGATCTTATCCATAATTTCACCACATGGGTATGATTTAAGTAAAAGAAGCATAGTCGCTTTCCAGTTTACAAACCTATATGCTATTTTAAGGTGTATTTTCTAAGTATGAGCATATATACATTCAAATATATATATATATATATATGCGAGTGTGTGTGTATTTTAGGAGTAGTATTAGCACCAAGAGGGGAATGTGGGTTAGTGCATCCTATTCTCCAAAAGCTATGTGCCCCCATAGGTTTAAAGGCCTCTAAAGAGAGTGTCCCTTAATTTTCCAATATGAATGAATTTTAGTGATCACTTTAAGTTAAGGTTCTATTCTGATGGCAAGGGTAGAATAACTCTCCTCAACGTGAGTAAGATGTTGGACTCCATGATAGCTCACATGATTTATGTCGGTTATAGTAATCTCCTACAAAGAAAATAAAAGTAAAGATTTTAGAAACTAAGTGCAATAGATCACTATGCTTATCAGATTATGCTTTATTATTCATCTTTTATGATATTTCATCTTTCAGTTTTATTCATGATCAAGGTGAGTCTTTTTACTCTTAGGGGTCATTTGGTAGAGTGTATAAGATTAATGCAAAATATAGTGTATTAATAATGTTTGCATTAATAATGCTTATATTAGTTATGCATGTATTATTTCTTATACATTATTTGGTTTGATGTATAAGAAATAATAAATCTTACATAATTTCTATAAAAGAAATGTTTGTTTATAAAAATATCCTTCTTTGATTTTGTACACTTTTTTGCAACAAATTTCTTTTGCCATCTTAAATATAATTAGTATTGTTGAACTAGTATATAGAGGTTTCGGATTAATTGCAAGACCTTCATCTTTGCGCATGAAATATTACGCCAACAGATTAATATAGTCAAAACAAAAATAAAATATAAAACGTAAAATTAAGAAATAGTCTCAATTTTTTAAATATTTTGAAAGACCCTCGAAGCAAAGTAAAAATATGTTACAATTATTTAAATCAATTATTGATTGTTGTAGATTAAAATGGTGGGAAAAAATTGTGAAATATTTTGAAAAGATTCACTATTAAAAATAAGAATGGCGGAAAAAGGAATGATGAAATATTTTGAGAGGAAAATTGAGAGGTATTAAGGTCATTTAATAAGTTAA
Source organism: Capsicum annuum (assembly GCF_002878395.1). Classification (NCBI taxonomy): domain Eukaryota; kingdom Viridiplantae; phylum Streptophyta; class Magnoliopsida; order Solanales; family Solanaceae; genus Capsicum; species Capsicum annuum. The sequence continues at coordinate 27,847,756 of NC_061111.1, forward strand.
TGCATGTATTAAAGATTTTGCATTACTAATACATAAAAAATGGGTAGTATTAGTAATACACACCTTAATACACAATAATGTGTATAACTAATGCTTGCATTAGTTATACATTAACTAAAAATTGTACCAAACAAGGTATTCTTGATACACATTAATTAATACATGCATTATTTTTGTCAATACACTATACCAAACGATCCCTTAGCATGCAAGTTTAGAAAGTATGTTCAATTTAAGTTTTACTCATTGCATGCACCCCTAAATACTCATTACATTCTAGAAGTACTGACCCACATATATATCTATGTGCTACATTATTTCATAATGTAGGTTTTAGTGTTCGTCCCCAACATCACGAATGATTGCAGGCACCATTTCCTACGTTTAGCCAGTTGGTGAGTCCTCATAGTTTGAGGGTCATATTTACAATAATTTCTGATGTTACAAGTAGTTATTCCAATTAATGAGCTTACATTTTGGGTCAGCTGGGGTTTGTCCCAATGGATCTTCAATCATTCGATTAGAGGCTTGTCAAGACTAGTCAGATTAAGTTTCTTTCTAATTCCGACAGATTTGAAAGTCATTAAGCAACAAAGTTTTAGCTGGGATTATTCTTATGAATGGATTCCATTTTAAAGTTATCTTTAGCATTCATTCATGATTTAAGTTTACTTTTATAAGATTTCAAATCTTAGTAGATATCATGTGTTATCTTGGACTATTCGTAGTCCTAAGCACCATGTGACGTCCAAGGGGTACCTTCGGGACGTTACACACAACCACCTAAGAGTTATGTCTTGAAAGGAAATTGTTTTTCCTAAACTTGTACATCCATTTTGAAAGAGAACTCCTTTGTGGCAATTGAATCATCTCGTTGGTCATTAACATGGTTTGAATAAAAAAAAAGGGCCATGAACATGATATGATAAGATATGGCTTGCAGGTCTAGGTATGACGATAACTATCATGATATGCCCTTAGCATTAAAGAAATGAACATTCTTACACATGTTTTAATGGACTAAAATTGGGCATAAAGAGATCTAAATGGTTATCCAAAGATGGGAAGATTTTAGATTACTTATAGCTGGAAATTGTATTTTATCGATGCGGGTTTTATAATATATTATTCGGTAAGTGGGATAATATGGTATGTCGGTAAGTGGGCATACCTTCTCTTTATGACACTTCAATCCTTATGGCAAACTCAAATTGGGGACTTGGCGGACGAGTTAATGGCGGATCCATATAGCCCATGGGTACTATGTTTGTAGGGTGTGCCATCTTGCTCCGAATTAAAGAAAAGAGTTGGGTCTATGCTCTATGAGATAAATTAAAGTTTTTTCTAGCTTGTAAACATGTAATTTTGTCCCTCCCCGAAAATATTTTTACTCATTTAACTCACCTTACCATACACACCATTTTAGTTGATAATTTTTTCATAAAATGATAAAAAAATAACAACCTATCTACTTCACACCCCTACCCCACACACCTTTTATCCACATACCCTACCATAGAAAACACATGTGGGACCTATGCAAAATACACACGTATCCTCATAATTCATACGATGGCACACATCTCACACACACTGGTCACGCCAAAACCTCACATACACCATCACACATTTATTCCAATTCCCATTCATAGAAGACACCTGGGCACACTACAATTTGGATTCTCATAGAATAATACACGTAGGATTACACATCACCCTAGGGACATACGCATAGCACACACCATCACAGGGGAGAATATATACACACACTACCTCACTGGAAAGGGTGCCACTCAATGATTCTATACGCATACACACTCTGAGACATCACTCACACACATCTTACTACACGAATTCGCGATTCCACTGAAAAATATCTCCACTGGCTCATCAGAAACCAAAAAAGATACACACACGCACACAGTGAGGAGAATTGGAAAAAATAGATGGAGTTTGAAGGAGATTGGGCAAAGGAACAGTAGAATCCAGTGAAATCTCACTGGAAACACTATCCGCCATCGAAATTCGACCCATTTTCATTATTTTTTGGATGTCGTCTAAGCTCATCGGAGCTTCGGCTACACGGGTCTCAGTTTTTTTTCATTTAATCTTTTGTTTTGAACGTATCTGTTCTTCGTCTTTGATTCTAGTTGGACTTTGGGTTTTATCTTGGATTCAAATTCGTCATTCTTTTTCATTCTTGAGCTAATTCTGGCAAGGTCCCACCCGAAATTATACGGTTTCTTGGTTTTCTAATTGCAATTTCTATTTCGGTTGTTTGTGTGTATTTTTGAACTTCTGTTCGACTTAGATTTTTGGGGCTTATCGAGTTTTGAACTAATTTTATTCAATTCATGAGTTCGTAATTGAGATTTTTCATTCGAGAATTTTGGTCGGGCATTGATTTATTCACTATCATCTAAAGAGGTCCATTTTTACTAATCTTACTAATCTTTCTCTTTATTTTATTTTAATTTAGTATATTGATGTTATGGTTGTGTGTTGATGATTGTTGATTGGATAATTTTATTGATGTTTGGGTGTTGTTTATCTGAACAACTAGTTGTTGTTTGAAATCGATGTCGATATGGGTGGATAACTATATTCATGTTAAAAAATTCATGTGTAAAAAAGAAATTCGAGGTGGGTTTAATCGCGATAAAGTGAATTCGTATTAATTTTGGTTCATCGATTATGTTGAATTTATTAGAATTATGATAAATAAAAAATGAATATGCAAACGATAGAGGTAGGCAAATTTAAGAATTCTGGATTGGTGAATGCTTAAAAAATGTCTGTTGAATGGTTTGGTTTTATTGCTTTTGGATAAATTGTACTATTTGGCCGGGGAATGCCCTGAGGTATCTGAATTATTTCATCCGGGGAATGCCCCGAGAAATTGTATTCGAAGGAGGTTCGTGATCAAGGCCCGAGACATCGGGTAAAGCAATGGAGCACAATTTAGGATTAGCCTAGGATAGAGTAGGTTTACATTTCCGCATTTTATTTATTTATTTTGGTTTGTAATAATTGGATTGGACATTAACTTTTTTTGGATTTTTGTTTGTTTGTTTTGATTGTTTTGTGTGTTTTATGTATTTTATACATTCATAGTGTCAAACTAGCCGATATGCTCCACCAAACGACCGTGGTCGAAACACGGGATCGAGGGATGCCTAAAACCTTCTCCTCGATCAACAAAATTCCTTATCCGAAATCTCTATTTACTGGTTTAGAGTCAAACCATTTTAAAAAAGGATTTCCAAAGGTGACTTGCACACTCGATTTATGCCAAATAGCGACTCAGAATTAAATGAAAAAAAATCCTTTTTGAAACAAATTTTCTCTTTTGTCTCTTAATAATAAAAACCCTTTTCGAACATAAAATTAATATTTTTTGGTTAAAAAAAGGGGTGTGACAGCTCTGGCGACTCTGCTGGGGACTTTTTAAAATTTGAGCTTATTTTTTGGAGTTTTATCGGCTTATTTTGGCATTATGGGTGTATAGACGTTGTTTATGTTATGATTTGTATTTGTTTTATCACTTTTGAGTGCCTACTTGCTATGTGCTTACAGTTTTTGCTCTTATGTGTTACCGCTTTATATTTGGCATTATTTGCATAACCCGAGTCAATTCTTTCTGAAACAAATTCCGGAGTCCACGTCGTGTACACGAACTCTAGTTAAGTCACCCTTATTTTAGGAGGGGGAGCCGTTGAATGTATGGAGTAGGTGGAAAGTAATTGCAGCCACTATCAACTATATGCGCTCCCGAACAGCCTTGTTAGCGAACCCCAACCTAGGTCAGCCTTTAGATCATGCTTATTTGCATCATATTGAGACTTAGCAAGACCTACTTGGTCCTTTATAAGAGAATTACATTAAAATCACCCTTACGTGCTAAATATCTCATTTTTGAGGGTGACGAGATCATTTGATGGACTGATTTGGGGAAAAACATGTGATAGAAGTAAAGTGTGTAGGCAAGGAAATGTTGAAAAAAAAGAGAAAAAAAAAAGGGAAAAAAGAGAGAAAAGAAAAGTGAGTTAAGAAAAAGTTTCGTAGTTTTAAGAGTTCTTTATGACTTTTGCTTTTCACAATCCAAAAATTCAAGAAGAGTTTTACCATTTGAACTCATTTGTCAAAATCAATAACATAAAAAAAATTTCCTTCTGTTTCCTTTAGTATGCGTTCATAAGTCAAAAAACTCAATAAGAGTTTTTCAATAGGGGTTTTTATAAAAAGAAAAATGCGAAAAAAAAGATGGTAGAAGTTTGGTACATTTTATATAACGAAAATACTTAAAAAGATTTTTTCTTTCATAGTTGTTGTCACGTTTATGTGAAGTGTCAAGTTGAAAACCCCAAAAAAGATTTTATTAACGTTTCGTCTGTCTTTGATTTTGTCTCTCAAGTCAGGGTTCAGTTTGTTATTTAGTCCTTAACTATCCAATCTGGATGAACTATGCATACCTGATTCTCGTCCTTTAGAGCGGGATACGTAGGCAACCCTCGGTGGGTCAAACAATATTTTGTTTTGGTCCTTGTCTTAGTCCTAGCCTAGATATGTCTCCTCTTAGTCTAGTGTCGTTAGCTGGTTCTGGCCAAGTAGGCTGATTTCTTTTAGTGGTACCATTCGATGAATTTGAGTTATAAAGTGGTTTGTCCCTTCGATACATGTCCGTGTCAAAATCCCAAGGGCAGGGAATCTTTTACTTCTTATCGAATTTTTGAGTTAATGTCTTATCTGTTATTACAGGATAAATCCATCCACAAAGTCTAGAGTCCTGATGGTTGCTAAGGTACCCATAAAGTTAATCAAGTGGTGGGGTATGTTCAACTACTCTGTAAAGCATGAGTTAAGGACAGTTTTAGGCAATCTTATAGCACTCCTAGATTTCACGCCCCATCCAAATTTAATAGAGGCTATGTTAACCTTTTGGGATCCATATAGTTTGGTGTTTAGGTTCAGAAGTTGTGAATTCACCCCTACTATGATAGAAATATCTCGTTTGTTCCAATTTTCTTATATTGATCAACAGATGATTTTAGCCTGAGATCATTCTGGCAAGAGATTTATCCAAGGCTGTAGATTAAAAGAAAATAAGCGTCTAGGGTGTCTCAAATAATCATGGATTTCCTTTGACTATTTGTTTTCTAGATTTGGGTCCTTAGAAAGTTCTGACTATTTTTGGGATGAATTCTGTACTACCAAGAAGATGTGGGAACAATGTCGTATTGAGTTTTTTTGTCTGGCTTTGTTGGGTATCTCTGTGTTCCCATTAGATGAGAGATATATCAACACTTGTTTACAATCAGTGGTGATGGCCTTATTCAAGAACGGGTAGGAGGTTACCATTGTACCAATGATCTTAACAGAAATATACAAGGCTTTCACTGAAGTAAAGGGAGGGATATGATTTTTTGAGGGAAGTAACCTAGTGTTGCAGTTATTAATAATGGAGCATTTGCACGTGTTTTCCTTGATTAAAACAGATGTGGTCAACCATTGTATTACTTATCGAGTAAAAGCCATGGAATAGAGAATGCGCTTAGATAAATTTTCATTGCCTATGGGAGTCAATGCCTGGATCAAATTTCTTGAATCAAAAACTTAGGACAACATTCTTTGAACCTATATATGGCTCCGTCCCAAGAAAATCCTGGTTGGATCTCTAATGCAACTTCATTTAGTTTAAATAGGGCTTAACTGCACCAGACCTTACAATTCGAGAAGGGTAATGCGTCAGTTGGGTAGAGTGCAAGACGTCCCTCTAATATTGGATCTTCTATGGGATGTAGAGTACTTTAAGGACCCAGAATTGGGCGAAAGTAAATAAGAGAAATTCTGGCATAACGTGATAAAGCTAGGTGTAGATACCCTTGTATAAGGTTTGGATAATCCAGGATGAACTCAAAACTATAAAATCTAGCTACAATCTATACCCCGTGGTATTAGTAGACCATTACCAGTTCAAATTCGAGGGCGGATACAGGAAGCAGACAAAGTTAAGGACAATGAGGGGGAAGATCTAGGTTTCAAAATGGAGCAATTATGAGTTTAGTTATCAGGTTTGATTAGAACTGTGGAAGGGTACCAGAAAAACCTTTTTGGGTATACTCTCCAAGAGGCGGGGATACGTGCAAGAAGCTCCCTCCCAAATATCAAAGTGTCATTGCAGGATATGCTACAAAGTTTGCGTGGGAGAGCGAGAACTTAACAGACAAGTCCATCTCAGCTAGGGCCATCACGCAGCGCAGCAGTTTGAAGGGGCATTTCATATCTTTTATTTAGTTTGAGTCCTTTGTTTTTCTATCATTGTATTGTTGTGTTTTTGTTCAGCCTGTCTCAAGTTTGTTTTAACATTGGAGTCTTTATTATGAGTGTTACGCATGTTGTCATGTTGTTCTAGAGTGTTGTTCATTTCTTTGTTGATTAGCATCAAGGTTGTCTTAAATTTGAAGTCTATTTAAATTTTTTCATTTATGAAATATAGCAGCGTTGTACTGTGCTTTTTTTTTGTTTGTTTTTCGCAAAAAAAATCAAAAAATCATCAACTTTGTGTGCACACATTCCCGAATTCTGCAAGATTTGATTCATGTACAATATGATACGTAGGCAACCTACTCTTAGATTCGATCTAATCATTTTGGTTTTTTGTTTTTCCTCAATTTTTATCTTTTAAAGAAAAACAAAAGCCATAAAGAATGATAAAAATAAAGAACAGTGCGAGAAGAAAATAAAAGAAAGAATAGTGAGAGGGGAAAAGGGAAGAAAAAAGTACTGGTGCAAAGAAGAGTGAAACGAGGGAAAAAAGTAGAAAAGAACGAGGTGTAATAGGAGGGAAGAAGAAAAAAATAATATGTGTAAGTAAGAGATCAGGATAATGTTAAAATGGTCTGATTATCCTCAAAGGTTGGTAGAAATGTGCATGAATCTAGGATCAATATATAATGTTATTTCTATGCTTGTTATGTGACCTAATCCTAACGGCTTTTGTCTTTGATGAGCATATTCTTTCAGATAAAAGTGGTTGGTTTGTAGCACTCTGTCTAGTCATCCTTACTTCACTAGATCAAAAGCAAATCTCGCCATGGCCAACAAAGAGGCAGAAAATTTGCTAATTGACCCGAACCAGAGTCCTAGGGAAATGGGTTAAGAATATAATGAGGATATGTTGAGACTTAGAAAACAACTGGTAGAGATACACCAAGCCTGGGTTAGTGGTATGGCCCCTCCTCCATACATGGATGATCTCGGCAATGCCTTCAATTCTCCACCACTTTCTCAAGCTCAGGGTTTTTGTCCCACTGATACACCCCAGCATGTGCTGGGATTCATGCCACATTAGTACTATCCTAGCACTTCTAGTGCGCCCCTAACGGTTTCTCAATAGAGGCCCTCTGCCCATCTAACACCACCTGTGGCACCTGTGTTTGTGGCTCCTCCATAACCTGAATCTCCTACTTATGTGGTTCGTCTAACAATCATGCTCCCCCGATCTGCCAGTGAGCCGGTGTTGAAGGTTTCAGATGATCAGTATTATACCCCAGAGCCTACTTTGAAAATGAATAAACCATACAGATACACTCAACCACCTGCACTTCTATTTGATTTAGAGAAGCCTGTTGCAACGGAGGAACAAGAAGTCATAGTGCAGAAATTGAAGAATCTAGAACAGGCTACGAGAAATTTATAGGGACTTGGGGGTTATAAAAGTGTTTTGTATAAAGATTTATGCATGTCTCCAGGTGTTAACCTTCCTCTTGGCTTTAAGATGCCGATGTTTGAGAAGTATGATGGACACGGAGATTTGGTGGAACATTTGAGGCATTATTGTAATCAATTAAGGGGTACTGGAGGTAAAGAAAAATTGCTCATGGCTTATTTTGGTGAGATTCTATCGGGTCTAGCCTCAGAGTGGTTTGTTGATCAGGATATTGACAAGTGGAGTAGTTGGGATGACCTGGCTAACGAGTTCGTGTAATAATTTCAATATAATGTGGATCTGATTCCTGATGAAAAATCCCTGACTAATATGAAGAAGAAGAGTACTAAAAGCTTCAGAGAGTATGCGATAAGGTGGCGTGAACAGGCCGTGAAGGTAAAACCTTCAATGAAAGAGATCAAGTTGGTGGAGGTCTTCATTCAATCACAAGATGAGACCTATTTTCAAGACTTGCTTCTGGTGATGGGTAAGCCATTTATTAACGTCCTCAAAATGGGACAGATAAATCGTGAGTTTTTTCGCATGAAAGGACACCACCCATGCATTTCAAAGTGGTTCTGGAACCTTTGCAGGTAAAAAAAAGAAGGAGGTGGCGACTGTTATAGTTGGCACGCACGCCTATCCGAAAAGACTGCCTCACCCTTATCCCCAGTCCTAAGCCCAAGTCTATGCCAAAGCTCTATATATTCCCCCTATCATTACTACCCTCCACAAAACCTGCTATATTCCATCCCACCACTCTCATACCCAGTATATAGCGCACAACCATATGTCCAAACCCATTCTTACCCATAAAGGCATGCACCAGCTTCTCAAAATATCCTTCAACTCCACAAAATTACCAAAACCCTCCTAAATTTGGTTTTCAACCTAGGCCTGATTTTAAGAAAGGAAAGTTAGTCAATAATGAGTCACACCTCTCGGGGATTTGCATGATAGTTTATTTCAAGGGTTGAGGAATATGAAGGTCTTGAGCCCAATTCAAGGAAGGCTTTTGAATCCACCTTTGAGGAATCTTGATTATTCTTTAAGGTGTGCATATTGTTCTGACATGCTGGGACTTGATATTGAGAAATACTGGTATTTGAAGAGAGCCACCCAGTATCTGATCGATGCCAATCAGATTTTTATATAGGCCTCGGAGACTCCAAACATCAACCAAAATCCCTTGCCAGCCAATGCTAAAATAAACATGCTAGATTTGATATATGGTGGTAAATTTTAATAACCCGAGTCTACACCCTGGACGCCATACGATGCATACGACCCCTAAGGATCACAAGCTAACCCATGACTGATACCTGTTATGTGCACTGAATAATGATACTAAAATATATATAGAAGTATAATTGAAAATGCCATAAGGTTCTCAAAATACTTAAATAATAACTGAGTGTGCTGATAATAACACCTGAAATCTAAATAATTAACTGAGCTAGTCTGAAAGCCTCTAATTGTTTGAATATGAAGTTGATCAGACAAACCCCCAATTAACTCCGACTAATATAACTACTGAGCTGATTGACATACTGAGATGGATAGACTCTGTCCTCAAAATATGAGGACTCACCACTAAATCTGATGCTGATATTCTGACCTGCTAAGTATGATCAGGAACGCGTATGTCTGAACCTATGATATGAGATATCATAGCACAAAGAAAGAGTATGCATCAGTACTTTGAATGTACTGGTATACTAAGTGAGGTAGGTTAATATACTTGGGTTCATATGCATGAGATAATAACTAACTGAATGAAAATTGTGAAGTAACTAGATGCGAGTATATGCAAAACTGTAACTACTGAACATTCTGAATATACAAAACATGTGCACATAACGTCTGCATAAATTAGACTAAAACTAAAGTACTGAATTCTGGTAACTGAATACTGATAACTAAAAGTTTAGACTGATACTAAAGTACTGAATTCTGATGGTTGTGTAACTGATAACTGATAACCATGGTTCTGTAGAACTGTCTGAGTTCTTCACTAAATAATGATACTAAAACTGTAACTGTGGGAGTGTTTATCTAATCGAAATACCCCAATATAGACTGATTTGGGGTCCAACCCGGGACACTAGTTAGAAGGGTGTTAACACCTTGCCACGGGATACTAACAAAGTTGGGTCAATCGTTATTTGGCAGGAAGACTCGTGAAATATATATAAGATTGCGTCAACCCTAGTGTGATAGAAGGATGACTTACCCTAGGCTAGCTACGCAGTTCTGCAACACAGGGACTGCTACTAAGGGTCAAACCCTCTGCTGGTAGGAATTACCCCATCCCTAGGTTCGCTCAGTGCTGAATCCTACTCCCAACTTAATCGATACTGAACTGATCGCTAGGTTATACTAGGCTTGACTGAGCTGACACTGATTGTGTTGACTGACTGATCTGGACTGAGTTCACTGAGTTCTGTTACTGACTGAGTACTACTATTCTTGACCTTTACTGGGACTATTCTATAATTACTAACACTAAGTAAACAACTAGATTTCGGGTAATAAATGCTCCCAGGACTCGATAGCATAATGGATAAAAACGTAGAAAATCTTTAAAACATGGTAATAGTCAATTGTTCACAATTTATTCACTGAGACATTTTGTCAAATACTCGGAGGTGATGAACTTGTACCTGAATGAGAACACATGATAACATGTCATGAATACACTATTCAATTTACATGAATATTCTATCAAACACTTGGGGACAATAATTAATGCACATGATAATAAACAATACATAAGCATCATGACTATAACTTAAACTTGCAATTTCAAGGGTTTTAACATGAAAGATTCATAATTCGACACATATGCTAACATAATTTCATGGAACACATAAAAGATCTCAACTTGAAATCCATACAATAATTCAAACATGGGCAAACTTCAATTCATAACATGGAAATCATAATTCAAGTTTTTGAAATGGTTTCTTGGACTCCAAGAGTGGATGGAGACCCAAGGATGAACACCTAACATACCTTGGTTGTTGATTTCGTGAAGATTGTTGGTGAATTCTTGGACTTTGGACTTGAGCTTGATGAAACTAGGGCTTATTGTTGAGAGGATTTTGAGAATAAGGAACGTAATTTACCCTTTTAGGAGTTTAATTTCGTGTTATGGGATTTAAAGTGGGAGGAAAATGACTTAATTACCCCCCAAAACCCATAAATTAATACAAAATCTATGCCTAGTGATGCGATACCCGATGCACCACGTCGATGGTGTTGATGCGATTGCTGGCGCACCACATCGATGTTGTCAATGTGATTACTAATGCGTCGTAGTCTAATCACATCAATGCACTATTTTGGGCATCCAAACATGACTCTAACGATGAAAAATTCCGAACTCACCCAATATGACCTATTGACATCCCTGATGATGAATAAATTTAAAAATCAACAATCTAAGGTCATAAGGATCGAAAATAAGATCATTCCATTATGAAGGATAAAAATGTTTCTAAGTCTTAATACTTGTCTAAATTTTTCTATGTTTGGGACCTCTTTTGACATGCTATATTGGACTGAAATAACTAGGACTTTGTGGGGTCTTACAATATCTCCCTCTTGGGAACATTCGTCCTCAAATTAGACTGACTGAAGTGACAGGAATTGTACTTAAACTAACATGCATAACTGAAGCATGACTGAATTCTAGAGACATGACACATGACTAAATTGTTTCATAAATGCATGAATGATATGTGAATGTTATGCAGCTGTAACTGAGCATGGAATAGAGTAAATCTAATGAAGACTGTTCCCTTAGGCTGAGTCTAAGTTTGTGGAGAAGAGGTGAGGATACTTGGTCCACATGTCTGCTTCTGTTTCCCAAGTAGCTCCCGCTACAAACTGATTCCACCAAAGAACTTTGACTAAAGGAACTTCTTTGTTTCTTAGTCTGCGAATTTGACGATCAAGGATTTCGACTAGAATTTCCTCATAAGAGAGACTATTTTGAACATCTACACTCTCTAGAGGGACTACAACTGTTGGGTCAGCAATACACTTCTAGAGTAAGGAGACATGAAACATTGGGTGCACTGATGCTAAGTTTGTAGGCAACTTAAGCTCATAATCCACCTTACTGATATGACTGAGAATCCTATAAAGACCAACATATCGAGGACCAAGCTTCCCCTTCTTACAAAATCTATTCACTCCCTTCATGGGAGAGATTTTCAAATACATAAAGTCACCAACCCCAAACTTGAGATTATTTCTTTTCATATCTCCATATGATTTCTGTCGGCTCTGGGCTGTCTTAAGCCTTTCTCTAATAAACTATACTTTCTCTAAAGCATAAAAACCAAGTCAGGCCCTACTACTGTGGCCTTACCTACCTCAAACCAACCAATGGGAGATATACATCTCCTTCCATAAAAAGCCTCAAACAGATCCATCTGAATACTGGAATGATAACTATTATTATACACGAACTCAATGAAAGAGAAGGGGTTATGCCAACTGCCCTTAAAGTCAAATACGCATGCTCTCAACATATCTTTCAAAGTCTGAATGGTCCTCTCTGCTTGACCCTTTTGGAAGGCTTTCCAAAAATAAGAGGTAAACCGTGTACCTCTATCTTAAATAATGGATAATGGGACACCGTGTAACCTAAGTAAATCTCTGATATAGATCCTGGCATTGTCTTCGGCTGAGTAAGAGGTATGAACTAGTAAAAATAGACTGATTTGGTCATTCTGTCTATAATGACCCAAATCAAATCATGCTGACAACGAGTACGATGCGGACCCATCACGAAGTCCATGTTTACTTCCAAGTGGGAATGCTGAACTCCTGTATGGAACCACTGGGCTTTTGGTGCTTAATCTTAACTTGTTGACATGTAGAGCACTTAGGTACAAACTCTGTAATGTATTTCTTCATCCCACTCCACCAATAGACTTCTTGCAGGTCACGGTATATCTTAATGGTCCTTGGATGAATTGAGTAATGTGCACCATGCACTTCTGCAAGAATTCGCTATCTCACATCATCCACACATGGCACACATAGTCTACCCTGGCAATGCAACTCACCATATCCCCTTAGGATAAAACCTCTACCTTCTAGTCTCTGCCTAACTCTTTCAGCTTGATGATATTGGGATCTCTGTCCTTCTTTTCTTTTACTTCAAAAACCAAAGATGAATCCAAACTATTCTGCACCCAAACACTACCATCAGCCAAATCAACCGAACGGACACCTAGTCTGGCGAGCTGATGAACTTCCTGAACTAACTTCTTCCTACCATCCTTAACGTGAGCAACATTACCCATGGCTAACCTACTTAGCGCATCTTCCACTACATCGGCCTTGCCTGGATGATACAAAACACTCATGTCATAATCATTCAACAACTCTAACCACCTTTTCTGACGTAGGTTTAAGTCTTTCTAATAAAATACATACTGCAGGCTTTTGTGGTCTGTGAACACATAAACATGTACCCCATACAAATAGTGTCTCCAAATTTTTAAGGCAAACACAACAACTGGTAGCTCTAGATCATGGGTAGGATAATTCTTTTTATGGGGCTTAAGCTGTCTAGAGGAATAGGCCACAACCTTACCTCTCTGCATCAAAACACACCCCAAACCAACTCTGGAAGTCTAACAATACACAACAAATCCATATGACCCATAGGGGAAAGTCAAAACTAGGCTGTAGTGATTCAAGTCTTCAACTCCTAAAAACTATTATCATAAGAATCTGACCACAAAACCTTGACTTTTTTCTGAGCCAATCATGACATGGGGGATGCAATAGACAAAAATTCATCAACAAACTATCGGTAATAGCCAACCAAACCTAAGAAACTCCTAATATCGGATAGAGAGATGGATCTGGGCTAGTTTCTTACTGCTTTGGTCTTTTGAGGATCAACTCTAATACCATAATTGGAAATGATATGACTAAGGAATGCTACTGACCTTAGTAAAAATTTGCATTTATTGAATTTGGTGAACAACTGATGGGCTCTAAGAGCCTGTAATACTATTCTGAGATGATCTGCATGATCATGTTCATTGTGGGAGCAGACAAGAATGTCATCAATGAAGACTATGACAAACATATCCAAGTACTGCTTGAACACACGGCTCATCAAGTCCATGAATATGCTGGAGCATTGGTAAGACCAAATGACATAACTAGAAATTCAAAGTGACCATACCATGTTTTGAAAGTTATTTTTGAAATGTCACATTCTCTGACTCTGAGCTGATGATAGCCTGATCTGAGGTCTATCTTAGAAAAGTAACTGGCACCCTGAAGTTGGTCAAACAAGTCATCGATTCTAGGAAGTGGATACTTGTTCTTGACGGTGACTTTGTTCAACTGATGGTAGTCAATACACATTCTGAAAGAACTGCCTTTCTTTCATATGAATAAAACTGGTGCGCCCTATGGGGAGGTGCTGGGCCTGATGAATCCCCTTTAACTGTTCCTTCAACTCTTTAAGTTCAGCTAGAGAAATTTTGTATGGTGGAATAGAGATGGGATGAGTATCAGGAAGAAGGTCTATTTCGAAGTCAATTTCCCTATCGGGAGGAACTCTGAGAAGATCTTCAGAAAACACATTTGGAAATTCACTTGCTACTTGAACTGACTTAAGATTAGGAGTCGCGACACTAAAATATTTAACTCGAATGAGATGATAGACATACCCTTTTGATTTCAATTTTCTTGCTCTAAGGTATAAAATAAGTTGACCCTTAAGTGCTAAAGTACTATCCCTCCATTCTAGGGCAGGTTCATTTGGGAACTGAAAATAGACAACTCTATTCTATAGTCAACTAAAGAATAGCTTGAATGGAGCCAATCCATGCTGAGAATAACGTCAAAATCTATTATCTCTAACTCTACTAAGTTTGCTGAAGTAATTTTCTGAGATGCCATATCCGAACAATTCCTGTATACCTGCCGAGATATGATAAATTTATCCATTGGGGTAGATACTAAGAAGAGCTCTTCTAGGATTTTGGGATTGACTCCGAAGTCAACATCTATATAAGGAATTACAAAAGACAAAGAAGCTCCTGGATCTAGAAAAGCATAAATAAGTAAATGGTAAACTTGTAACATACTAGTGACCACATTAGGAGAAATTTCCTGATCTTGTCGGGACTAAAGTGCATAAAGCTTATTTAGGCATTGCCCACTGATTGCACTGGAAGCGGCACCCTACTGAGATGGGAGATCGGATTGAGTTGGGGGATGATTGTGCTGACTCTATGAAACCACCTAAGGATACTCTCTAATCTTATGACCTGGCTTGCCACATTCGAAATATACATCACTGCCAACTCTACAGACATCCTGATGGTTTCTTCCACGCTTCTGACAAAGTGGATTTGTTTGAGCACTGCTATACTACCCTGAGATTTAGAGCCTGGCGCTCTATCCTTATTATCATTTCTGAATTTTGGCACTGGAGCACTGGCTAAGGACAGAGATGGGAATGACAATTTTAGGCATAAATAAGGATGATTAACACCCTCTGACTTAGGCTGACTAAAGTTGAAGCTACTTGTTTTAGCCCTCTTATTCTCCCTCTCTTTCTTCTTAGTCATCTGCTCCTCTATCTGTTAAGAATAGACCATCAACCTAGCCAAGTCCATCTCTTTAATCAACATTGTGGTCCTACACTTCTTGACCACACTTTTCAGAACACCAGACACAAACTTACTCATCTTAGATCTACTATCAACTACCACATGGGGAGCATACCTAGCTAACTGAGTAAACTTGAGGGAATACTCTTGCACTTTCATGTTTCCCTGCTTCAAGTTAATGAACTCTAAAACCTTAGATTTTTTAATTCCAATGGGAAAGACCTATCTAGAAAGGCAGTAGCAAACTCTTCCCATTCTATGGGCCCTGCATCTGCGGCCCTATCTGCATTTCACTGCTTAAACTATGTATGAGACACAGCTTGCAATTGATAGGTAGTTAACTCAACACTCTCAATAGTGGTTACCCCCATAATATCTATTACCTTCTGCACCATGTCACGGAATTCCTATAGGTCCTCTTCAAACTTAGACCCTGAAAATAAAGGAGGATTCATTCGGGTGAAGTCCTGAATTTTAGCTGCAGCAGTATTGGCCATTGGGTTGGCCTAAAAAATAGTTGGCCATTTATTTTAGGATGCTACAGAATGAGGTAGGGTGGTAAAATCTACTCTGAATTCTGCGTGAGATAAGTGCTCATTCAGGGGATCTTCCTAAACGGAGGTGTTGACTGGTTTCCAGTTTTTCTTTTGTTGGTCTTTTTGGGAGGCATGTTCTATAAATAGAAGGGAAAATTGGATTAGACAGAGAGTTTAACTTAAGATAATGCTCTCTCGCATGATATGAACACTGAATGAAGGGAAACTTTTCCTAAAAAAATGCCTCATAGCCTCTTGTCCGAAAGTGTGGTGCGCTACACACCCATGCACAAGACTCTACTTAAGGTGCCTTTCAGACTCTTTAGGACTCTTTAAAACCTTAGGCTCTAATACTAAGCTTGTAACACCCTGAGTCTACACCCTGGATGTCACATGGTACTTACGACCACCCTGAAGGATCACAAGCTAACCCATGACTAGTACCTACTATGATCATTACATAATGATACTGAAAATATATACAGAAGTATAACTGAAAATGCCATAAGGTTTTGAAAATACTAAAATAATAACTGAGTGTGCTGATAATAACTTCTAAAAATTGAATAACTGACTATGCTTATCTGAAAGCCTCTAACTGTCTAAATATGGAGTTGATGGGATAAACCCCCAACTAACTCTGACTGATATAACTACTGAGCTAACTGACATACTAAAATATATAGACTCTATCCTCAAAATATGAGGACTTACCACTAAATCTGTTGCTGATGTTCTGATCTGCTAAGTATGATCAGGAACTAGTACGTCTGAACCTATGATATGAGACATCATAGCACAAAGAAAGAGTAAGCGTCAGTACTTTAAATATAATGGTATGTTAATTAAGGTAGGTTGATATACATGGGTTCATATGCATGAGATAATAACTAACTGAATGAAAATCATAAAGTAACTGGATGCGAGTACATGCAAAACTGTAACTACTAAACATGCTGAATATGCAATACTGCACACATAACTTTTGTCTAAATTAGAATAAAACTGAAGTACTAAATTCTGATAATTGAATACTGATAACTGAAAGTTTAGACTGATACTGAAGTACTGAATTCTAATGAATGTGTAACTGATAACTGATAGCCATGGTTCCGTAGAACTGTTTGAGTTCTTTATTGAATACTGAGATTGAAACTATAACTTTAGAAGTGTTCATCTAACTGACATACCCCGATAGAGAATGATTTGGGGTCCAAGCTATGACCCCATTTGGAAGGGTGTTAGCATATTTTTTGGGATACTAACAAAGTTGGGTCAACCCTAATCTAGCAGGAAGACTCATGAAATATATATAAGATTGCATCAACCCTAGTCTGGCAGGAGGACGACTTACCCTATGCTGGCTACATATATTTGTAATACAGGGACTACAACTAAGGGTCAAACCCTCTACTGGAAGAAATGCCCCTATCCCTGGGTTTGCTCATTGCTAAATCCTACTCCCAACTGAATCGACACTAAACTGATCACTAGACTGTACTAGGCTTGAATGAACTGACACTGATCATATTGACTGACTGATCTGGTGAGTTCACTGAGTTCTGTTACCGACTAGTACTTTTGTTCTTGACCTTCACTGGGACTATTCTATAATTACTGCAACTAAGTAAACAACTAGATTTTAGGTAATAAATACTACCAGGACTCGATAGCATAATAGATAAAAATGTAGCAAATCTTGAAAACATGGCAATAGTCAATTGTTCACAATTCTTTCTCTGAGATATTTTGTCAAACACTTGGAGGTCATGAACTTGTACATGAATGAGAACACATGATAACATGACATAAATATACTATTTAATTCACATGGACATTCTACCAAATACTTAGGGAGCATATTTAATGCATATGATAATGAACAATATGTACGCATCATGACTATAACTTAAACTTGCAATTTCAAGGGTGTTAACATGAAAGATTCATAATTCAACACATGCTAACATAATTTCATGGAATCCATAAAAGATCTCAACTTGAAATCCAAGGGTAGAAGGATACCCAAGGATGAACACCTAACATACCTTGGTTGTTGATTTCGTGAAGATTGTTGGTGAATTCTTGGCACTTAGATTTGAGCTTGATGAAACTAGGGTTTGTTCTTGAGAGGATTTTGAGAATAAGGAATGTAATTTGACCTTTTGGGAGTTTAATTTCGTGTTATGAGGGTTTAATGTGAGAGAAAAATAACTTAATTACCCCTACAAACCCATAACTTAATACTAAATCTGTGCCTAGTGATGTGATACCTGATGCGTCACGTCGATGGTGTCGACGTGATTATGGACGTACCATGTTGATGCTGTTGACGCAATTACTGAGGCATCTCGGGCTGATCGCGTTGATGCACTATTTTGGGCATCCAAACATGACTCTAACAATATCAAAAAACTGCGACACTCACCCAATATAACCTATTGACATTCCTGATCATAAATCAATTTAAAAATCAACAATCATAGGCCATAAGGATCGAAAATAAAATCATTCCATTACGAAGGCTAAAAATGCTTCTAAGTTTTAACACTTAGCTGAATTTTTCTAAGTTTGGGACCTCTTTTGTCATGCTATATTGTACTAAAATGACTAGGACTCTTAGCTGAATTTTTCTAAGTTTGGAACCTCTTTTGGCATGCTATATTGGACTAAAATGACTAGGACCTTAGGGGGTCTTACATAAAGAGTCATCGATGTGTTACAAGCCTATTATTAGAATACAAATTAATCAGGATAAATTGGTGAATATGGAAGATTTGATGAAGGCGATGTCATTGAGCCAAGAATAAATGGTGGAAGATAAAACCCAAGAAAACACGAGGAAACTAGTGATTATTGTAAAAAGAGTCGGAAAAACTGGTGGTTTAAGTCAGGGAAAACCCAAGTTAACGATAGTAGGAGCTCTGAGCAAGCCTATTTTGATGGTAAAGAAGTACTTGCAGAACCTATTATTTTTAAGCCGGTGACCCAACTCCCGTTAGTCAATATGAAAAGGGTCCCCTAGAGGTATAATCAGACTGTGATAACTTATCAAGGGAAGAAAATCATAGATAAAGTGGATGAAGTAGGAAGTTTGACTCGTTCAGAGAGGTGTTTTGTGCCAGAAGGTCTGAGGAAGTCTAAACCAATGACGAATGGAAAATCGTCTCTCAAAAAGCCTGTCACCAAAGAAAATGCCGAAGAATTCTTAAAGAAGATAAAATTGCCAGTATATTCAATCATAGATCAGTTGAAGAGGACTCCAGCTCAAATCTCCCTTCTTTCTTTGTTGTTGCATTCTAAGGAACATCGTGATGTTATATTGAAGGTGTTGAATGAAACATATGTTCCTTGAGAAACCAAAATTAATCAGCTAGAGATAATTGTTGGAAAGATCTTTGAGGTGAATCGAATTAGCTTTTACGATGATGAATTGCCTATAGAAGGTACGAGGCATAATTGGGGACTTTACATTACTGTGAAGTGTGAAAATTTCTATGTCTCTCGTGTCATGATCAATGGAGGTTATGGTGCAAATATTTGTCCTATATCTACCTTACAAAAGTTGAATAATAGTACCGAGAGTATTAGACCCAACAATGTATGTACCAGAGCTTTTGATGGAGAAAAAAAAGATTCCATTGGCGAAATAGAGCTAATGCTAACTATAGGGACTGTTGAATTCACCATAGAGTTCTAAGTGTTGAATATCGATGCCTCTTATAATTTGTTGTTGGGAAGACTATGGTTTTATAAGGCTTGGGTGGTTGCATCTACATTGCACAAGATGATCAAGTTTGAGCATGACAAGCGAGAAATGGTTATCTATGGCAAAGGGGATTTACCTATCTACAACGATTCTCCTATGCTTTTTATTAAAGCAAACAATATAGATGGGACATTGGTTTATCAATCATTTGAGTTTTGGTGGATCATATTTTTTAAAGACAGGTTATACCAGGGCCACAATTGTCTCATACTTCTTTCATGATGGTAAATGAGATGTTGAAATATGGATTCTAGCTAGGAAAGGGTTTAGGAGTGTCTCTACATGGTATAGTTCGTCCAATATTTCCAAGTTAATACATGGACACTTTTGGTCTGGGATTCAAACCTACAATTGAAGATTGGAAAAAAGCCCAAAATAGGAAGAAGGAAACGTGGTCACTCCTTTGCCCAGTGCACAACTCAGTAAGTCATTTTTCAAGAGCAGTGTCATGAAGCCTATAGAGTTTGAAGCTGAATTAGTTGAAGATTTCCAGAACCTGTTGGTTGAGGTTGGCATGGTTTAAGTAGGAGAAGGTACCAGTAAGAAAGATGATCAGATTATAGGTCCTGATGTCCATCTCAACCACTGGGAAGTCACTTATTTCCCTATTAGGAGGGAGTTTTGGTAGTTTGTTTTATTTTTCTTTCTGTTTATCTAAGTTATTTTAGCATTGTAATTTGGAATTTAGCTTGTTTATGTTCTGTTGTCATTAATGTTTAAAACCTCCTATCTTTCTCATTTAGTAAAATAATATGTCCCTTTTGTTTTTTAGTCTAACATATTTTTTTTCACCTTTTCCTTATATGGTTCTCTTTATGCTAATTCTAGTGATATGACATGCATGCAGAATTTTTAGCCTAATCTTAAAATATAATCTAATCAATGTATAATGAAGCAAGAGAGGGAATATGATGAACAAGAGGCATTAGAAGAAATAAGCAATGAGTTGGAACAGTTTGAAGACAAGCAAAATCCTAATCTGAATGAAACGAAGCCAATTAATCTTGGAAATCAAGGAGATGTTAAGGAAACTAAAATAAGTGTACATGCTTCGCCATAGTTAAAAGATGGAATGATTCAAGAATTAATTGATTATAATGAATTTTCTGCATGATCTTATGATGATATGCCTAGTTTAAGCACTAAATTAGATGTCCATAAATTGCCAACTAATCCTGTATTCCCCCTGTCAAATAGAAGTTGAGGAAGTTTAAAACTGATGTATGTATAAAATCAAAGAGGAAATCATGAAACAACTTGAAAACAAAGTCATTCGAGTGGCTCGTTATCCTACTTGGTTATCCAATGTTATTTCTGTCCCAAAGAAAGATGGCAAGATTCGAGCATTTAGTGATTATCATGATTTGAACAGAGCAAGTCAAAAAGATGATTTTCCATTGCCCAACATCCATATTTTACTGGACAATTTCACTAAACATGAGGTTGCCTATTTTGTGGATTGCTATGCTGGATATCACCAAATCATTATGGATGATAATGACGCAGAAGAGACGTCTTTTATCACACCATGGGGGACTTATTGTTATCGAGTGAGTTCATTCGGTTTGACGAATATTGGAGCAACATATGTGAGAGCAATGACCACTATGTTTCATGATATGATGCATAAGGAGATTGAAGTCTATATAGATGATGTGATTATCAAATCAAAGAATCAGGCTGACCCTGTTAAATATCTAAGGATGTTCTTTAAAAGGCTTCGCAAGCATAATCTCAAACTCAATCCGGCAAAATGTATATTTCGAGTTTTGTTCAGAAAGTTGTTAAAATGACCACTAGTTTCATTTGAAAGGCTTCTCCTTCACATAGGATTTTAATCGAACACATGGGGAGCATGCTTTGGTTATACAATTATCAACTCATCTAATAATCATGGATACATCAATCAATATGTAAATTTAGGGGTTTATCATGATTGTTATGCAAATCACCACATCCTAGGGTCAATCATTTGAATATGTAATTTCAAACCTGAATCAAAGACCCACAATATCATGAACATGAATTTTAATTCAATTTAAATCATGAACATTCATACATACACAAACCATGGATTTTGAAAAGAGATTCTTGAGCTTCATGGGTGAAAGGGACCCATGAATCAACACATGACATACCTGGGTTGTGAGTTACTTGAAGTCCTTTGACTTGTATAACTTGAATCTCTTAGTTTATTAAAGAAGGATTTGGATCTTGTTCTAGGGCATTATCTTTGAGAGAAAACCCTAATTTGATGTTGTAGATAGATAATGAACTTATGAGCTTTGATATGATATAATTAGGTGTTAAAATGGGTAAAAAAGACCCAAATACCCTTTTAAAAATAACTTTAAAATAATTGAACGAACAATGCAACGGTGGGTGTGATGGTTCGTCGCTGGGTCGATGGTCCATCGGTCCTGACTGTCGCACCTGGGCAGAATAGGGGTACACTGCCTCTACTGCGATGATTTGGGTGACGGTCCATCGCTAGCTCGATAGTCTATCAGCCTGAGCCGTCATCCTTAGGTAGAATATGGTCTCACTGCCTCCGCTGTGATGGTTTGGGCGATGGTCCATCGCTATCTCGATGGTCCGTCGGCCCTCATTGTCGCATATGGGCAGTTTTGACTGCTTTCTATAAAATGTCCATAACTTTCTACTCTGATACCAGATTTGGACAAAATTTGTATCGTTGGAAAGCTAATTCAATTGCTCACGTGTACAGGAATGGATTCATCTTTGAAAGTAAGTTTCTTATATACTTGGAATGATTTAAAGCTAGGTAAAGTACGGGGTATTACAATATCTCCCCCTTGAGAACATTCATCCTCGAATGAGACTGCGCGAGAGAGGAGAAGATAAACTGACGTACATACTGAACATAAATGACTGGAACATGATTTAATGACTAACATGGCTGATAACTGGATATATCATAGAGAAAATGCATAACTGACGCATGTGTAATTGATTAATAAATGCATGACTGAGTGTTCTGAGGAACTAAGTTTCTCACAATGAGAATGGATATCTGATGCATGATTATATGACTGAATTGGTGCGTGAATGCATGACTGAATATGCAATGGTATTTAATACCAAGTTTATAATGGAATTCTGAACATGAAATGGATACCAAGCTTGTAATTGAAATCTGAACATAAAACTGATAAGCTTAAGGAGAATTGTTATCTTGAGCTAAACCTGAGTTGGCGGAGAAGAGGCGAGGATACTTGGTTTGTATATCTGCTTCTGCTTCCCATGTAGCTCCATCGACTAACTCATTTTGCCAAAGAACGTTGGCTAGAGCGACTTCTTTGTTCCTCAGTTTATAAGTCTAATAGTCTAGAATTTCGACAGGAATCTCTTCATAAGAGAGGTTGTTCTAAAAATCTATGCTCTAAAGAGGGACTATGAATGCTGGGTCACCTATGCACTTCTTGAGAAAAGAGACATATAAGACTAGATGAACTGAAGCTAGATCTAAAGGCAATTCGAGCTCATAAGCTACCTTGCCAAAATAATTGAGAATTTTGCAGGGACCAATATATCGGGGATTGAGTTTTCCATTCTTACCTAATCTCTTCACTCCCTTCATAGGAGAGATATTTATGTAGACATAATCACCAATCTCGAACTCAAGATCCTTTTTGCAGATATCTGCATAAGACTTCTTTCGGCTCTAAGAAGCCTAGAGTCTTTCTTTGATCAACTAGACTTTCTCTAAGGCATCGAAAACTAAGTCAGGCCCTATGAATTAGACCTCACTAACTTTGAACCAATCGATTGGAGATATGCACCTCCAACCATAGAGAGCATCAAATGGAGCCATCCAAATATTGGAATGATAGTTGTTATTGTATGCAAACTCAATCAAAGGCAAGTGGTCATCCCAACTACATATGAAATCGATTGCTCACGCCCTTAGCATATCTTCTAAAGTATGAATGGTCCTTTCTTCTTGAACATTTGTTTGAGGGTAAAAGGCGGTACTGAGATAAACTTGGGTACCAAGACCCTTTTGGAACGCTTTTTAGAAATAAGAGGTGAACTGGGTACCTCTGTCTGAGATAATAGATAACGAAACACAGTGCAATCTGACCAACTCTATGATATAAGGTTTTTCATAATCCTCAGCTGAATAAGAGGTATGGACTAGAAGAAAATGAACTGATTTAGTCATTCTATCTACACTGGCCCAAACTAAATCATGCTGGTGATGAGTACGAGGCAAGCCCGTCATGAAGTCCATGTTCACTTTTTCCTACTTCCAAGTAGGAATACTGAACTCTTGCGTGGACCCACTCGGCTTCTGATGCTCTATCTTAACCTGCTGACATGTAGAGCACTTAGCCACAAATATCTCTCTTCATCCCACTTCACCAATAGATTTTTCACAAGTCACGCTACATTTTTGTGGCCCCTGGATGAATAGAGTAGTGTGCACCATGCGCTTCTGCAAGAATTCGCTGCCTTAAGTCATCTACACCTGGAACACATAGACGACCCTGACAACGCAATACACCATCTCCCCCCTTGGGAGAAAACCTCTACTTTCTGATCCTTGACTAACTCTTTTAACTTAAAAAAGATGGGATCTCTATCTTGCTTTTCTTTCACCTAAAAAACTAGAGATGATTCTGAACTACTCTGAACCCATATGTCACCCTCCTCTGAATTGACTAAGAAAATACCTAGTCCAGAAAGCTGATAGATTTCTTGAGATAACTTCTTCTTACTATCATCAACATGAGCAACACTACCCATAGATAGTCTACTGAGAGTGTCAGCCATGATGTTGGCCTTGTTCGGATAATAAAGGACACTCATGTCATAATCTTTCAAGAGCTCTAACCACCCTCTCTGACAAAGATTGAGATCTTTTTGAGAAAAGACATACTGAAGGATCTTATGATCTATGAACACATCTACGTATACTCCATATAGAGAATGCCTCCAAATCTTCAAGGCAAAAACTACGGCTGCTAACTCGAGATTATGAGTAGGATAATTCTTCTCATGGGGTTTAAGTTGCTTGGAGGAGTAGTCTATGACCTTACCATGATGCACGAGGACACAACCCAAACCTACTCTGGATGCATCACAATACACCACGAACCCATCTGGACCATCTGGAAGAACTAAGATTAGAACTGAGGTGAGATAAGTCTTCAACTCCTGAAATTCCATGTGTACAAAAATGAATCCATCTTTCAAAGTAAGTTTCTAACATACTTGGGATGATTTCAAGCTAGGTAGAAGTACGGGGTATTACATCGATGGAGAACCTTGGTTCTTTGATATTAAATGATACATGCGGTCGAGATAATACCCAACACCTGCCACCAGTGATCTAAAGAGGACTATTAGGAATTTGGCTAGTGGATTTTTCTTAAGTGGGGGAATCTAGTACAAGAAAACCCCTGATCTGGGACTCTTGAGATGTGTAGATACAAAAGAGGCTTCGATAATCATGGTTGAAATACATTCCAGAGTATGTGGGCCTCATATGAATGGTTATGTCTTGTTAAAGAAGATACTTTGAGTGGGTTATTATTGGCTTACTATGGAGAGGGATTCTATTCATTTCCTTTAGAGGTGTCGTCAATGTCAGGTACACGACAATCTGATACATTCCTCTCCTACTGAGTTGCACGCAATGGATACTCCATGGCCTTTCATAGCTTAGGGGATGGAAATGATTGGACCGATTTAGCCTAAAGAGTCAAATGGGCATAGATTTATTTTGGTGGCCATTGATTTCTTTACAAAATGGGTAGAAACAGTAACTATAAAGTCAGTAGCAAAGAAATAGTAGTAGATTTTGTTCATACCAACATCATTTGTTGATTTGAAACTCTCAATATGATCATTACAGATAATGATGCCAATCTCAATAGCCATTTGATGCAAAAAGTGTGCCAACAATTTAAGATCGCACATCAAAATTTCACTCAGTATCGTCCAAAGGCAAATGGTGTCGTGGAAGCTGCCAATAAGAATATCAAGAAGATACTATGTAAAATGATACAATGGTCTAGACAATGGCATAAGAAGTTTTTATTTGCATTGCTAGGTTATCGTACTACTGTTCGTACCTCAATAGGGGCAACTCCATATTTATTGGTGTATGGGACAGAGGCAGTCATTCCCGCAGAAGTTGAAATTCCCTCTCTTTGAGTCATTGTGGAAGCAGAGATTGATAATGCTAAGTGGGGCAAAACCCGACTAGAATTGTTGAGTTTGATTGATAAAAAAAGGCTGACATCAATATGTCATGGCTAATTTTATCAGAAAAGAATGGCTCAAGCATATAAAAAAATGTACGTCCCAGGCGTTTTGAAGTTGGTCAGTTGATATTGAACTAAATGCTGAAAATCTAAATACTAACTCAAAGGTCTAAATATGAATCTAATAGTCCAACAAGCCTCTACTATCTGAATCTAGAGAGTCACTAGGACAGGCCCCAGTTGAATCAACTATCTAAAATGAGTAAAGACAAATCTACTAGCAACTTGGAAATCTGAATAACTAAGACATCTAACTGTGAGGACTCACCACCTATAGGGATGTAGATAAGATGCTCGAAGATCAATCACGCTGCTGAGACTGAGCACCTGAACCTATATTATGAGACAATGTAGAACATAGACATATATATGGATCGATACTTTGAGAATGTACTGAGTATATAGGGGTGTATGCAATAGCTAAACAATATAATCATAGTTTATAAAATCATGTATGCTAAATGTAAATGACTCATGTAAGCTTGAGTAATATGAAATATGAGAGTAAAATCATGAATAACAAAGCATGTAATCTAAGTCTCGTGAGTCATCACACTTAGTCTTAAATCTATATTTCTATTTTATTTCTCAAATCACATAGGCTAAGTAAAGTGTGAAAACTTATTCTGTATATCTTAAGGCTTCAAATCAATAACCTATTTAAGAGTAAGGGAAATCTTTTGGGAGGTTCTTCTAACTGACAAGTACACTATGTGAGCATCCATGGTTTCCCACGGCTAGCCTTCGTAACTGATTCTAAATGGATGTAAGATCTGAAGCTACTCGTAAGCTGACTCCTCATAATGGACATGCATTTCTAATGCATGGATACGTGACTAATTTATTCTCTTGGATGCATACTGGGTATACTGATAAGCTGAACTTTCTCTACTGAACATGTATATCTAATGCATGAATATCTGACTGAACTGACTCCTAGAGGCATAACTGATTATGCAATAATGACTGATGCAAAGCTTGTAGTGAGAATATGAGCATAAAACTAAATGGATTTAATTAATTTGATAACTTTGGGGAGTCATTAAGTATCTCCCCCTTGGTCACTATGTCCCGCTATGCACACTTATATTACTGATGTACTGGGCGATGCACTGGGCATCTATGAACTAGATTATGACTGAACCTCGGGAGCCTGAAACTAATGCATATCATGAAGATAAAATATTCATACATACCCGAATCTATGTCAGGAAAACTTTCTAGAGTATGCCGAGTCTGAAGTGAATAGAGTCGATTCTGATGCTGACTACTATTGGTACTAGGAGTGGCACCCTGCTGACGCGAATCTCTACCTTTCTGAGCTAACACTCTACACTCCCACACTTTGTGACCTGGCTTACCACATCCAAAACATACCTGACTATTGGCTCAGCTTTCACCTAGATAGTTCTTGCCACACTCTCCACAAGGCGGATAAGTGCACTCACTTCTAACACTACTCTAGGCTTTAGAGCCTGCCACCCTATCATGACTGATATCTACGAAATTTGGTGAAGGCATACTAGCTGGGGATTGAGCTGGGACTGAAGTCTTCTGACTATGGTGAGAACGATTACAACCCTATGACCTAACTTAAGAAAAGCTGTAACTACTTGTTTTGAATATTTTTTTAGATCTCTCCCTCTCCTTATATTTATCTACCTCTATCTACTGGGCATGCATTATTAACCTAGAACGATCCATGTCTCTATTGAGCATAGCGGTTCTACATTCCTTCAACACCAAATCGGACACACCAGTCACAAACTTACTCATACTGGCCCTAGGGTTAGCTATCAAGTTAGGAGCCTTGTCTAGGGTTCATAAACTCTTCTACCTTATCTTCTCTCTTCTATAATGGGAAAAACTTATCTAAGAAGGCATCCTGAAATATCTTCCAAGTCAAGGGAGTTTCATCTTCCCCTCTACTCTTCTTCTACAAGACCACCCAATCGTGAGCAATATCTTTTAGCCTATAGGACGCTAATTCCATACTCAGCTGCTCTGATACATGCATAATTTGGTCAATCTTTTTTTACCTCTTCTAGATAAAGTTATGGGTCCTCGCCTGTTACTGACCTAAAGAATTCTGGCAGGTTGATTCTCATAAAAAATTTTATCCTGGCTGTGGCTGAATCCCCATCTTGCTGAGGTAGGGCTGCAGCCTGACGGTTGTCCTAAACACTAGTGGTCACAGCTTGGGACCAGAACTCTACATATGACACATGCTCATTCAGAGGATCTACGGGTTGAGGTGGCTGATTATCATTCCTACGGGCATTATATATGTGAGGATCTATGTTCTGCAAATGGAAGAGAAATAAGGATTAGATTGAGAGTTCAACTTTAGCTTTTTGCTCACTGGCACTACATGAATACTGAAAGAAGGGAAACTATTCCTAAAACATCATATAGCCTTATGTACATAAATGTGGCGCACAACACACCCATGTACAAAACTCAACTAAATGTGAATTTTCAGACTTCCTAGGACACTATTGAACCTAAGGCTCTGATACCAAGTTTGTAACATCCTAATTTTCCAAATCGGGATACTACACGGTGCTCATGACCCTGAAGGACCACAAGCTAGCCCATGAATGATATCTGTACCTATACACTACATAATATATAAATATAAATACGCAAAGCTAGCAAAAACTTGCCATAAGGTTCAAAACGTCTAAACATACTCAAAATTGAAAACTAAATACGAATATAGCTATGTGAAATGCCTCGAACTGTCTGAACTGTGGAGTTGATGGGACATGTCCCAAACTAACTTCTACTGAAAATAATCAGAATCTAATGAGATAGTAAAATAACAAGAATCATCCTCGAATGAAGAGGACTCACTGCTACGTCTAATGCTTCTGACTGGGTTTGGACTAATAAGAGTGCTCTGGGGCTCGTGCCTCTAAACAGATGGCGTCAAATAAAACACCATAGCACAAATGCATCAGTATGGAAATATACTGAGTATGCAAATTAGGTAAGGCTAAATGCAAGGGCTTATGCATGAACAATAACTAACTGAATGATATGCAAGATCTAGATTAGCATACATAGAGAATCTGTAACTACTTAACATACTATGCATAATGTGACTGAGCATACTGGGACTGAATTTGATACCCTATACTACATATACTGCCAATTTGAGGTTTTTGAACATACTAAGATTATACATATCTGAAACTACTGAAACTAATATCTGTACTTATTAACACTAATAAAATGGATGACTGAGTCTATCAATAACTGATATTAACTGGCTGAATCTGAGATCAAACCTATCTAGCGGGATAATCGCTAAATTTTCTAATGATGATTAAGATTGGCTAGGCTTGAGATCAGGCCTAACTAATGGGTGATCTCTGGAACTGATATTAAGAATACTCAGCTGAATCTGAGACTGAGATCAAGCCTATCTGACGGTGACCTCTGTAAGTACTGATACTGAATAACTTTATTTGAGAACAAGCCTATCTAGCGGGTGGTCTACTAATCTATGGAACTATCTGAGTTCCTCACTGAGATTGATGACTTTATCTGACAGTCCTGATTTCTAAGTCTTACTCTAAAGACTAATAATGAAACTATAACTGTGGGAGTTCTCACTTAACTGACATACCCCGAATCTTAACTAGTGGGGTCAAACCTGTAACCCCAGCTGGACTAGATTCACTTGGTTCCGTTTTCTGACGAAATACTATTGAATCTAATATCTTACTGAATGATTTTAAGTTCTGAGTTCTGTAACTTACTGGTTTTGCTAATCATAGCACGACTAAAATTATCTTGATACTGACTCGGCTCTAGGCACACAGCTATATTTTTTGGGTACAAGTACCCCCAAGACTCGATAGAAGGAAACTGACAAAATATGACTTCTTGAATTCATGACTAACATCAACATTATAGAATGTATTCAAGTGTACATAATTGAGGACTTCATACTAATATATGAACATTCATTCAACAAGGGACGCACAAGGATAATAATGCATACAACATACTATAATTCATTCACTATGGTCTCTTAACAAACACTTGGCGTACATGACTTATACTAAATTTGGGGGTTTTTAGGCAATATGCTATAATGACCTAATTTGCTTCACACAAGCATTTTATCAAACACATGGGAAGCATGCTTTGGTCATATAATAATTTCTACATCTAATTCTCATGGATAATCAATCAACATACAACTTAAAGGGATTTATCATGAACATGACATAATTATTACTCCCTTCGTCCCATTTTATGTGTCGCCATTTCACCGGATACGGAGTTTAAGAAATAAGGGAAGGCTTGGTAAAGTTTACCAAATTATCCTTTATCAAAAAATATGCCAATATTTTTTTTTAATTAAGTGGGACCAATAAGGGTAAAAGCGTAATTGTGCCTTAAAAAAGTTGCCAAATAAGGAAAGGCAACACTTATTTTGGGACGGATTAACAAGGAAATGATGACACATAATTTGGGACGGAGGGAGTACATAATATGGTCAAAGTTTGCATATTTATAATCATATCATGAATTAAAACTCAACAACAACATAACCTTCAAACTCAATTCACATAAACCATGAAAAACACATAAATTTAAAATCTTGAATTTAGAAAGAGGGATTCATGAACTTCTTGGGCGGAAGGGACCCAAGAATCAACACTTGCATACCTCAAAGGCTTTAATCATGAAAGAGAATGCCTTTTCTTGTAGGTTCTTGAATTGGGAATGATAACTTCTTAGTTGTGTTGAAGGAGAGCTTGAATCTTATTCTTGGGGGATGATCTTGAGAGAAAACCCTAATTTTTTTATTCTTGAGAGTGGAGAGGATTAAGGGTTTTTAAAACTGATTTATGATGGTTATGTACATGATTTTGATGATTAATGTTATGGAAGGTGAAGGAAAAGTCCAAAATACCCCTACAAAATTGCTTCCAAGTTGCTGAAATTATCAGCTGACGACCAAGGATGATAATCTATCTAAAATGTGATAAGCCATCAGAAATGTCATCTGAAATGTGATAAGTCATCAGAAATGTCGTCACTCAGTTTCCAGGCTGACATGCTAGAGTAAAATGGGCATAACCTTTTGCTCCGATATCAGATTTGGGCAAAATATGTATCATTGGAAAGATAATTCAATTATATATCTGTTGGTCAGCATGATATCAAAAATTCATAGTACAATAATAGATATGCTCATTTGAATTTGACTATGGCAATATCCTTCCCAAGAATTCAATCAATAAGGAATATTTTGCTTCGTCTGATAGCTGGGAGCTATTTGAAGCCTTAATATACATCTAACTTACTCATAAAATTATAAAATAATCATGATGTACTATGCATGAGATTAAAACATAGAGCTAATATTGGTTTGAATTTTTTGGAGTATTAATATATATTCCCCTTGGGAACATTCGTCCTCTAATGAGACTGACTGGATGGGGAGGAATGATAGACCAAATATAAACTGAACATGAATAACTGAAACATAATCTTATAACTGACATGACTGATATCTGTGCATATACACTACATAATATATAAATATAAATGCGAAAAGCTAGCGAAAACTTGCTATAAGGTTCTAAACATCTAAAATTACTCAAAACTAAATACTGAATACTAATAAATCTATCTGAAAAGCCCCTAACTATCTGAACTATGGAGTTCATGGGATATGTCCAGACTAACTCCATCTACTGAACATAATCAGAATCTAATGAGATAGTAAAAAATAAGGATCATTCTCGAATGAAGAGGACTCATTGCTATGTCTACTACTTCTGACTGGGTTTGGACTACTAAGAGTGCTCTGGGGCTCGTGCTTCTGAACTGATGGCATCAAATAAAACACCATAGTGCAAATACATCAGAACGGGAATGTACTGAGTAAGAAAATGAGGTAAGGCTAAATGCAAGGGCTTATACATGAACAATAACTAACTAAATGATATTTTAGAGCTATATTAGCATACATAGAGAATCTATAACTACTTAACATACTGTGCATAATATGACTGAGCATACTGGGACTGAATCTAATAACTTATACTAAATATACAGTCAATCAGAGGTTTCTGAACATACAGAGATTATACATATCTGAAACTACTGAAATTGATATTTGTACTTATTATTACTAATAAATTGGATGTATGAGTCTATCGATAACTGATATTAACTGGCTGAATCTGAGATCAAACCAATCTAGTAAGATGATCTCTAAATCTTCGAATGATGATTAAGATTGACTAGGCTTGAGATCAGGCCTAACTAACGGGTGATCTATGGAACTGATCTTAAGAATACTCAACTGAATCTGAGATTGAGATCAAGCCTATCTGACTAGTGACCTCTGTAGGTACTGATACCAAATAACTTTATTTGAGACCAGGCCTATCTAGCGAGTGGTCTATAAATCTATGGAACTATCTGAGTTTGTCACTGAGATTGATGAGATTATCTGGCAGTCCTGATTTTTAATTCCTACTTTGAAGACTGATACTGAAACTATAACTATGGGTGTTCTCAATTAACCAACATGCCCCGAATCTGAACTAATGGGGTCCAACATGTAACCCCAGCTAGAATGGTGTCAAAACCGTGCCATGGGTAGAGACCTCTGCTATGGTCAAGCCTCTCTGATGGGTGACCAAGAACAAGAAGTCAAGCGTAAGGAAATATAATAGTCAAGTCAAGCCTTAATCTGACGGGTGACTCCTGGTCCTGTGCTGGCTACACAGTTCTGGAGTACAGGGATTGCTGCTAATGACTCTATCTCTCTAACAGGGAATCCTCCATCCCCATACTTGCTCTGTACTTGTTCCTACTCCCAACTAAAAGACTCTGAACTGATTCTTAACTGAACTAAAACTGAGCTGAACATATTATTATTCATATTTCTTGACTGATCTAACTAGATTCACTTGGTTCTATTATCTTACGGAATACTACTGAATCTAATATCTTACTGAATGATTCTAAGTTTTGAGTTTTGTAACTTACTGAGTTCTACTGATCATAGCACGACTGAAATTATCTTGAGACTGATTTAGCTCTAGGCACATAGCTATATTTTTTTGGTACAAGTACCCCCAGGACTAGATAGAAATAAACTGACAAAACATGACTTCTTGAATTCACAACTAACATCAACATCATAGCATGTATTCAAGTATACATAATTGAGGACTTCATACTAATATATGACAATTCATTCCACAAGGGACGCACAAGGATAAGAATGCACACAACATTCTATAATTCATTCACTATGGTCTCTCAACAAATACTTAGCGCGCATGGCTTATACTAAATTTGGGGGTTTATAGGCTATATGATATAATGACCCAATTTGCTTCACACAAGCATTTTATCAAACACATGGGGAGCATGCTTTGGTCATATAACAATTTCCACACCTAATTCTCATGGATAATCAATCAACATACAACTTGAAGGGATTTATCATAAACATCACATAATTATTATATAATATGGTCAAAGTTTGCAACTTTATAATCATATCATGAATTAAAACTCAACAACAACATAACCTTCAAACTCAATTCACATAAACCATGAAAAACACATAAATTTAAAATCTTGAATTTAGAAAGAGGGATTCATGAACTTCTTGGGAGGAAGGGACCTAAGAATCAACACTTGCATACATTAAAGGCTTGAATCTTGAAAGAGAATGTCTTTTCAAGAAGGTTCTTCAATTGGGAATGATAATTTCCTAGTTTCTTGAAGGGGAGCTTGAATCTTGTTCTTGGGTGATGATCTTGAGAGGAAACCCTAATTTTCTTATTCTTGAGAATAGAAAGGATTAAGGGTTTTTAAAACTAATTTATGATGGTTATGTACATGATTTTGATGATTTATGTCGTGGAAGGTGAAGGAAAAGTCCAAAATACCCTTACGAAACTGCTCCCTAGTTGCTGAAATTATCAGCTGCCGACCAAGGATGATAATCTATTTGAAATGTGATAAGTCATCAGAAATGTCATCAGAAAGGTGAAAATTCATCAGAAATGTCGTCACTCAGTTTCCAGGCTGACATGCTAGAGTAAAATGGGCATAACCTTTTGCTCCGATATCAAATTTGGGAAAAATATGTATCATTGGAAAGATAATTCAATTATATATCTATTGGTTAGTATAATATCAAAAATTCATTGTACAATGATAGATATTCTTATTTGAATTTGATTATGGCAATATCCTTTCCAAGAATTCAATCGGTAAGAAATATTTTGCTTTTTCTGATAGCAGGGAGTTATTTGAAACCTTAATATACATCAAACTTACTCATAAAATTATAAAATAATCATGATGTAATATAAATAAGATTGAAAAATGGTGCTAGTATTGGTTTGGATTTTTTGGGGTATTACTATATATCCCCCTAGGGAACATTCATCCTCTAGTAAGACTGACTAGGAGGGGAGGAATGATAGACCAAGTATAAACTGAACATGAATAACTGAAACATGATTTCATGACTAACATGACTAATAAACTAACTATATCATACTGAACATGCATATCTGGTGCATGTGTAACTGATTCTGAATGCATGTAAGATCTGAAGCTACTCGTAAGCTGACTCCTCATAATGGACATCCATATCTAATGCATGGATGCATGACTAATTTATTCTCTTGGATGCATACTAAGTATACTAATAAGCTGAACTTTCTCTACTGAACATATATATCTAATGCATGAATATCTGACTGAACTGACTCCTAGAGGCACAACTGATTATGCAATAATGACTGATGCAAAGCTTGTAGTGAGAATATGAGCATAAAACTAAATATATTTAATAAATTTGATAACTTCGGGGAGTCATGGAGTATCACCCCCTTGGTCACTATGTCCCGCTAAGCACACTTATATTACTGATATACTGGGGCGATGCACAAGGCATCGATGAACTAGATCATGACTAACTCTCGGGAGTCTAAAAATAATGCATATTATGAATATAAAAGATTCATACATACCCGAATCTATGTCAGGAGAACTTTCTGGAGTATGCCGAGTCTGAAGTGAATAGAGTCGATTCTGATGCTGACTACTATTGGTACTAGGAGTGGCATCCTGCTGACGCGAATCTCTATATTTTTGAGCTAAAACTCTACACTCCCAAACTTTGTGACCTGGATTACCACATCCAAAACATACCTGACTATTGGCTCAGCTTTACCTAGATAGTTCTTGCCACATTCTCCACAAGGCGGATAAGTGCGCTCACTTCTAATACTACTCTGGGATTTGGAGCCTGCCGCCCCATCATGACTGACATCTACGAATATGGGGGAAGGAACACTAGCTGGGGATAGAGCTAGGACTGAAGTCTTCTAACTATAGTGAGAATGACTACCACTCTGTGACCCAACTTGAGAAAATCTGTAACTACATGTTTTGAATCTCTTTTTAGATCTCTCCCTCTCCTTAGATTTATCTACCTCTATCTGCTGAGCATGCATTATTAACTTAGCAAGATCCATGTCTTTATTTATCATAGCGGTTCTACACTTCTTCAACACACACTCGGACACACCAGTCACAAACTTACTCATACTCGCCCTAGGGTCAGCTATCAAGTCAAGAGCATTCTTAGCTAACTGGTTGAACTTAAGACAATACTCTTTCACTTTCATAGAGCCTTGTCTCGGGTTCATAAACTCTTCTACCTTATCTTATCTCCTCTCTAATGGGAAAAACTTATCTAAGAAGGCATCCTGAAATATCTGCCAAGTCAAGGGAGTTGTATCTTCCCCTCTACTCTTCTTCCACAACACCACCCAATCATGAGCAATATCTTTTAGCCTATAGGACACTAATTCCACACTCTCCTGCTCTGACACATGTATAATCTGGGTGATATTTTTCACCTCTTCTAGATAAAATTATGGGTCCTCACTTGTTACTGACCTAAAGAATTCTGGCGTATTCATTCTCATAAAATATTTTATCCTGGCTGCGGCTGAATTCCCATCTTGCTGAGGTGGGGCTGCAGCCTGACGGTTACACTAAACACTAGTGGTCACAGCTTGGGACCAGAACTCTATATATGACACATGCTTATTTAGAGGATCTACGGGCTGAGGTGGCTGATTTTCATTCCTACGGGCATTATATCTGTAAGGAGCCATGTTCTGTAAATGGAAGAGAAATAAGGATTAGATTGAGAGTTCAACTTGAGCTTTTTGCTCACTGGCACTACATGAATATTGAAAGAAGGGAAAATATTCCTAAAACATCATATAGCCTCATGTACATAAATGTGGCGCACAACACACCCATGCATAAGACTCTACTAAAAATGGCTTTTCAGACTTCCTAGGATACTATTAAACCTTAGGCTCTGATACCAAGTTTGTAACATCTCGATTTTCCAAACCGGGATGCTACACGGTGCTCATGACCTTGAAGGACCACAACTAACCCATGAATGATATCTATACCTATACACTGCATAATATATAAATATAAATACGAAAAGCTAGCAAAAACTTGCCATAAGGTTCAAAACGTCTAAAAATACTCAAAACTAAAAACTGAATACTAATACATCTATCTGAAAAGCCTCGAACTATCTGAACTATGGAGTTGATGGGACATGTCCCAAACTAACTTTATCTACTGAAAATAATCAGAATCTAATGAGATAGAAAAAAAATAAGGATCATCCTCGAATGAAGAGGACTCATTTCTACGTCTACTGCTTCTGACTGGGTTTGGACTACTAAGAGTGCTCTGGGCTCGTGTTTCTGAATCGATGGCATCAAATAAAACACCATAGCACAAATGAATCAGTATGGGAATGTACTGAATATACAAATTTGGTAAGGCTAAATGCAAGGGCTTATGCATGAACAATATATAATTGAATGATATGGAAGAGCTAGATTAGCATACATAGAGTATCTGTAACTACTTAACATACAGTGCATAATGAGACTGAGCATACTGGGACTAAATTTTATATCTTATACTAAATATACCGTCAATCTGAGGTTTTTGAACATACTAAGATTATACATATCTGAAACTACTGAAACTGATATCTGTACTTATTAATACTAATAAACTAGATGACTGAGTCTATCGATAACTGATATTAACTAGCTGAATCTAAGATCAAACCTATCTAACGAGATGATCTCTAAATTTTAAAATGATGATTAAGATTGGCTAGGCTTGAGATTAGGCCTAACTAATGGGTCATCTCTGGAACTGATATTAAGAATACTCAACTGAATCTGAGACTGAGATCAAGCCTATCTGACTGGTGACCACTGTAAGTACTGATACTGAATAACTTTATTTGAGACCAAGCCTATCTAGCAAGTGGTCTACTAATCTGTAGAACTATCTGAGTTCCTCACTGAGATTGATGACTTTATTTGATAACCATGATTTCTTAGTCCTACTCTAAAGACTAATACTGAAACTATATAACTGTGGGAGTTCTCATTTAACCGACATGCCCCAAATCTGAACTAGTGGGGTCCAACCTGTAACCCCAGCTGAAAGGGTGTCAATACCATGCCACGGTTAGAGACCTCTACTATGGTCAAACCTCTCTGACAGGTGATCAAGAACAGGAACTCAAGCCTATGGCAATATAATAGTCAAGTCAAGCCTTAATCTGACGGGTGGCTTTTGGTCCTGTGCTGGCTACGCAGTTCTGGAGTACAGGAATTGTTGCTAACGACTCTGCCTCACTAATAGGGAAGCCTCCATCCCCATACTTTCTCTGTGCTTGTTCCTAATCCCAACTGAAAGACTCTGAACTGATTCTTAATTGAACTAAAACTGAGCTGAACCTATTATTATTTATATTTCTTGACTCTCTTACTAGATTCGCTTGGTTCCGTTATCTGACAAAATACTACTGAATCCAATATCTGACTGAATGATACTAAGCTCTAAGTTCTATAACTTACTGAGTTCTACTGATCATAGGACAACCGAAATTATCTTGAGACTGACTTGGCTCTAGGCACACAATTACCCCCAGGACTCGATAGAAGAAAACTGACAAAACATGACTTCTTGAATTCACGACTAACATCAACATCATAGCATGTATTCAAGTATACATAATTGAGGACTTTATACTAATATATGACAATTCATTCAACAAGGGACACACAAGGATAAGAATGCACACAACATACTATAATTCAGTCACTATGGTCTCTCAACAAATACTTGGTATGCGTGGCTTATACTAAATTTGGGGTTTTCTAGGTAATATGCTATAATGACCCAATTTGCTTCACACATGAATTTTATCTAACAGATGGGGAGTATGCTTTGGTCATATAACAATTTCCACACCTAATTCTCATGTATAATCGATCAACATACAACTTGAAGGGATATAGCATAAACATCACATAATTATTAGATAACTTGGTCAAAGTTTGCAACTTTATAATCATATCATGAATTAAAACTCAACAACAACATAACCTTCAAACTCAATTGACATAAACCATAAAAAACACATAAATTTAAAATCTTGAATTTAGAAAGAGGGATTCATGAACTTCTTAGGTGGAAGGGACCCTAGAATCAACATTTTCATACCTCAGAGGCTTGAATCTTGAAAGAGAATGTCTTTTCTTGAAGGTTCTTGAATTGGGAGTGATAATTTCTTAGTTTTCTTGAAGGAGATCTTGAATCTTGTTCTTTGGTGATGATCTTAAAAGGTAACCCTAATTTTCTTGTTCTAGAGAGTGAAGAGTATTAAGGGTTTTTAAAATTAATTTATGATGGTTATGTACATGATTTGATGATTTATGTCGTAGAAGGTGAAGGAAGTGTTCAAAATACCCCTACGAAACCACATCCTTGTTGCTGAAATTATCAGCTGATAACCAAGGATTATAATCCATCTAAAATGTGATAAGTCATCAGAATTGTCATAAAAAATATGATAAGTCATCAGAAATGTCATCACTCAGTGTCCAGGCTGACATGCTGGAGTAAAATAGGCATAACCTTTTCCTCGGATATTGGATTTGGCAAAAATTGGTATCGTTGGAAAGGTAATTCAATTATTTATTTTTTGGTTGCTCATGATATCAAAAATTCATAGTACAATGATTGATATGCTTATTTAAATTTGACTATGGCAATATCCTTCCCAAGAATTCAATCGATAAGGAATGTTTTGCTTCATCTGATAGCTGGGAGTTATTTGAAGTACATCTAACTTACTCATAAAATTATAAAATAATCATGATGTAATATGCATGAGATTGAAATATGGCGCTAATATTGGTTTGGATTTTTTGGAGTATTACTATATATCCTCCTTGGGAACATTCGTCCTCTAATGAGACTGACTGGGAGGGGAGGAATGGTAGACCAAATATAAAATGAACATGAATAACTGAAACATGATCTCATGACTGACATGACTGATAACTGACTATATCATACTGAATATGTATATCTGGTGCATGTGTAACTGATTCTGAATACATGTAAGATCTAAAGCTACTCGTAAGCTGACTCCTCATAATGGACATGCATATCAAATGCATGGATGCATGACTAATTTATTCTCATAGATGCATGACTGGGTGTACTCATAATCTGAACTTTCTCTACTGAACATGCATATCTAATGCATGAATGTCTAATTGAACTGACTCCTAGAGGCATGACTAATTATGCAATAATGATTGATGCAAAGCTTGTAGTGAGAATATGAGCATAAAACTAAATGGATTTAAGGAATTTGATAACTTAGGGGAGTCATGGAGTATCTTCCCCTTGGTCACTATGTCCAACTATGCACACTTATATTACTGATATACTGGGGTGATGTACCGGGCATCTATGAACTAGATCATGACTGAACCTCGGGAGTCTAAAACTAATGCATATCATGACGATAAAATATTCATACATGCCCAAATATATGTCAGGAAAACTTTTTGGAGCATGCCAAGTCTGAAGTGAATAGAGTCGGTTCTGATGCTGACCACTATTGGTACTAAGAGTGGCACCCTGCTGACGCGAATCTCTACCTTTCTGAGCTAAAACTCCTCACTCCCGCACTTTGTGACCTGGCTTACCACATCTAAAACATACCTGAATATTGGCTCTACTTGCACCTAGATAGTTCATACCACATTCTCCACAAGGCGGATAAGTGCGCTCACTTCTAACACTACTCTGGGCTTTGGAGCCTGACGCCCCATCATGACTGACATCT
>NC_061111.1:27890994-27945374 GCF_002878395.1 Capsicum annuum
ACATCTCCAAAATTTGGTACAGGCACACTAGCTGGGGTTGGAGATGGGACTGAAGTCTTCTAACTATGGTGAGAACGATTACCACCCTGTGAGCCAACTAGAAAAGTTGTAACTACTAGTTTTGAATCTCTTGTTACATCTGTCCCTCTCCTTAGATTTGTCAGCCTCTATGTACTGGCGTGCATAATTAACCTAGAAAGATCCATGTCTCTATTGAGCATAGCGGTTCTACACTCCTTCAACACCAACCAGGACACACCAGTTACAAACTTACTCATACTCACCCTACGGTCAGCTATCAAGTCAAGAGCATACTTAGCTAACTGGTTGAACTTAAGACAATACTCTTTCACTATCATGGAGCCTTGTATTGGATTCATAAACTCT
The DNA here is from genome assembly GCF_002878395.1 of Capsicum annuum. Classification (NCBI taxonomy): domain Eukaryota; kingdom Viridiplantae; phylum Streptophyta; class Magnoliopsida; order Solanales; family Solanaceae; genus Capsicum; species Capsicum annuum. Next base: position 27,891,382 of record NC_061111.1, read on the forward strand.
TCTACCTTATCTTCTCTCCTCTCTAATGGGAAAAACTTATCTAAGAAGGCATCTTGAAATATCTGCCAAGTCAAGGGAGTTGCATCTTCCCCTCTACTCTTCTTCCACAACACCACCCAATTATAAGAAATATCTTTTAGCCTATAAGACGCTAATTCCATACTCTCCTGCTATGACATATGTATAATCTGGGTGATCTTCTTTACCTCTTCTAGATAAAGTTATGGGTCCTTACCTGCTACTGACCAAAAGAATTCTGGAGGGTTCATTCTCATAAAAATTTTTATCATGGCTGCAGCTGGATCCCCATATTGCTGAGGTGGGGCTACAGCCTGACGGTTGCACTAAACACTAGTGGTCACAGCTTGGGGCCAGAACTCTACATATGACACATTCTCATTTAGAGGATTTACGAGCTGAGATGGCTGCTTGTCATTCCTATGGGCATTATATCTGCGAGAAGGCATGTTCTACAAATGGAAGAAGAATAAGGAATAGATTGAGAGTTCAACTTGAGGTTTTTGTTCACTTGCACTACATGAATACTGAAAGAAGGGAAACTATTCCTAAACATCGTATAGCCTCCTGTATATAAATGTGGCGTGCAACAAACCCATGCACAAGACTCTACTAAATGTGGCTTTTCAGACTTCCTTGGACACTATTGAACTTTAGGCTCTGATACCAAGTTTATAACACCCCAATTTTCCGAACCGAGATGCTACACGGTGCTCATTACCCTGAAGGACCACAAGCTAACTCATGATCGATATTTGTACCTATACACTGCATGATATATAAATATAAATGCAAAAAGCTAGCGAAAACGTACCATAAGGTTCAAAACGTCTAAAAATACTCAAAACTAAAAATTGAATACTAATACATCTCTTTCAAAAGCCTCTAATTGTCTGAACTATAGAATTGATGGGACATGTCCCAAACTTACTCCATCTACTGAAAATAATCAAAATATAATGAGATAGTAAAAAATAAGGATCATCCTCGAATGAAGTGGACTCACTGCTACGTCTACTGCTGCTGACTAGTTTTGGACTACTAAGAGTACTCTGAGGCTCGTGCTTCTGAATCGATGGCGTCAAATAAAACACCATAGCGCAAATACATCAGTACGGGAATATACTGAACATGCAAATGAGGTAAGGCTAAATGCAAGGGCTTATGCATGAACAATAACTAACTGAATGATATGCAAGAGCTGGATTAGCATACATAGAGAATCTATAACTACTTAACATACTGTACATAATGTGACTGAGCATACTGGGACTGAATCTAATAACTTATACTAAATATACAGTCAATCAGAGGTTTCTGAACATACAGAGATTATACATATCTGAAACTACTGAAACTGATATTTGTACTTATTATTACTAATAAATTGGATGTATGAGTCTATCGATAACTGATATTAACTGGCTGAATCTGAGATCAAACCAATCTAGTAGGATGATCTCTAAATCTTCGAATGATGATTAAGATTGACTAGGCTTGAGATCAGGCCTAACTAACGGGTGATCTATGGAACTGATCTTAAGAATACTCAACTGAATCTGAGACTGAGATCAAGCCTATCTGACTAGTGACCTCTGTAGGTACTGATACCGAATAACTTTATTTGAGACCAGGCCTATCTAGCGGGTGGTCTATAAATCTATGAAACTACCTGAGTTCCTCACTGAGATTGATAACTGTATCTGACAATCTTGATTCTAAGTCCTACTCTGAAGACTGATACTGAAACTGTAATTATGGGAGTTCTCACTTAACCGATATGCCCCGAATCTAAACTAATGGGGTCCAACCTATAACCCCAGCTGGAAGGGTGTCAATACCATGCCATGGGTAGAGACCTCTGCTATGGTCACGCCTTTCTAATGTGTGACCCCAAACAGGAAGTCAAGCCTAAGGCAATATAATAGTCAAGTCAAGCCTTAATCTGACGGGTGACTCCTGGTCCTGTGCTGGCTACGCAGTTCTGGAGTACAGGGATTACTGCTAACAACTCTGGCTCTCTAACAGGGAAGCCTCCATCCCCATACTTGCTCTATGCTTGTTCATACTCCCAACTGATAGACTCTGAACTAATTTTTAACTTAACTAAAACTGAGTTGAACCTATTATTATTCATATTTCTTGACTGATCTGACTAGATTCACTTAGTTCCATTATCTGATGGAATACTACTAAATCTACTATCTTACTGAATAATACTAAGTTCTGAGTTCTACTGATCATAGCACGACTAAAATTATCTTGAGACTGACTCGGCTCTAGGCACACAGCTATTATTTTTGGGTACAAGTACCCCCAGGACTCGATAGAAGGAAACTGACAAAACATGACTTCTTGAATTCATGACTAACATCAACATCATAGCATGTATTTAAGTATACATAATTAAGGACTTCATACTAATATATGACAATTCATTCAACAAGGGATGCACAAGGATAAGAATGCACACAACATACATTAATTCATTCACTATGGTCTCTCAACAAACACTTGGCGTGCATGGCTTATACTAAATTTGTGGGTTTCTAGGCAATTTTCTATAATGACCCAATTTCCTTCACAAAAGCATTTTATCAAAGACATAGGGAGCATGCTTTTGTCATATAACAATTTCCACAACTAATTTTTATGGATAATTAATCAACAAACAACTTGAAGGGATTTATCATGAAAATCACATAATTATTACATAATATGGTCAAAGTTTGCATATTTATAATCATATCATGAATTAAAACTCAACAACAACATAACCTTCAAACTCAATTCACATAAACAATGAAAAACATATAAATTTAAAATCTTGAATTTAGAAAGAGGGATTCATGAACTTCTTGGGCGGAAGGGACCCAAGAATCAATACTTTCATACCTCAAAGGATTGAATCATGAAAGAGAATGTCTTTTCTTATAGGTTCTTGAATTGGGAATGATAATTTTTTAATTTTCTTGAAGGAGAGCTTGAATCTTGTTCTTGGGTGATGATCTTGAGAGAAAACCTTAATTTTAGTATTCTTGAGAGTGGGGTGGATTAAGGGTTTATAAAACTAATTTATGATGATTATGTACATGATTTTGATGATTTATGTCGTGGAAGGTGAAGGAAAAGTTCAAAACACCCCTACGAAACCGCTTTCTAGTTGCTAAAATTATCAGCTGAAGACCAAGGCTGATAAGCCATTATAAATGGAATAAGTCATCAAAAATGTCATCAGAAATGTGATAAGTTGTCAGAAATGTTGTCACTCAGTTTCTAGGCTGGCATGCTGGAGTAAAATGGGCATAACCTTTTGCTCCGATATCAGATTTGGGCGACATTGGTGTCGTTGGAAAGATAATTCAATTATCCAACTGTTAGTGGGTCATGAGATAAAAAACTCATAGTAAAATGGGAGATATACTCATTTGAATTTTACTATGCCAATATCCTTCCCAAGAATTCAATCGGTAAGGAGTATTTTGCTTCGTCTGATAGCTGGGAGTTATTTCAAACCTTAATATACATCTAATTTATGCATAAAACTATAAAAGTATCATGATGTTCTATGCATGAGATTGAAACATGGTGCTAATATTGGTTTGGATTTTTTGGGGTATTACAAAATGACAGATTTATTTTATAGGTGTAGATTCTATTGAAAATGAGTAGAAAAAGACTCGGTGTTAAACAAAAAGTTGGTACCGCATCTTATTTTGCTGGTAGCACTATAAAAATAAAAACTGAGGCAGTTGAAAATTTCTCAAAAAAAAAAAAAATTAAAGAGGAAATGTTTGAATCAGATTAGGAGTTAAAGAAGATAAGTAGATACGTCAATTCTAGTGAAGATATTGCCGAGTGTAGTGCTAGTGGTGACAGTGAAGAGAGTGAGAGAAGCAGAAGAAACAATGTTGATTGGGATAATGATCCCTTTTCTATGCCATCTTGTTCAAGGTTCATTTCCATGGAGTGGTATCACCTTCAAACGATAATGGATAAGATTGGATCTTTCCCGAAAAAGATATTGGCCAGATTAAAAATGGCTGCTTATCGAGAATTTAAGCAAGTTCTCATCGATCAGGACTTAAAGAAAAGATTCAAGCAATCCTATTTTGGACACCTGAGAACCCTTCCGGAACATCTCAAATTCAATGGGCAGATGGTCCATTATTTGTTGTTGTGATGCATCAAGAACGATAAGATGTGTCATGAGATGTGATTCTATGTGAACAACAAGCCTACTTGTTTTAGAGAGGAATGAAGAAGAACAAAAAATGAGCAAAATGGATGAGTTGGCCACTATTGTGGCACTAGAGAAAAAAAAACAAAAAGGGATGAACAATAAGAAGAAGAAGAAATGGGAGAAGATATGAGCCAAGAATAAACTAGAAAAGAAGCTACTGAAGAAGGAAAAAAAGTTAAGAAAGAACCAGCAGCAGATGAAGAAAAAGGCAAGAAAAAAGAAGAAGCTAAAAAAATAGCAGCAGCTGATGAAGAAGATGAAGAAGAAGAAGAAGAAGAAGAAGAAGAAGAAAAAGAAGAAGAAGAAGAAGAAGCTGAGAAAAAAGAAGAAAGTGAAGAAAAAGAAAAAGATGATGAAGAAAAGGAAGCTGAGAAAGAAGTAGTTGCTGCAGGTAAAGAAAAAGAAGAAGCTGAGAAAGAAATAGAAGCTGAGAAAGAAGCAGCAACTGCTGGAGATGCTGAAAAAGAAAGAGAACAAGGTGAGAAAGAAGCAGTAGCTGCACATATTGAAAAAAAAATAAAGTCAAAGATGGAAAGGAAGAAGCAACAGATAAAGAAGAAGGAGTAGTCAGAAAAGATGAACAGAAAGAAGAAAAAAAAGAAGCAAACAAAAAAGATGTGGTCATGGATATCACTTATGAAATCAACAATAACATTTATGCTGATAAGGAAAATGGGAAAAAAGACATTTGAATGCTAATATTGTTAATGTGTTGAATGATCAGTTGTCAGGATATGACAAAAAAAAAATTTATTTGACAAATATGAATGTTGAATGATCTGTTGGTAGGATATGACAAACATTCTTTCAGTCTATGAAAGTTGTTATGATTCTACACTGAATCTGCTTTTATCAAACTGTGTTGTTGTATGGAATTTGAATATGCATTGTTTTGTCACAATTGGTACAGTATATAGTTGACATCATAGAATGCATATTTAATCTTTCATATACTGCTTGCATAGTCTATTATTACCATGCTACTCGATTTTAAGTTAATGTGTTGTTTGATCAATTATGATTCTATGAAAATAGTATTAACATTTTAGAAAAATAGAAGTATTTTTATTTATTCAATATCACTAATACATGTTACATTTTTTCAAAGAACGAATACTATAATTATAGCACATAACATCATTTTTAGGCTATTCTCCCTTTCTTCAGTCTAAACCAATTTTTATTTTAGTTGATTGCTCTTTATTTGGGTGTCATGTAGCAATACTTTCAAGTGATCCCTCTGCTCTTCGGCTTCTTCGAACTAAGTCATGAGAAAATCTCTATTTTCTTCGCATTCTCGGAGCATTTGTAGTAGATTAAATTTTTTCAAGTCAAGAAAATTTGATGTCTCGGGTCCCGAACTTACGTTAATAGACTGCTTGGAGGTGATAACTTATCAAGCCATTTGAAAAATGATCATGCCCTATTATCCTAGAAAAAAATAATAGTTACATAACGATTTACTTAACTTGATAAAAAAGACATACATGACTCACCTTCGTAATTGCATAGTTATAAAATTTGCAACCTGGATTTGAGTCCGTGTGTGACATTCTCAAGACAACCATATTTCCACAATGACAAATTAGAGTCTTTTTAGAATTGAATATTTGAGATGCTTGAGACATTGTAGAATTTTAAATAAAATAAAGTGGATGAAATAAAATAATGAGGGATGGAGGACTTTATATATGAAGTAAAAAAGAAGTGTTAACACTAAAGCAGTACAAAATTAGCCATTTGTTACCGTTGGAACAGTAATTCTATTTTTTGAACTGTTGGTGACACTTACTAGACTGTCATAGATCATGGCCTATGTCAGTCATCAACGAGATACTAAAGTCTACCGTAGACACTCGTAATCGATGGACCCTCAATAAAATATTTAAAAAAATAATTCAGTAAAAAATATATTTATAATTTGAGGGTCCATCGATTCAATTGGTCTAGTATAGACTTACACTTTATATAGAGCATCGATTGATCTATGTATCATTCGTAGATCATGTAGATCTATGTACACTGGTATAGAACATTACTTGGATGTTGTTTAAAAATGAATAAATAAATTAAAAATAAATGTAGAGTGAATTTCTACACATATGAAGGAGTGTAAACAAGTCACATAATCATTTTAGAGCTTATACAAATTAGGGGCGGTTAATTAAGGAGTGTATGGATGGGTAGTGGTTGAACAAATAATATCCTAAGGGCTAAGAGTAATGTTTGTCAAAGTACAAGTATGTTTTTAGAATGATGTTTGTTCAACCACTATCCATTCTACATACTCTTTTTATTTGTTGGTGGTGATTGAAGGAGTTGTGGAATGGGTAGCCATCAAATACAATCAACATCCTCAAAACATACTTATGCATTAACAAACATTACTCTTTGGATATTGTTTGTTCAACCACTACGCATTCACACACTCTTTAATTCACCATCCCTAATTTGTATAAGCTCTAATATGATTATGTGACTTGTTTAAACTCCTTCATATGTGTAGAAACCCATAATTTATTCATTTTTAATTTATTTATTCATTTTTAAACAACATTTAAGTGGGGTCTATTACCTTGTACATAGATCTCCATAGTCTACGAATAATTATGAGATCAATCGATGCACTCCTTACTATGTAAGTCTACGGTAGACCAAACGAATCGATGAACCCTCAAAGCACAAGTATATTTTTTTACATGGATTTAATATGGGTCAACATCGATGGCAGTTATTAAGTGTCACCAACAGTTCAAGATTGTTTGTTTAATCACCCCCAAATCATGAGATTATGTGTTTAAACCTTTTTCATATTAATTATTTTCTATCACCATTCCCAAATTATGTGCTTATGTTTTAAAAACTTTTAAAATTTAATTATTTTCTTTCACCAGCTCCAAAATATGTGATTATCTATTTAAATCTTTTTAATTTAATTATTTTCTTTCACCAGCCCCAAAATATGTTATTATTTGATTAAATCTTTTTAAATTTAATTATTTCTTTCTCCAACCCCAAATCATGTGATTATCTGTTTAAACTTTTTTAATTTAAATTTTTTCTTTTAAACTACAAGCTACTGATAGTCTATTGAGTCATATGGTCTACGATTGACTCCTATGTTTGGCCGAGGAGTGACAGAGTCTAAGATTGATGATAGACTACATATCATTTTTTACTCTTCGTGAATTTAATCAAGTCAATCTACAATAGTATTCATTGAACAAGGAATAAATATTTGAAAAGTTGGTTATACAGAAGAACAACCAACACAAAAAGCAACAATCACAAAAAAGAGGGAAAACATAATTTAGAAACTGAAATACTTATATTTATCTTGTTCATTCCAGTACATACATTTTCCATTATCAAACAGCAAAAAAGGCAATAAAGAAGAAGTTTTAATTCTAACAAAATCCTACCAAGAAAACTTCTTCAGCAATGAACAAAACAAAAAAACTTTAAAACATAAACTAAATTAAAAATTTATACTAAATATAGGGGGTGGGGGCGATGTAATAAGTGTCATCCATTTCAAACCTCTCCAAAATTGCCATCAGGAAACGAGCAATACGGCGAAGCTCAAGCTCCAAGTACACGCGGTCTTCGCCCAAGCCATAGAAAAATTGGTCAAAACAGTAGGAGTTCGTAGTGACAAGGGTAAACTTGTTTGATGGGGCGTAGGGGAATTCTTTGACTAGGCATGTAATACCCCGTACTTTTCCTAGTCCCATTTAGCTCCTACTGTGTCAATGAACAAATTAGAAATGTGTAACTCTTGATACGTGTAGAATTTTCCAGCTATAGACCCACCAAATCTTAGATGATTGAATTATCTTTCCAACGATACTAATTTTACCTAAATCCGATACTCGGTTGAGAAGTTATGGCGATTTTAGTGAAAAATAGTATAGCACCACATCACAGTGGGGTGCAGAATCACAAATGTCTGATTTCCAATGAAGCACCGCGATTAGCCCACATCGCGGTGAAGTCCAAATTCTTACTCTTCCTTTTCCAGTAAGCTCACCGTGATTGTCCAGTGTCGAGCCAAAAATCGTGGTGGAGCATAACACTGTGTCGTGGTGGAGTGCAAAACGGCACTTGTCATTTTCTAGTGATGCAACATGATTACTCCGCATCGTGCCATAGTGCAAAATCACCCTTGTTCCTTTTCTGTAGTGCCCCGAAATCCCATCCCGAGATATCACACGATGCTTATGGCCCTAAAGGACTACAAGCTAACCCTTTACTGATATCTGTACCTATATACTGCATAATACCTTAAATAAATGCCAAAACTAGCCATAAGGTTCAACACATCTATGAATACTCATAATACACATCAACAACATCCATCTAAAAAGCCTCTAAACTGTTTGAACTATGGAGTTGATGGGACAAGTCCCCAACTAACTCCATCAACTGAAAATAAATAAAGTCTGAAGAAATAATAGTAAACTGAGATTTGTCCTCGAAAGAATTGGACTCACTGCTACTGCTGCTGACTGGGACTGAACTGCTGAGGATACTCTAGATCCTATGCCTCTGAACCTATGGTGTCAAATAAAACACCATAGTGCAAATGCGTCGGTACAGGAATGTACTGAATATGTAGACGGGGTAGGCTAATTCAAGGGCTCATGCATGCACAATATCTAAGATGAATAATCATAAAGATGCCGCATGAGAACACATACATGAATGTACAGACCATGAACACAATCATTGAAACTCTAGATACTGAAACCCAGATACCACTTTACTGCAGACTGAACTCACTACTAACACTGAGATATTGAATCACTGACTCATCTGATACTGATAACTGAGGATCTAGATGTACTTACATCAAGGACTAAATTCTGAGCTTACAACTTTTGACTGATAGAATTAGAGATCAACTTTTCTAACAAATTATTGTGGAAGTGATTATCAATGATAAGAAGTATGATCATCTCCGAATCTGACAACAAGAATACTCAACATGGTCTAAGACTGAGATCAAGCCTCTCTGACGGGAGATCTCTAGATATTACCATGACAATACTCAACTGAATCTGAGACTGAGATTAAGCCTCTCTGACGGGAGATCTCTAGTAATGATAATAAGCATCTACATATAAGACCAGGCCTATCTGACGGTATGGTCCATAAACCAATGGAACTATCTGAGTTCCATACTGGGATAGATGACTGTACCACGCAATCCTAATTTCTGAAGAGTGATACTAAAACTACAACTGTGGGAAGTAGTTACTTAACCAATATGCCCCAAACTACCACAGGTAGGGTCCAACCTGTGACCCCATCTGGAAGGGTGTCAATACCATGCCACGGGTAAAGACTTCTCTGGTTCATCCTCTCTAACGGGATGACCCTCGCAGGAAGTCGGCCTGAGGCAATATGATAGTCAAACCTCTCTGACGGTGACAGCCTCTATTGATGGGAGACTCCTGCATCCTGTGCTGGCTGCGCAGTTCCAAATTTCAGGGATTGCTCCTCACGACTCGTCCTCTCTGATGGGAGAGCCGCCATCCCTTTCCTCGCTTGGTGCTAGCTTCTATTCCCAACTAAAAGACTCAGAACTAAATTCTCAACTAAACACAACTGAACTGAGTCTGTTACTGATCATGTTTCTCAAAAGATCTGACTGAGTTATGCTGAGATTACTTAGTTCCGTATTTGATGGAAAAGGTATCGAATCATGGTATCTGACTGACGATACACAGCTTGAATAGATTACTCGAATCGCTTCTGAGATTAGACATGAATACTATTATATCTGAGCTAATTATAGGACTGAGACTAGATTACTAGCGATACAGAGATTACAGAGATAACTGAGATTACTGAGCTTTCTTAAGTTCTGACTTGTCTGAGGATACAGAGTTCTATAGTTCACTGAGTTTGGAGAATCATGGCTCAACTGGAGTTATCAAGAAACTGGCACGGACTCTAGACAACAGCTCTATTGTCGGGTATAAATACCCCCAGGACTCAATAGCATAAAAGTAAAGCATAATCATTCATTCATCATCACAATCATTCATGTATCATCATAATCATTCATGCATCACCATAATCATTAAAGCATCTTCCTAATTATTAACACAACTCTTCAAGTAATTAGGAATCACAAACATCTATCCATCATCATAGTCACCAAGGGGTCACTTTAAGCATCTCAGAATCATAATCATATAATAATGTAGGGGAAACATGCTACTAGATCGTACTCCATTCAATAAAGTTTTACCTCAGCTATTTCATACCTATATCAATATTAACATGTGTTTGGATATCACATAACTTGGGGAAACTTCTTACTATCATGTCACAACTTAATTGGGGATTTCATGTTATCTTGGCATATTTCACTCACTAAGGCATTTTATCAAACACTAGGCATGCACGGGTTCACACTTATTTGGGAATTTCCTGCTACCATGGAATAATTCATTCATTTGGGCATTTTTATCAAACCTATGGGGAACATGCTTCGCTTATTCAACCATTTCTACACCCAAAAGTCATGAACACATCACATAGAAAATAACTTCAAGAGGTTCTATCACATTAGTTCCACATACTAGGGTCAAAGCTCATAAATTTTGTAGACAAACATAAATCAAAAATCCACAACACCTTGAACATCCATTTCAACTCATACAAATCATTAACAACTCACAAACATAAAAATCTTTTAGTTTTTAAAAAGGGTTCTTGAGCTTCCTGGATGAAAGGGACCCAAGAATCAATATCTACATACCTTAACCTGTGAAGTCGGATGAATTCTAATGCTGGAGACTCTATTTGCACTTGTAATAAATGATTCTCGAAGCCCACACTATGAGGAACTTAGTTCTTGAAGAAATCTTGAAGATTTATGGATGATTTTTGGAAGATTAAAGTTTTTGAATTGAAACCCTAGATATTCTCTCTTTAGAGAATTGGAAGAGAAATGGAGAAATTAGGGTTTGAATGAGGGTTTCTCATATTTATAGAGGCTCAAAAAATGGAAAATAACCAAAATACCCTTGGAAAAATGCCCTTAAATTGCTGCAAAAATATGACGACATTCGTGACAGGCCGTAAAGTTAGTGATAGGCCGTCACGAATGTCGTAAAAAAAAGGTAAAATATTGAGTTTCTAGTAAAGGCTGACGATATTGGTGATAGGACATCACAGGCGTGACGACTTATCACAAAATATCATCACTAAGGTCAGAAATCTTCCCAGGGCAGACGACATTGGTGATAGGCCATCACTGGCATGATATCTTATCACGAATGTCATCACCAGTTTCCCAGCCAGACATGATGGAGTAAAATGGGCATAACTCTTTGCTCCGATATTGGTTTTTGACGAAATTGGTATCTTTTGAAAGATAATTCAAAGATATTTCATTTGATATATAGTAGGTCCTATAATTCGATATATACAAGGATTTATGGTTGATTGAAGTTGACCCAAATCTTGATGGTCACTAAAACTTAAACGATAGGAAAGCTTTCAACTCGTCCATAAGTTAGGGGACCTCTATGATCTCAATTCATGCTCAAATAGATTCCCACACAATTCAAAGTATTTCATACTTGGGAGGATATTTCTAAAATATTTTGACTCAAATTTTTGCTTTACCAAATACGCTCTAAGGCTCAGACTGGAAAAGGATTTTGTGGGGTATTACATTATCTCCCCCTTGAGAATATTCGTCCTCGAATGTCTCTTGATAGACTGAGAATATGGATCAAGAGAACTTACTCAAGAAATGGAAACATCTCAGGTCAGGACTACGCAACTGAAATGACTGACATATAAGTTCTCACACTGGGCATGCATATCTGATGCATGGAATACTCGACTGATGATACTTACAGCTGAATTCTCATAATACACATGCATATATGATGCATGGGCTCATAATTAGGATGATCTCATGAATACACAACTGAAAACACGCTGACAAGCTAAACTATTTCTACTAAATGCGCATACCAAATGCATGAATGTCCAGCTAAGCTGACTTTTGAAAGTACGATCGATAATGAAATAACAACTGATGCTAACTCCATAAAGAAAATCTAAACATGCATCAGGATGAATCTAATGGCATGCAACATCATAATACTATGGGGTATCTCCCCCCCCCCCCCGGGACTCTATGTCCCTTTAAACACACTTCGCTGAAATACTAGAGCGGTGCACGGGGCACCTACAGACTGGGTCATAATTGATCAATCAAGATCTGAAACTTATGCATGACTCATGCTAACATATAATCTCAAAATGGGAGAAAAGGATCTAACAATGCATACCATAAATATGAAGGGCTCATAACATACCTGGGTTTATTTCAGGGAATCCCTCTCGATCAAAGTGAGCCTGAAATGGATGAAGTCTACTCCTTTGAGTCAGCACTCTACATTCTCGCACTCTATGGCCTGGCTTACCATAACTAAAACACATATCACTTCTGGATCTACACACACCTTGGTGGCACCTACCACACTCTCCATAATACAGATAGGTACGAACACCACTAGAACTACTCTGGGCTTTGGAGGTTCGTGCTCCGTCGGATCTAACACCCCCAAACACAGGTGCAAGTACACTAGCTGAAGATGGAACTGGAACTAAAAATCTCTAACTATATTGAGAACTACTACCACCTTGAGACCCTGCCTGTGAGAAACCAAGACTACCTGTCTTGGCTCTCTTATTCACTTTCTCTCTCTCTCATTCATTTTATCTGCCTCAATTTGTTACACACGCATCATTAGCCTAGAAAGATCCATATATCTATTGATCATGGCAGCTCTACACTCTTTCAACATATCACTCGACACCCCAGACAAAAACTTACTCATACTCTCTCTAGGTTCAGCTACTAAGTCGGGAGCATACTTAGCTAATTGGTTAAACTTAAGACAATACTTTTTTACGGCTATGGAACCTTGCCTTAGGTTTATGAAATCTTTTACCTTAGCCTTTCTCATTTATAGTGGGAAAAACCTATCTAGAAAGGCACTCTGAAACTCTAGCCAAGTCACGAGAGCTGCATTTTCCCCTCTACTTTTATCCCATACCACTACCCAATCATGAGCAATGTCTTTCAATGTATAAGATGTTAACTCAACACTCTCCTCCTCAGAAACATGCATAATCTGGGTGATCTTCTTTACCTCCTCTAGAAATAACTGCGGGTCCTCACCTATTACTGACCTAAAGAATTCAGGCGGATTTATTTCATAAAGCTTCTAATTCTTGCTGCGGTAGAATTCCCATCTTGCTGAGATAGGACTGCAGCCTGACGGTTTCTACAAACATTAGTCACAGCTTGGACTAGTACCTAGAAAGCAGCCCAAAACTTTATATGTGATACACTCTCATTCTCAGGATCTACAAGCTGAGGGGGCTGGTCATCGACCCCATGGACAAAATCTCTGTAAGGAGGCATACCCTATAATTGGAAGAAAGAAGTGGATTAGACTGAGGATCAACTTGATCTCATGCTCACTCGCACGAAATGATCATTGAAAGAAGAGGAACTGCTCCTAAGAACATCTTGTAGCCTCTTGTACATAAATGTGGTCTGCTACACACCCATGCACAAGACTCTATTAGATGCGGCTTTCAGACTTCCTAGGACACTCTTGAACCTTAGGCTCTGATACCAAGTATATTGAGTTTCTAGTTAAGGTTGACAACATTAATGATAGGCTGTCACGGGCATGACGGATTATCACAAAATGTCACCACTGGGGTCAGAAATCTACCCAGGGCTGATGAAATTGGTGATAGGCCATCATGGGCATGATAGCTTATCACAAATGTCATCACCAGTTTCCCAGCCAGACATGCTAGAGTAAAATAGGCATAACTCTTTTCTCTGATATCAGTTTTTGATGAAATTAGTATCGTTGGAAAGATAATTCAAAGATCTTTCATTTGATATATAGTAGGTCCTATAATTCGATATATAAAAGGAGTTATGGTCGATTAAAGTTGACCAAAATCTTGACGATCACTAAAACCTGAACGATAGGAAAGCTTTCAACTCGTCCATAAGTTAGGGGAACTCTATGATCTCAATTCATGATCAAATAGATTCCCACATGATTCAAAGTATTTCATACTTGGGAGGATATTTTTGAAATATTTTGACTCGGATTTTTGCTTTACCAAATACGCTCTAAGGCTCAAACTGGAAAAGGATTTTGCGGGGCATTACATTTTCCAGTAAGCCACCACAATAAGCAACGAGTCTTGCTAAGGCCCAAAATTGGGATTTCTAGTTCCAACTAATTTTTACAAAGGGCAACCTAGTCATTTTCCAAGCCCCTAAATTGTGAAAAACACAAGATCAAGCCTATTCTAAGCATTATATGCTCACTTTTCATAAAATTTCTCTCCAAGAAACCCTAGAGTTTCACTTTCAATCCTCAAGAACTCCAAATTTCACCATTTTTTCCAAGATAACCAAAAATTCAAGATTCCCAATTCAAGATCTTCAAGAATCAGTCTTCAATGGCACAAACAAGAACTCAAAGTTCAAGCTTCTTCAATCATTCATCAATTAAGGAATATGGGTTTTTCAACAAGGATAATTCTTTCATCCTTTTGTCCAAAATTAGCTTTTGAAATTAATTTCATATGAATTTACATGAGTTTCAAATTAAGGTTCATTCCCAAATATTGTTATTTGAATATTATGATATTACAAGTGATTTACATATCGACTTGCATGTCTACTTTCATATTTTTTATGTGTATGATATTAATTCTCAGATTTAGAATTGAATTATCAATACTTTCATTATTTAGCATGAATTTTATGATGATTTGACATGGTTTTGATGCATGGGTTACTAAGCCCTAGTTGAATATTGATATTTCAAGAAGATTATGCTTTTAAGCATCCCATGATTAGTTATATTTAGATTTTGAACAAAGATTTGGTCTTTTAATCTCAACTTAGATATGGAATTTACTTTACAGTTTTAATTATAGTTTATAGTAAATAGATATACAATTTGGTTGTATTGTAAACCCTTATAATAGTTTTAAAAGTGGATTTCCTACTGAATGAGCGTACAAATTTAAAGGGAGTAGTATTTAGCACCGAGCTGGGTATGTTCACATACCCCAGAACTACGAGCCAACGTAGTTTCAGATTATCAGATTATTCCCATTTCTATATGGATGACAGTTATAGATTTGTTCACTTAGATTAGGTTATACTCCTTGGTAAGAGTATGACACCTCTTCCCAATGTGAGGTTTTCCCATAAGGGAACTAGACGTCCAACACTATGATAGCTCACATAGTGTTTGTCAGTTAGAAGAACCTCCCTACAGAAAAGATATTAGAAACTAAGTGTAAAGGCTCACGATTTTATTCAGATATTGTTTTATATAAGTCACTAGCTACTAGATTTCAGCTTTTAGTTTACAGACACAGTGGTGAGTTATTTTTCACTTAGCATGTATGATTGAAAATAGATTTCAAGTACAAATTTAGAACTAAGTGTGGTGGATCACAATATTCATATAGTATATTTTATCATTGCTAATTTATGATTACAGTTTTCAATTACTCAAGCCTACGTGAGCCATTACTACTTAGCATGCATAATTTATGACAAAGATAAATATATTCCCTAACAGTTTTACTATGCATTTCACCTCTATATACATAGCATATTCCAGAAGTAGTAATCTTCATATACATCTATGTGCTACATTGTCTCATAATGTAGGTCTAGGTGCTCAGTTTCAACAGCGTGAGTGATTTCAAGTATCTCCATCTATATCCCGACAATTGGTGAGTCCGCATAGTTTGTGGACCTAGTCATCTAGATTTCCTAGCTAATTACAGTAGCTGATTCAGTATCTTTCAGTCAGTTCAAGTCAGCTGGGGGCTTATCCCAGTGGCTCTCTAGTTGTTAGTAGTAGAGGCTTGTTAGACTGCTAGTTATGATTCAGATTTTTAGTATTGATTGTTCAGAATTTTAAGTCTAATATTTTCAGATATTATGTTTAGATAATTTCAGCTTAGCTCAGATAGAATTTCAGATTTTTAGCTTTGTTTATATGTCTATATTATTTTGTTATGAGCTTCTAATTTAGTAGAAGGCTTACAGGGTTAACTTAAGGCTACTCGTAGTCTTGAGCACCGTGTGATGTCTCATAACTAATATTTAGGGTGTTACAAACTGTGTATCAGAGCCTATGGATATAAAAGTCCTAGGGAGTTAGACAAGCCGCATTATGTAGAGTCTTGATCATGGGTGTGAATCGCGCCACATTTATGAGCAAGATGCTACAGGATGTTTTAGGAAATCATTCTTATCTTTTATGATCTATCATTCTTACAGTGTCTCTATCTTCTTTTAACTCATTCTCTAATGTGACAGTTGAATATGCCTCTTCGTCGAGCTAATGCACGTAGAAATGATAACCAGCCACCCGAGCCTGCAGACCCTCTGAATAAAAATGTATCCCATGATGAATTTCGGGTTGCCTTTCAAATGTTGGCCCAATTTATGACTGCCAATGTTTAGGGAAACCATCAGGCAGTAGTCCTACTTCAGCAGAATGGGAATTTAGCAGCCGTCAAAATTTGTAACTTTATGAGAATGAATCCACTTGAGTTCTTTAGGTCAAAAGAAGATAAGGACCCACAGTTTTACTTAGATAAGATAAGAAAGATCACACAAATTATGCATATTACTGAGGAGAAGAGTGAAAAGTTAGCATCCTATAGGTTGAAGGATGTGGCATATAATTGGGTGGTTATGCGGAAGAATGGTAGAGGTAAGAATGCAGCTCTGATAAGTTGGTAGGTATTTTAGGATACGTTTTTAGATAGGTTCTTTTTATGTGAAATAAGAGAAGCTAAGGTACAGGAGTTTGTGAACCTGAGGCAGGGCTTGATGAAAGTGAAGGATTACTGCCTTAAGTTTAACTAGTTATGTAAGTATGCCCATGATATGATGGCTGACCCTAGGGCAAGTACGAGTAAGTTTGTTACTGGAGTATCTGGTTTAGTAGTCAAGGAGTGTAGGACTGCCATGCTTATAGAGGATATGGACCTTGCTAGGCTGATGATTCATGCTCAATAGATTAATGCAGAAAAGTTGAAGGGGGAAGAGATCAGAAATAAAAAGGCTAGAATCGAACAATTTTAGTACAACCAGATAAGCTTTGGAGGGGAAAATAATTCATAGTTTTAGAGTCGCTCGTTTATGCCAGCGCTATCTTCAGCTAGTACTCCCACCCCCAGAGCTAGGCAGGAGCAGTGGGGTAAGACTTCTATGTCCAGATCCCAAAATAGTATGGGTGGAAAACCCAGTTATCCTCTATGTGCTAAGTGTGATAAGAATCATCTTGGTGAGTATTTGTTGAGACAGAAAGATTGTTATGGTTGTGGTAAGCTGGGATATGGAATCAAAGAGTATCCATATGCTAATCAGGGAAATAGGGATGTTCGTCCTCAGAATTCGGCAACTAGCGCACCAGCTCCTCTAGGTCGCCCAGTCCCTCCTTATGGTGCATCATCTAGTATCGATGGTGGTCAACACCAGAATTGGTTTTATGTTTTACCATCCTGTGAGGAGCAGGAGAGTTCACCAAATATTGTTACTGGTATACTTTGTGTCTTTCATCTTGATGTTTATGTGTTATTAGACCCCGGGTTGAATCTCTTATGTGACCTCGCTAGTTGTAGTAAATTTTAAAGTAGGTCCCGAAAAGCTCCCTAAGCCTTTCTTAGTTTCTACCCTAGTGAGAGAGTCAGTTATTGCCTAACGAGTCTATAGAAAGTGTCCTATCATTGTTCTTCATAAGATCATGTTAGCAAACTTAATAGAGCTAGATATGGTAGACTTTGACCTTATTCTGGGTATGGATTGGCTCCATTCCAGTTATGCATCTATAGATTGTCGCACCCGAGTGGTGAAGTTTCAGTTTCCAGATGAGCCAGTCTTTGAGTGGGAAGGTAATTCAGTATCTCCCAAGAGTCATTTCATATCCTATCTTAAAGCCAGAAAGTTGATCTCAAAAGGGTGTATCTATCATTTAGTTTGAGTAAAACACACTAAGTCTAAGGCTCCAACAGTTCAATCAGCCCGTGTAGTCAATGAGCTTCCTGATGTCTTTCTTGAAGATTTGCCAGGGGTATCTCCCGATAGGAAAGTAGAATTCAGTATTGACTTTCTTCTAGATACTCAGACCATCTCTATTCCTCCATATCATATGGCTCTAGTTGATCTTAAGGAGTTAAAAGAGTAGCTTAAAGGACTTTTAGATAAAGGTTTCATAAGACCCAGTGTCTCTCTATGAGGCACTCTCATCGTATTCGTGCGGAAGAAATATTGTTCTTTGTGAATGTGCATTGACTATCGTTAGCTGAATAAAGTCATAGTAAAAAAACAAATATCCTCTTCCTAGGATTGATGACTTATTCGATCAACTCTAAGGTGCAAGTTATTTCTCTAAGATAGACCTTAGATCCGACTATCATCAGCTTAGAATAAGGGAATATGATATTCCAAAGACAGCTTTCAGAACCCATTACGGTTGTTTCGAGTTTCTAATCATGTCCTTTGGGTTGACAAATACCATAGTAGCCTTCATAGACTTGATGAACCGAGTGTTCAAATAGTAATTGGACATATTTTTCATAATCTTTATAGATGATATTCTTGTCTATTCTCGTAGTGAGGATGATCACGAAGATCACCTTAGAATTGTGTTGCAAACTCTTAGAGATCACTAGTTGTTCGCCAAATTCAGCAAATGTAAATTTTGGCTAAGGTCAGTAGCTTTCCATGGCGATATTGTTTCAGTGATGGTATTTGGGTCGATCCCCAAAAGACAGAAGCAGTAAGAAATTAGCCTAGACCTATCTCTCTATCAAACATCAAAATTTTCTTAGGTTTAGATAGCTATTATAGATGTTTTATTAAGGGTTTCTTATCCATTGCATCTCCCGTGTCTAGATTAACTCAGAAGAAATTTAAGTTTCAGTGGTCAGATTCCTGTGAGAAGAGTTTTCAGGATTTGAAGACTCGACTCACTTCAGCCCCTGTTTTAGCACTACCTAATGGTACAAATGGGTTTGTTATCTATTATGATGCTTCTAGAATTGGTTTGGGTTATGTTTTGATGCAGAAAGGTAAGGTTATAGCCTATGCCTCTATACAGCTTAAACCTCACGAAAATGACTA
The DNA here is from genome assembly GCF_002878395.1 of Capsicum annuum. NCBI lineage: Eukaryota > Viridiplantae > Streptophyta > Magnoliopsida > Solanales > Solanaceae > Capsicum > Capsicum annuum. The sequence continues at coordinate 27,910,878 of NC_061111.1, forward strand.
CCCTACATATGATCTTGAGTTAGCTGTTGTTGTATTTGCATTGAAAACCTGGAGGCACTATCTTTATAGGTTGCATGTTGATGTATTCATGGATCACAAAATCTTGCAGTATGTGTTTACTTAGAGGGATTTAAATCTTTGTCAGAGAAGGTGGTTAGAATTGTTGAGAAATTATGATATGAGTATGTTGTATCATCCGGGCAAGGCCAATGTAGTGGCAGACGCCCTTAGTATACTGACTATGGTCAGTGCTGCTCATGTAGAGAATAATAAGAGAGAATTAGTTCGAGAAGCTCATTGGTTAGCTAGATTGGGTATGAGGTTCGTTGACTCAGCTGAAGAGAATGTTTGGATTTAGAGTAGTTCAAAATCTTCTCTAGTTTCTGAAGTAAAAGAGAAATAGGATAAGGATTTTAATTTGGTCAAACTGAAAGGGTCAGCTAAAGACCAAAAGGTAGAGGTTTTCTCCCAAGGGGGAGATGGTGTATTAAGATACCAAAGTAGATTTTGTGTGACATGTGTTGACAGTTTGAGGCAGCAGATTATGGCAGAAGCACATGGTGCACGTTACTCCTTTCATCCAGGAGCCACCAAAATGTACTGCATTTTGTGGGAAGTCTATTGATGGAATGGTATAAAGAAAGATATCGCAGAATTTGTAGTCAAGTGTGCAACTTGTCAACAGATTCAGGTAGAGCACCAAAGACCTGGTGGTATATTGTAGAAGTTTGGTATTCCCACTTGGAAGTGGGAAAAGGTGAACATGGACTTTGTGATAGGGTTAACCTATTCACGTCGACAGCATGATTCGATATGGGTTATTGTAGACAGATTGACCAAACAACCTATTTTTTGCCAGTTCACACATCCTACACAGCTGAAGATTATGCTAAGCTGTATATTAGAGAGTTAGTTAGATTGTATGGAGTTTCCTTGTCTATTATTTCAGATAAGGGTACTCAATTTACCTATCAGTTTTGGAAACCCTTTCAGAAGGGTCTTGGTACTGAAGTTCATCTCAGTTCAGCTCTTCACCCGTAGATAGATGGTTAGGTAGAAAGGACCATTCCGACCTTAAAGGATATGTTGAGGACATGTGTTCTTGATTTCAAAGGCAGTTAGGATGACCACTTTCCATTGATTGAGTTTTCTTATAATAATAGTTACCATTCTAGTATCGAGATGGCTCCGTTTAAGGCTCTGTATGGGCGGAGATGTAAATCGCCCATTGGTTGATTTGAAGTGGGTGAGGCCACGTTGATTAGGCTATATATGGTGTTTGAAGCTATGGAGAAATTTTAATTAATTTGAGAGAGACTGAAAGCAGCTCAAAGTTATCAGAAATCTTATGCAGATGTAAGAAAGAGAGATCTTGAGTTTGAAGTAAATGGTCTTATGTATTTGAAGGTTTCACCCATGAAGGGGGTAAAGAGATTTGGCAAAAAAGGGGAGCTTAGTCCCCAATATATGGGTCCCTATAGGATTTTGAGTCGTGTAGGGAAGGTAGCTTAGATATTGAGCTACCTGCAGACTTGTCATCAGTTCACCCAGTGTTCCATGTGTCCTTATTGAAAAAATACATGGACGATTCAGCTGTTGTAGTCCCTCTAGAAAGTACAGATATTCAGAATAGCCTTTCATATGAAGAACTTCCAATAGAGATTCTTGATCATCAGACCCGTAGACTAAGAAATAAAGAAGTTCCCTTGGTCAAAGTTCTGCGGAGAAATCAGACCGCTGAGGTTGCTACTTGGGAAGTAGAAGCAGACATGTGTACCAAGTATCCTCACTTCTTCTTCATAAACTCAGATTCAGCCTAAGGTAACAGTTTTCCTTAATTCAGATCTTTTTCAGTCTCAGTTTTAGCCATTTGATTATCTTTATGTTAAGTTATGCATTTGCAGATTAGTTGTGTATGCTAGTATATAGCCCAGTTCCTCAGTATCCTAAGTTTAACTAGTCCCATTCGAGGACGAATGTTCCTAAGGGGGAGATAGTATAATACCCCGTACTTTTTCTTGTCTCGTTTAGCTCCTAGTGTGTCAAGGGATAACTTTAAAAATGTTTAAATCTTGATACGTGTAGAATTTTCTAGATAAAGACCTACCAAATAGTAGATAATTGAATTAGCTTTCCAACGATACCAATTTCTCCTAAATTCAATACTCGGTTGAGAAGTTTTGGTGATTTTAGTGAAAAATAGTAAAGCACCGTGATAGCACCGCATTACGGTGAGGTGCAGAATCGCAATTGTCTGATTTTCAGTGAAGCATCATGATTAGCATGCGTCGTGGTGAAGTCCAAATTCCCACTCGTCCTTTTCCAGTAAGCTCACCGCGATTGGCCAGTGTCGTTCCAGGAATCGCAGTAGAGCATAGTATCGCATCGTGGTGAAGTGCAAAATGGCACTCGTCCTTTTCCAGTGACACAACGTGATTACGTTGCGTCATTCCATGGTGCAAAATCACCCTCGTCCCTTTTTCAGTAAGCCACCGCGATAAGCAGCGTGTCGCGCTAATGCCCAAAATTAAGATTTCTAATTTCGAACTAATTTTTACAAAGGGCAACCTAGTTATTTTCCAAGCCCCCAAATCATGTAAAACACAAGATCAAGCCTATTCTAAGCATTATACACTCACTTTTCACAAATTTTCTCTCCAAGAAACCCTAGAGTTTCAATTTCAATCATCAAGAACTCAAAATTTCACCATTCTTTTTCTAAGATGACCCAAAATTCAAGATTTTCAATTCAAGATCTTCAAGAATCAGTCTTCAAAGGCAGAAACAGGAACTTAAAGTTCAAGCTTCTTCAATCATTCATTAATTAAGGTATGTAGGGTTTTCAACAAAGGTAATTCTTTTATCCTTGTGTCCAAAATTAGTTTTTGAAGTTAATTTCATATGAATTTACATGAATTTCAAATTAGGGTTCATACCCAAATATTGTTATTTGAAGATGATGATATTATAAGAGATTTAGATGTTGACTTGCATGTCTACTTACGTATTTTTTATGTGTATGACATTAATTCCCAGATTTAGAATTGAATTATCAATACTTTCATTATTTAACATGAATTTTATGATGATTTAACATAATTTTGATGCATGGGTTACGAAGCCCTAGTTGAATATTGATATCTCAAATTTTAAGCATCCCATGATTAGTTATATTCAGATTTTGAACAAAGATTTGATCTTTTGATCTCAGCTAAGATATGGAATCCACTTACAGTTTACAGTAAATAGATATACAAGTGGGTTGTATTTGTATACCCTTATAATAGTTTTAAAAGTGGATTTCCTACAAAATGAGAATACGGATTTAAAGGGAGTAGTATTTAGCACCGAGTTGGATATGTTCACATGCTCCAGAACTATGAGCCAGCATAGGTTCAGATTATCAGATTATTCCCATTTCTATATGGATGACAGTTATAGATGTGATCACTTAGATTAGGTTATACTCCTTAGCAAGAGTATGACACCTCTCCCCAATGTGAGGTTTTTCCATAAGGGAAGTAGACGTTGGACACTATGATAGCTCATATAGTGTATGTCAGTTAGAAGAACCTCCCAACAAAAAAGATTAAAAAATACACTACAAGAATCTTAACTTTTTGTAGCGGCTAATATCGCTACTAAAGTCTGAAAAATCGCCACTAATTATTTTAAGTGGCGACATAAGGGCTGTAGCAATTACTTCCATAGCTAAAAGTTTTTTGTGACAACATATGTAAGTCGCCACAAAACATATATTTTATGGCGACAAAACTTTCCACAAAAAAGCAAGCAAATACGCCACGAAAGAAATTTCAAAAATCGATCTTGGGATAGTCGCCACTGAAGATGAGGCTTTACCCGTGACCATTGTTGCCACAAATGCTTTAGTGGCGATCTTTTGTCGCCACAGAAGGTTGACTTTGCTTTTTTTGAAAAAAATGACTTTGTATGGCAACTACGGGTCGCCATTAATACTCACTTTTTTTTTCAAAACAAGGATATAAATTATATATTATCTACTTCGTTTCCAATAATACAACTATAGTACTTAAAGGTACAAAGACGATATTAAAATATATTTCTCCACAAGAAAATGATATAGTTTTTAATGGGTAACAAATCATTGTGATATTCATATGAGAAAGAAAATCACAAAATATCTTCAAACTTCTAATGGCTAACAATTCCCATCATGAAATTACCTGTCCCTGAAATAAAAAATAAAGTGAAGTTTCAATTCTAACTTGTTAAAATGTAGGAAATGATTTGAGAAATCTTAATGTTGATTGTAAAAGAGTTGACCATAATATCTTTGAATTAAAATATTACGAAATACATTAAAGATTTCAGAATGCACAAACTAGTTTCATCAAATCATAATACTAAGCTCAAAAGACACAATTGTCAAACTATGTCCTTATAGTTAAAAGTGGAGCAGCTAAACAACCAAATCTGAATACGCTAGGATAGGAACATATAAAAAATGTGAAGCAGCTAGAATAGCTTTAAGTTGTCTAGTGTTTTGTTAGAAAAACTACAACACCACATAAGGAAAGAACTCAACAAAAAATTGCTACCTAAGAAGAAGCAAATGTTATTCTTTAGAAATTCACCAGCTATGTTGTGTGAAGTATATTTCTAGAGTAAATGGATGAATTAGCCAAGAGAAACAGGACAAATACACAATAAATTGTCACTAATATTGTGCAAAAACTCCTTTAATATTTTTGTGCAACAACTCCTTTAACGTTTCAAATTAACATAAGCATACCATTTTTTCTTAACCTGGAAAATTGACAATCTCCTGTATATGATAAAAATTAAATTTATCTCATATGAAATAGAGTCTACAATTAAATACAAGATGAGAAGGTTGAGGATCAATACAAAAGAATAAATAATGAGAGCTAAGACATAAGATACACCATATAAAGTTCTAAGATCTTAGAAAATAATATCCATCAAACTACTTAATGTATTCTCGCAATTCTGGAATAGCTTTGTATCATTTATTATAAGGGTTGTGAAGTAGCTGCCGTAACACGTCTGTCATAGACATATTAAAATAAATAAAAGGAAGGAAAAAATATCAATCAATTCAATTTTTGTTTTTTTAAATGCTTAACAGTTAAGGCAAATCATTATGTTAGAGTGTACAAATCAGCCTAAGAAAAAGAGAATACTAGGTTAGCAAAATCTTTTTCGAAGTGTGAGAAGCCATTTAACATTCAATTAAAGCAATAAGAAAGGAAAAGAGACATATAAAATAATCAATTACCAAGAATTTCCTCCCACAAAATATCCAAAGGATTGGAATACCTTTTATGATCAAATCAATGATAAAGAAGGAAAGAAAATCACTAAACATCCCCAAAAATGCATAATTTGTCAAAATATGAGTAAAGATATATGTAAATGCTGAAATTAAGCAAGGAAATGGTTGTCAAACACTATATGAGTCCAAAAATATAATATACAAAGAAGTTTTCATAATTAAATTAAATTACAAACATGATTATCAGTCCATGCAAACAGAAATATATCTTAAAAATTTACACATATTAGTATTCAAACTTTCTACCCAGGGTTAAATGCATTTTCATAAAAACTGGACATTTTCACATATGTCGACCTAAACACATAAACACAAATAAGCTTGAAAGAATTAATTCAAAATTCCCGACCAATTTTAAATCACAGAATCTGTCAATAATTTTCAGAAATAGAAGAGATCTTGAACAAAACTTAAACACGAAAGCAAACCTGAATATGTGAATCCATCATGCACTAAAGAATTTTCCAGGGATATTACTAGAAATGGCGGTGGTGATGGTGCTTGGACAATGTAGGGAAGGAGAGAGGAAGAAAAAAAGTGATGTAGCGGTGGTCGCCTGTACTAACTGGAACGATTATTGGTATTGTTGTTGTTGGGTAGCGGGAAAAAGAAAGCACTGGCCAGAGCTCGCTGGTGGGATGGTTTTCTCCAGTTTGGGGAAGAGAATGGAGCAGCGGCGACAGTTATGGCTTCTCCGCCGGCTGCAACTAGCGTTTGGCGGCATCGACTTTAACGAGAGGGATGGTTATTGATCTGGAACGGAGCAGCGACGGGAACTGTCTGGGGCCGCAGAAGAATGGAGCAACTGAGGCAACACGAGGTGAAGGAGGGAGGCGAACTGGTAGTGCTCCATCTGTCAGGTGGCCGAAGATGGCGATGAGGGAGAGAGAGTGAGAGCTCATGCGTCTGATTGAGGGAAAAATAATTTTAGGGTTTTGATTATTGTTTAAAAGGAAAGAAATGGCTGAATTGATCTCACCCGTTGGATCAACTTTGATCAAAGACTAAGATTGCATTTAAAAATAGGTCAATTGAGATTTAAATAGGCACAACAACAATAACAACAACAATAAACTCAGTGTATTCCCACAAAGTGAGGTCTGGGGAGGGTAAGATGTACACAGCCCATACTGCTACCTCCGAAGAAGTAGAGAGATTGTTTCCGATAGATCCTAGCTCAAGATAAAGAATATTAAACAAGGGGATGGATGACATAACAGAAATAAGGAGTAAGAAATGATAAAATAGAAATCAGAGCAATATAAAATACGAGAAATAAGGGCAACACGAAATAAGCAAATAGGAACTAAGAAATAAAAAATAGAAAACCCACCTTGTATTAACATACACTCACAAACCAAAGACACCTATGTAAACAGTCCTAGGATTACTAAACCAGCTACACCAAGTCTCTCCTGACTACTAGATACAAGCCACTTACTCACACTAGCCTTTTACCCTTATCCGCTTCCTCCAAACCCAAATTGATACCAATTGAAATAAAAATTGGCTAAAAATTAAATACAATAAAGAAAAATTGGATAAAAGTGGTTGCTAGTTTAATAAATGTAATAATAATAATAATAATCATAATAATAATGAGACGTCCTATTAAAATAAATTAATGTTACATCAAAATTATTATAAAAATTATCGATAATAATAACAATAGCAATAAAAATAATAGTAAATATAATAAGAATAGATAATATATTTGTAAATTGTGAGTGTGCACATTTACATGAAAACAATAATTTAATAAATATTAATAAAATTATGTAAAATATCATATTTGAATTAATAAATTATAAAAAAATCATACTAAAAAGTACTAGAATAATTTGTACATTTTTAAATCATGAATATGGCTTGTCGAAAATTATTTGATACCAAAATAATGCATAAAAAATATTAATATTAAAAGTTATTTAATTTTGACAAAAATAGTAGCCTAAGACGAGTATCAGGTAGTCAAAACTGGGTGTCAACAGTATCTTGAACCAGCAAAAAATCAAGCTTTGAATTAATCTTGGTTCATTTATGATGTGCATAGTTGAGATTTTTTCACAAAATTTTGTTAACACATTTAAATTTTTTCTTCATTTATTTGAAAATGAAATAAAGACACAATAATAGACTTTACCTGAAAACGAGAAAAACAGACGAGCAGCAGCAACCGACACGACTTCAGTAGGTGGAGGTACCAGTGCAAAACTATCTCTCGATATTTTTGGAGTCTCAGAGCTCTTAATTTGAAACCCTAGATTGGGCTTAAGGGGGTGCCGGATTGTCTATATATAAAATATATATCCAAAATATATTTACAAATAACTTAATTTACTTTTTTAAAGAAAAACAACGCAAAATAAAAATTTGAACTTTTGATTTGATTTACTTTTTAAACTTTTTGGGCTTTTAATTTATATCATTAATATTCTATATTTTTATTATTATCGTAAATAATTTTTATTTGTAACTAACATAGTAAAATATCTCGAGCTGAGAGTCTTATCAGAAATATCTTTTTTACCCTACAAAGTTAAAAGTAATATCTACGTACATCTTACACTCTCAAACATCATTTGTGGAACTACATATCCAGTCAGATTTCTCTATAATGTCACCTTATTATAACCACTAAAAAGATTTCAATTTACCTATATAAGTGGAACGAATAACAAAATAGAAGTATTAGTGGCAACAAAAAAGATGGCCACCACAAATCTCCCTTTAGCAGCAATTAAATTGCCACAAAAAATATGTAGTAGCGACAACTCGTACGTCGCCACTAACCCAAATTTTGTTGAAAAAATTACTACATATTTGTGGTGACCTACGCATAGTCGCCACTAAATATGTCACTATTAGAGGCGACTTTAACGGTCGCCCCTAAATCTTATACCTTTTGTGGCAACCTTTATATGTCGCCACAAAAATCTTAACTTTTGTGGCAACTGTTTGTGTCACCACTGAAAGTCGTCACAAAAAATTGTATTTCTTGTAGTGATAACAGAAAAGTTTTTAGAAACTAAGTGTAAAGGCTCACGATTTTATTCAGATATTGTTTTATATAAGTCACTAGCTACTAGATTTCAGCTTTCAATTTACAGATACAGAGGTGAGTCCTTTTACACTTAGCATGTATGATTGAAAATAGATTTCAAGTACAGATTTAGAACTAAGTGTGGTGGCTTAAAACATTCATATAGTATGTTTTATCATTCCTGATTTATGATTACAGTTTTCCATTACTCAAGCCTAAGTGAGCCATTACTACTTAGCATGCATTATTTATGAGAAAGTTATATGTATTCCCTCACAGTTTTACTATGCATTTCACCCCAATATACTCAGTACATTCCAGAAGTACTGATCCGCATATATGTTTATGTGCTACATTGTCTCATAATGTAGGTCCAGGTGCTCGATTTCAGTAGCGTGAGTGATTTGGAGAATCTCCATCTACATCTTGACAGTTGGTGAGTCCTCATAGTTTGGGGACCCAGTCATTTAAATTTCCTAGCTTATTACAGTAGTTGTTTCAGTATCTTTCAGTCGGTTCGAGTTAGCTGGGGGCTTGTCCCAGTGGATCTCTAGTTGTTAGTAGTAGAGGCTTGTTAGACTGCTAGTTATGATTCAAATTTTTAGTGTTGATGGTTCAGACTTTTAAGTCTAATATTTTCAGATATTATGTTCAGATAATTTTAGCTTAGCTCAGACAGAATTCCGTATTTTTAGCTTTGTTTATATGTCTATATTGCTTTATTATGAACTTCAAATTTAGTAGAAGACTTACAGGATTAGCTTAAGGCTACTCATAATCTTGAGCACCGTATGATATCTCGGGACCTATTTTCAGGGAATTACAAGGCATGATTTAAGTTTGTTGAAGAAGTTGAGGGTTTTTGAAGTTTTGGGTTTAGGTAGAACGGAATGCTTACATAGAAATAGTCACTGTACTTATAGACTCATAGAAGGCGTCATTTCATATTCCCAACCAATGATCAGTCGATGTGCGTGGGAATAGAATAGGCTTACCTTGCGTATACCAGCGGTTTTTATGTGAATAGACGTGTTTGTATCTTTTAATTAATTAAGAATAGGAAACGATGATCCAATGCATCGATTGGAGAGATATGGCAATAAAAGGACCCACATAGCATGTTTGATGAGTAATCATATAACTATTATAAAATATTTAATAGACCGTGTAAAGGATATATTGTAGATTAATGGTGTCTACCCTAGACAAAGATTTAAGTCAATTACAACTAAACGTTAAATTCTACAGAAATGATCATTTAACCCCCAAAACAGTAGCTTTACAACTGAAAAAAAGTCTATCTAACATTTGTTGGCCATGCTACATGTGGTTTGTTTGTGCCTGAATTTCTTGCATATTGAACACATATTCCTCCTTTTGGACTTGAATGTTTCACCGACACCCTTAATGGGTTTGACTTTCTTCCTTCGAAGTTTGGGATCGTAAGGGGATGGAAAGATCTTAGTGTCTTGTAATTCTTGTGGCATAGTCCATTCGAACTCTAGAGGGACAACGTTAATAACTTCGGAGTATGCAAGGAGGTAAGTTTCAACTTTATAAATTAACGAAGAGTACTCGTAGATGGAGTTACCATAACCTTCAACATCGCCATTCTTTTCTCGCAAAGCTGCCATCATATGTTTCCGCGCCATTTTCACCGAGTCATATTTCCTACAAGAACAACTCCTCTCCAAGAGATTGACCTTAGCAGTAACACTGTTGCCGAACACAGTGAATTGGTTGATTCCCCCGTTTGCATTAGTTACCTACAAGGAATCACTCGCATTCTTACTATCCCTTAGGATCTTTTCTACACAAGGCACAAATTTATTATTTGCACTACCGACAAAGGCATGCCTCTCCCAAAAGTTTTGACTAAATTTTCTAGCATTTGAATTGAATATGTACGATCCAGGGTACTCCCGTTCATCCGTCAATATCGAGTTGAGAGACTCGGCGATGTTTGTGTTCTTCATATCGTACCTATTTTTTGGGAAGTGTGCTCTACTCCATTTCTCAAAACCAAGCACATTTTCAAGGACATGTGCTGCCTCGGGGTAATTATTTTTCAATTCCACAAAATGCTCGCTAAACTCATCAAGAGAATAAGCTTCTCCACAGTGTTGATTTACACGAAGATTTTTAGTGAGGTGCCTCATGCAAATCCATGATGTGCACGACTGTAAACATGGGAAAAGGCATTGGCAAAGCTAATGTGCCTATCGAAGATGACACATAGATCTGGTTCATCTTCTACTATAGACTTCAACTTCTCAAAGAAGAAGGTCCAAGAAGCATCGTTCTCTTTATCCATAACATAAAATACAATTGAAAAGATATGATTTTCGATGTCCTGTGCAATGGCACTCAGCAACACACCCCCATACTTGCCATACAAATGTGTGCCATCGATGGTAATTACCTTTCTCATGTGGAAATATCCCCGTATGTAAGCTCCGAATGCTAAAAAGTAGTAAACGAATGATCTATCCATCCTGTTTATCATGATAGAGTAAGAAGACCCGGTATTCAATAACTCCACAATATGGGAAAAATCCGACAAGCAAGCACATCCGTGTTTTGGTATCACGCAAACGATGTTCTTTGTAATTATATTTCCTTTCCAAAACACCCAATAGCTTGTGTTGCAATGCATCTCCATAAACACAATCCTATGAATTTCTCTTATGCTTGGACCCTTACCATTCCGAAAATGATTTACACATAGTGAAGCAATCAATTTGGATGAGATTCTCTTATGTCTGCCTGTGGCATATTCGGCACCGCATGTATGGAACCCAACATACTTGTATATGTGACATCTGTCTGAGGATTCGTACTTCTTTGCCCGCAACAATCAGCTACAACCACGAGATACATATTTCGCCTTCAACAATTTGGTGCAGCTCTTCTCTGTAAAAGAATTAGAAGATTGCCTCGCCGTTGCTCCATCTAGTAGCATTTTGATCTCTTTCTTGTCGACCAATATTTGATCACAATAGAAATTGGTTTCATTGGCGAAGGAATGTCTTGGTTGTGATCTCATTCCACAATCTTCTTCTGCATCTTGCGAGTCCGAAATTCAAAAGTTTCAATTACTTTCCTAAATCTAATGTCTAGTCAAACTAAGACACTTAAATTCAGATAGAGAGAAATTCTTTGAGATCTGAATTCAAAATTCAATTTTATTCGATTTTCACTTATATGTCTATTGTTTATGCCGAAAATGATGACGGGTTCACATGAACTTGCTCCGGAGTCCTAACATTCTAGATCCGCCTCGGCCTCAGGTCTTGCTAGATTGTTGGCTAGCCATGCTGGATCCCCTGTTAATTTGACTCAAATGGTACATACAACTATGTTGGGATTCACTTCAAGAGCAGCATTTAGGAAAAAGTACAAGAACCAAGAGCAGTTCATTTCTATATTATGTGAATTCTTAAAGTTACTGGCTTTACTATTGCTGATTTTTACCCCTCAATCAAGTGGCTTCAAGATATAACTGGTCTTAGCCCTTAGGGCAAAATTGGAGAAGCTTCACCATGAAGTAGATAGGCTACTTGATGAGAATATAGATGACCATACTGATGTTAACAACACAAGTATGCATGAGGACCTGATGGATGTCCTTTTAAGAGTCCAAAATGATGGAAATTATGAATTAACTCGAAACAACATCAAAGCAGTGATCTTGGTTAGTAATCTTACTCCCTTCGCTTCATTTTTCGTTTTACTCTGTTCCAAAATAATGACATTTTTTTATCTGGAAGCTCTATGGCTTTAAACTTTTCATTATATGACCCATAGTGACATACTTTTAGAATCATATGTTTAAAACCACAAGTTTAAGGGGTACTTTTGGTTTGGCTCACAAGTCTTTTTTCTTAAATTTCATGTAGCCTAGTCATACACGTCCTATAAAATGAAACGTATTGAGATAAATTCTGGTTCTTCACAACATTTCGTTAGGAAAAGAAAAACGTATAGGACAACTAGATCTATTCTTCTTCCGGTGGGTAAGTTTTTCCCCTCCTTCCAACGACTAATTAACATATTCTAATTTGAGATGATGTCTTAGATGTAACAGGATATGTTTGCAGCCGGAACAGATACCTCAGCATCAACAGTTGATTGGACAATGGCAGAAATGCTCAAGAACCCAAGCGCCTTAGAGAAAGCACAAGAAGAAGTCAGGAGAGTTTTTAGTGAAAAAGGTTATGTGGATGAATCAATCTTTGATCAGTTGAAATACTTAAGAGCAGTTATCAAAGAGACACTCAGGTTGCATCCACCTGCCCCTTTTTTACTTCCAAGACTAAGTAGTGAAAACTGTAAAATTGATGGTTATGAAATACCAGAAAATTGGTGAATGTTTGGACAATTGGAAGATATTGGGAGGATGCAGAGTGCTTTAAACCAGAGAGATTTCTTGATAGTTCAATTGATTTCAATGGAAATAATTTTGAGTACATACCATTTGGCGCGGGAAGAAGGATGTGTCCTGGCATGTCATTTGGTCTAGCAAATGTAGAGCATCCATTGGCGCTTTTTCTATACCATTTTGATTGGAAGCTTCCCAACAGGATCAAACATGAAGACTTAGATATGAGTGAGGTGTATTTTGGTGTGACAGTGAGAAGAGAACTTAATATGCATGTAATTCCTATTGTCTCCAAGCCTGTGTAACAATAATAAAAGCATCTATGTATCTTGCTCTTTCTAATAAAGCTTAACCATCTATATATAAAGCTTAACCATCTATATATAGTAGATGTTGAACCCACTTCGACTAGTCTTATATTTACTTCTGAACCCCCTCAATGAAAATTCTGGCTCCGTCATTGCGTACTATCATAACTCAAGTTGGAGAACTTTCAGATAGTCCAAAAGGAAAATTAATTTTTCGGCAATTTCATTTATTGAGCAGCCTTTCTCCTTTTTTGTTTGTCTGATTTATTCCTTTGTATCTCCGGTGGAGACTAGATCAACGCTTGTATTTCTCCAAGAGAAACTCTATCTACACTATGAATCTTTAGGCAAGCGAAATGAGAGTAGCCTTGTGAGAGAGCAATACAAGCGTCATGTTGCTAAGCGAAGCAACATTATCAAATTTGCATTCAAAACTTGTACACTATTTAATTTGTCTAACCTCTACTTAGATTCGTTTTCATTTATAGCCTACTTATTAACATCTTAGGTAATAACCGCGTCGGGTACTAGCTTGGCTATGCTTATGTGGCATCAAAGTTAAGGATAGGGATTTGACTTTAAAGTCATGATGCAAAGGAGGGTCTTAAAAGTCATATTGCCAAGCCCCATGTCAGTGTGAAAATTGATTCTAGGTCCAATATCAACCAATCTGCTAGATGAGTGAGATGTTACATCTATCAGCTACAAGTCTCTGTAGCCAATTTTGTTAAACTAAAATAAGTGATGCAAGTCCAATTGAGCTCAGCAATCCAAAGTTATACCTGTAGGTTGGAAAGTAAGTAGCTCTACCGACGCGCACGACCAAAATATCTTACCATTGGACAGTGTACGAAACACACTCCAATGCGTATGAAGGTTCAAATTGACACGAATCCAACGCTAGGAGCAATTGCTGGGAAAGGTCTTATGTTAACATGTTGCGTAGACCGCAACTGCAAACTCAAATCGTCATGAGGTGAAGTTGTGATAACAAGAAGATGCCCTTCTCCGACCCTGACTGCCCGACTTGAGAGCGGACAGCTAATGCATTTCCGACCCTGACTGCCCGACTTGAGAGCTGACAACTAATGCATTTCACTTATTGAATAGGTCGGTCCATGACCAGTGGATGCCAAAGATGTCCTTAGGGTGATCTCGTAGTTCCTACGGGTGAAGATGATGGGGTTGGTTCGTGGATTTTCATTCTTCTTTTGTCGTATTTCGTTCGAAGGGTTGAAGGGAGATGCAAAGGCCAACTTGATCCTCTTCTCCAGAGATCTCAAATGAGGGAACCTGGGAGAGCCGCCAACTCCCAACCACGTTCATATATGACCCATACTAGATCTGACCAATTATCCATCCTATTTCTTCTATACTCTTGACAATCTATCTGTCTCAGTCGCTCTTGACAACCCATCTTTGTCTTTTAGTGGCACATTTCCGTGCTCTTCCCCCTTAATAAAAGTGAGCCATCAGATTGTGTACAAGATACTATCAATAGAATCCCCACAGCGATATCAAGGCAGAGGATTAATATGAAGTTGTGAAATCCGAATGCAGGACGAAGATCGCAGGTACATTTCTAAAGAATTAGGTATAGGTTTCTGCTTTGTAAAGATCGGAGTTCATGACACTAGGCACGATGTCTCCATAAATTTCACAAAGGATGATGATTCCAATCTACTATGGTACAAGAGAGTTATCGAAATTCAGGGATTGTAAACGTGCTTCAGAAGACATTCCTGTTGCTCTAATTTGGCCTTTGTTAAAACTAATATAACTAGGCAGAATAAGAGGCCCTTTAAACATGTCAAAAATACATGTTAATTTGACGTAATTTACAGCAAGTAATTCTGTAACTTCATAGAAAAATCATTACCAAAAAAAAAAAAAAACAATACTTCATAACAGATAAATAAAATTAGTAATCAGTACACTTGCATTATACTCATTCACTTCTGAGTGGACCCCAACATTGTTTTACCTAAATGATACAACTTAGCCCATCAAGCAGTTCGAAAACTACAATTTTGCTATAATACACACTCATACTCCTTATCATAGATTATTCCTCAAAACTATCAGAGATGAATGCTAGCTATCAAAAACACATGGTACAAACACTTTGGAAAGATAATAGATTACGAGTCTAATGATGCCCTACGCCCCTATCAAACATCTAATGCCTGAAGTGTCTCACGTTAGTGAAAACAAGCGAGACTCCGTACTTGTTACAGCACTCCACTGCATCCTTGTCCCTTATGCTACCTCCTGGTTCTGCAATAACACTCACTCCACTTTGACATGCCTCTTCAACAGCATCATTCCATGCTGATTTAATTCAGAAAAAAAAAATTGTTAAAGAGAAAAAACTTTATCAGAAACCAAAAGAAAAAATAGATCAGAAACATTTGTTCAAGGCACATTAGAAGATGATTAACACCTTCTTACAATAATTTCAGTTACCATTCTTTATGGTATATTTTCTTAAAATTTGCACTTTCGACTAGTCAGAGTTTGCCGAATCCTGGTGTCTCACTTTCTTTTAATGTAGGGTTTGCTCTACAGGTACATGCATAACGCAAATAAAGGTACGTACCAAATGGAAAGAAAGCATCACTAGCCAAAGCAGCTCCTTTTACTTCATCTCCAGCTTTCCTCAAAGCTATCCTCAAGCTCTCCCGACGATTTGGCTGTCCACTCCCCATTCCTAACATACAATTGTCCTGCAATACAAAAATTACATTTAGAAAACAATGAAAGGAATATGATTCATTAGATATATATCATGTAGAAAGTACCTTTGCAATTACTATGGCATTGCTCTTGACGTGCTTGACACATAACCAAGCAAACTGTGCATCAGTAAGCTCATTTTCTTGTGGAGTTTTGTCAGACATGACATTAAATTGGATATCTTCAGGGGTCAAATCATCTGAGTCCTGAGCTAACCAACCACCACCAATTTGTCTTAGAGAAAGCTTTCCCTTGTTGTTTTTACTTGCCTCAAGGATCCTCAAAGTCTTGGACTTCCCACGGAGAACCTCAAGACCCTTCTCCGTATACTTTGGTGCGACAACTATTTCATAAAACATCCTAGTCTCACCATCTGTAGGGCTCCTAAATTCTCGAATATCCCTGGCAAGTGCCTGCACAGAACCAAAGCAGGTTGATTAAAAGAGTTATCAACCTTGATGCGACCCCTTAACTTGAGTTGGTTTTGTTGAACACTTCAAGGTGCAGTATAGCAGACAAAAAAATGTAAACTGCAACTACTAAAAAGTAGTACTAAATACAGATATCGGGCATTGACACTGTTAAACATTTGAAAAGGGGAAGCAACAGATACTTATCCATGGTTTGCAATTCTCCTAACCAAATAACACTCAGTTATTCATCTTACAGCATGAAACATCACCCTTGTTGACAAATGACAAGGGGGAAGGATGATAGTAACAGTCTTTTCGCACCACGACTTATGTCACAATGCTTGGAGGTTCCACCTATTCTCTTCTTTGTTTAAATTGTGCGAAATTTTTTCAACTGCCATCTTGTTTGTTCTTTTTTTTGCCCCAACAGAACTCTTTCACGCACCTCTTATGGCACTAGTTGAACCACAAGATCATTCTAATTCTTGAATTGGTATATTGTACTAATAAGATATAAAGCAAATGTTGACACTTCTTTCTCGATAAAACCAGCAACAGCGACTAGGCCTCAGTCCCAAACAAGTTGTGTTCGGCTTACTTAATAAAGCCATATAACAAAGAAAGTTTGCTAGGACATAGAAAAGATAAATGCACTAAAAAACAGTGTAAACACATCTTCGATTGGCTAGATCTTCAAAGATTTCAAATAAGGAATGCTGGGTGGTGGCAGGAGAACCTAATCACTTAAATGAACAGCTAAGATTTTCTTTTTCCTTTATTTTTCCCCATGATTGTTGATGTGAGAGGGAGGAACAAACAACCCTTCAATGCATCATTACCCATTTAGGTTTCTAGAAAGAAACAAAAAAGCGCAAATGCAATATCATAATCAACAAATAGATCAAAATATGCATCTGAAAAGGTCCATTGAGCAACTTTACCTCATCAACTTCGACATTGAAGGCTACTATACCACCAAATGCACTAACTGGATCTGCTTTCACAGCTAGCCTATATGCTTCAATGATATCATTCCGTGATGCAACTCCACAAGGATTTGTATGCTTCACAACAACACATGTTGGTTTATTAAAATCACACACACAATTCCAAGCTGCATCAGCATCCAGATAGTTGTTATATGACATTTCCTGCATCAAGAAGACCAGTCATTAGCCATGAAGCTTCAACTAGAAGAATTCCATTCATGTAACATTACATTTAGAGCAATGAACTATCCAGTGTACAAATAGACGCTAAACAGAATTTGAAAATATGCCAAATTACGAACATTAGAATGTAAAAAAAGGGCAGCCGGTGCACTAAAGCTACCGCTATGCACGATATCCGGGGAAGGGCCCCACCACAAGGGTGTATCGTATGCAACCTTACCTTGCATTTCCGCAGAGGCTGTTCCAAGGTTTGAACCCATGACCTCCTGGTCACATGGCAGCAACATTAGAATGTAAACATCAGAATTCTAACCTTGCCATGGTGTTGGATAACAGTTGCAATTCCACCAGCGTTAACCTCAGATAGAGACTTGTCAACATAAACTGCAGCCTTCTGATGAGGGTTTTCACCATATCGAAGTGGATCTTTTAGAGAGAGTGGCACTGTCAAGCTGGGAGGGAACTTATCTACCAACAGAGAGCAAAGTCATCAATCAGCATAAAAGATGATGAAAAGGCTTGCACTCTCACTCACTCACTTTAACATCAGCCCCTTGGGTCTCTCTAGAAAAAGTAAATCAGTAAAAGATTCAACAGAATATTCCATCTCAAAGCACAATGAGGCTTTGCAGGCTATGGTCATCAAAATTAAAATAAATTTGAAGCCTTATTTTCCATAAAAAGCTAACAGCCTTTATATTTATTTCAAATGCAGAGTCAGAGGATGATTTGTTGAACCTTCTTTTTACTTGTTATTGGGGGAGAGTATGGGAGGAAGAGGGGGTTTTTGCATTCATTGGGCTGTATGAATTTTGATAGGGAATACCTCCTACAGTCTGCTTCCACAGCCATTCTGAAACTGCAGAATCATAAGAAGCGACATGTTGAAAAGCTTTCCAGGCCAACTTCCTTCGAAATTGTTGATCATCATTATCTCCACGAAGAAACTCCAATAGATTTGAGTAATCTTCAGAATCAACTACGACCAAAACATCCCTATGATTCTGTTAAATAAGCATTGTCCACGGTTAGACACAAATCTGTACACAACACAAAGATCCAGCCAGCATTTTTTAGAGAAGGTATCTTTTAATGTGGGAGAATTCATGCAGAGAAGTATACCAAAAGGTAGAAAGTATACATAAAAGATTCAGCAAGCATTTTAAACGGTGCAAAACACTAATCCTCAGTATATCAGATACAATTAAGTTATTGATGTATGCCATATAAATTGTATCATGCAACATATTTTCCAGAAAAGTGATTCATAGAATTTTAGCTTAGTGTGAGCATAAGTTAGCTCCTTGTTCAATTCAGATACTTTATAATGGGTAAGAGCATCCTACATAGCACAAATCTCATTATGAAGCCAAGAGGCAATTTTCAAATTTCAGATGTACCCACTGTATCCGACAACCTTTCTCATATATAAAGCATCATTATACAAGCCAGATCTTCAAAAACTCCAAGCAGGGAAAAAAACATTTTTTAAACTCATATTGCTTCCACAGCATTTGTCCAATTAAGACCAAGAAGCAAATGCATATACCTAGAAAAACAAAAATCCGTAACAGAGTGGATATGAAGATGAAAAAATGTTGGTTCACAAGTGAAATATATGTGCCGAAGCTTTAGAAGCAGAGGTACAGAAAGTTGCAGGTCAGGGAAAAGTACTAAGCGAAGCAACCTTTGCAGCAGCTCTAATCATGGCAGGTCCCCCAATATCAATGTTTTCAATTCCATCCTCAAATGAAATTCCACTTGAAGAAGAAGCCTTTGCATAAAAGGGATACAAGTTGACCACTACAACATCAAATGTACCTGCAGATGGAAAATATCACAACTTCCATTTGTTTCCTAACATTGCATATGCTCCTATAAGAAGAGATGTATGCAAACCCCCGGGCTTTTCTGTAACCAAGAAGTAACTATCAATAAGTGTGTCCATAATGAAAAATACTTTTAACAGAAACATCTCTTCCTGAAGTCCATATCTAGTTTTTTGAACCCATTTTTGCATTAGTTGCATCTAAAAGCTAAAGATGTGAAATTTCAGCAGCATATTAGGAAAAGATAAGTTGCATTTTTTGAAGCTTGGCGAGACATCCCAACTAAGCCAGGTGGATAAAGTGATGGATGTCTTAGATACACTTTTAAAAGGTTGGGTGTGTAAAGGGTTGCACGTATTCGACAGGGGTAACACAGGGATTTTGTCTCAAGGAAAGGGGGTAAACTATATATTCTACCAAAATAAAAATCAATTAGCTCACCAATTTCATGTTTTTCAAGAGCTTCCATGTGATGTTCTTGATCTCTTCTAGCAAGAATACCTCCATGAATGCCTGGATGCAAAGTTTTTACACGGCCATCAAGCTGTGACAAGGAGAAAAGTTCTCAGTTATGTTTTTGAAGTTAAATGCCATGAGTCACCACTCTCAGGTATAAAATTAACTACAAGCACAATACTTATTGGACAAAGCATTAAGAGAAAAGCTTGAAGACAATATATTATGAATCATATAAAGTAGTGGAGGGTGTTCGATTCTTCGGTTTGGTTCTTTCGAACTTCAATTCAGTTCTTCAGTTTTCAGCTATTCACTAGTGCATACCAAATACCAAACAAAATTAATTCATTTTGCTTCAGTTTTTCCTAATTCGGATTGTTTTTTCCTAATTTGGTTCTTCAACGTAGGGCTAATTAATGGGTCATTTTTCTTCTTGTAAAATGGGTTGTTTTTTCATTCAAAATGGGCTATTTCGGGAAACACCCGTCGCAAATCTTATCTATGAACTTGGCGTCAGACAAAAAATGGATTAACACGAGTTAGTTAGCTTGGTGAATTTCACCAAAATACAAACATGATATCATCTGAGCTAAAACTTTGAAATACAGACATAATTTTTAATGCGTTATTGTAGAAACACAGACGTAATATTTAAATTTTGATACCGTTTTAAAGTTAAAACAGTGTTAAGAAGTGTTTGTGCAAGGATCTGTATCAAAAAGAAATGTAGATGAAAGGATTGAAGGTAGGTATTCCATTTTTCAAAATTTTATTGCGAATAGATTTATTTTTTACAACCTTGGTGTCCCGGCGTAGAGGTGCTAAGTCCCCTGAGACTTAGGCACTTCATGGTCGCCTTGGGATGTTAAGAGATTACCACACCCCAGGGCGAGTCCGAGTTATACCTTTCAAACATTAGTCAGGAGTTCCTACCATTTCAGGGAAACGTGTCAGCTCTTCCACTTTAGTGACAGACACACCAGCACCTTCCAAAGCAGATGCAGTGCCTCCCGTTGAAACAATTGTGTACCTGCAAAATAGGAAATAAGAAGTCTTTGAAAATTGAGAATTATCCAGTGGGATATAAATAAGTATGTGTGATTTGGCCAGTTAATATAGGTAGAAACAAGACACCTCAATTTGCATGATAATGGGTACAGTTCCATCAAAAGGTGCACAAAGCAACTAGATATAAGGGACACCAGCTCCAATCAGATGATAACACAACCATGTGACATTAATAAAGGGAGAAAGGGTTACTTTCCGCTCGACGTGGATACTTCAGTCTAACAAGAGTCCTGTCCCCACGCGAAGGCAATTCATACTCCATATAAAAGACAGGAAACTTAATTTGTTCAACAGATTAATTTCCAATTGAAATCTAATGGCCACGATTTAAAGTTCTTGTCAATCAAGCCAGAAAAATCACAGTCTTTAGAATAAGAGTCTTAATACAGATTAGGATTATGCTCTTTCATGTCAAGTTCGACAGTCCTTTTTACTGTAGAAAGATATATGATTAGATATTCACTTTGCTAACACACTAACAGCTCTAGGCCAAGCAAATTAACTTGTAGACGTTGCAATACTTCAATTAACTTTGCAAAATATGAAAAATGTTTCTGCAATATTTACCCCAACTCCTGCAGACCATTGCCAAGCTTAGCCAAGTCCGTCTTATCTGAAAGTGATATCAATGCTTGCTTCCTCCCTAACATAAGCATATACATGAAAGTAAATTCACATAAAATTATAGCAAGTAAATACATTTCAAATTCTACAAGAGGATAAACAAGAGAGCCACTTCTTTGATTTTTTTAATGAAGTAATTAAATTGTACTATCTAATTAGTAAGATACTACTCATTTGTTAGTAATACATTACCTTGGATGTTGTTATAAAATTTTTATTTATTAATATGAAGATTTAATTTGTTTGATTCAAAGTTCTAAAATATTTTTGATAAAAAAGTAAATACTTTTTCTTTCTTTCTTTTATTCTTTTTTCAATCTTCAATGTCGTCTTCAGTGAAATTGTATTCATAAAATTCACTATTAAAATTTTTCTGAGGCGTCAAATTGGGGTTACAGTCTTGGGATTATAATCGTCAGACTAAACTTTATCACACCTGTGAGGTGGGATAAAACAACAGGGAGTTGGATATCTAGTTTGGGATTAAAATTCTATAAATTTATTGTGTTTGGTTCGCGAACAAAGTTATCCGCGATTATACTCGTGACAGTCCCACCTTATACCATGTACCAAACAAGTAAACAATAATGATAACTGCTAAACTAGCTTACAGATGAACATCCATAATTCCAAAATTGTTTTTACTCCAAAAAGAATAAAAAATAGTTTAAAAAAGGTACCAGGAGTTGACAACTTGTGAGCAGATTGAGGAGTAGCTACAGTTTCAGCCATGGCCTTCACTGGATGAACAATCAAACTATATGAAGACGTCGTCGAGCACTGGAAAACAACAAACAAATCATACAGAAGGAAAAAAAAAAAACACTAGTACGAGTATTTTGTTTTATTGTTTTCTTTTTCCCATTACCTGTTGTGGACCGAAACCAGAATTAGTTCTTGTTCGGAAGATGTGGATCTGCGGAATTCGGCGGTGAAATGCGGTGGCAGCAATGCCAGTGGCCGGCGCTGTGGCGGCGGTAATAGTGGCGGAAGAGGCAGAGAGCATTGTTTTTTTCTTTTTCACTCTTTTTGGGTGGAGACTAGCTGCACCCACTTTATTTGCCCTGGAAATTAATCCTTTTACATGCACTACTCACTTTTGTTACTTTCAAAAAATAAATATATATATATATATGAAGAGCTAAAAATTTCACTAGAATCAGACTATTTAATTATTCAAACAGATGAAAGTGACTTAGGATGGGAAGCTATCTTAAAAGTAAGACCTAATAAATACAGTAATTAAAATAAAGAATAAATATGTGAATATCAAAGTGGCGCATATAAAGAAAAAGGAAACATGAGCGCTATAGACTTAGAAGTATTAGCTATCATCTATGGTTTAAATGCTTTCAAACTATATATACTAAATAAAGAAGAGATTTTAGTTAGAACAGATTGTGAAGCTATAGTTAAATTTTATCAAAAAATAAATGACAAAACTAGTAGTAGAAAACCTTTTTTATTTTGAATTCTATTAATTAATTCACTTTTATCTAGTAGTTTGTAAGCATCTGTTCTAGTATTATCATTTAATCTTTTGTAATTAATTATCATACGACTAAATATCAGTTAATAAAATTAATATAATAAAAACTTTATACTAATTATTAATTTTTAACGAATATGTTATGTCAAAAAATGACAGATAAAAGTGCATATTTGATTTTGATTAGTATACAATTAGTCAAACTTTTGGGGGCGGTGAAAGTTATTTGAGTAAATTAAAATTTTTTGATGGCTAAATTGCTTTGGCTTTTCTATTATTTAATTTTTGAAATTTATTTTGTGGATTTCTATGATGGTTGATCAGTTTTGTTTAATTGTCTGGGGTGAGCTCTTAGTTGTAAGTTCATTTCCAATCAATCCCTATTCTTATACATGATTGTCGACTATAAACATCAAGTATCTGAACTAACTAATTTTACTATAATTAAGGAAATAAAATATTTTTCCTAAATACGTAACTTAATTAACTTTATATTTATAAAATTATGATTAATGGGTCCCTTAAATTCAGTAACGGCTTTTCAATTTCAAAATCTTGAAATATCAAAATAATTTCAACGATCAGAATTAGAGATTGAGTCAGGTTGATTTCGACAATTGCATCTAAATTGTATCCCCTGTAATAACAACACTGCAAACCAATATTAGTTTAATATGCAACAAAATTTAAACAAAATATTTCAAAACTTGAAAACATAAAACAACTCTTAGTATTCATGTCTAATATTCTTTCATATATATAATAATGTTATATATATAGGTTGAAATAAACACACCTCGACTTGTCTAACAAAGCCATATACATAATTATGTTACGTATAACACTGTTAATGCATAACATATACATAACTCTATAATGTATATGTTCTGATAGGGGTGTACAGATCACACTGTCAACTCAAACCAAACCGACAAACCAAATCAAATCAAGAAAAGGACCGACTTATGATTTGGTTTGGCATTAGAAAAAAAAAGTTGATCATTCTTGATTTGATTTGGTGTTAACCAAAAAAAGTCAAACCAAACCCAAATCAAACCAACATAATATATATATATATATATATATATATATATATATGCAAAATGGTTCGATGGACCCCTGTACTATATCGGTTTTGTAAGTTGGACACTTCTACTTACATATTTATCATCTGAACCCTGAACCCACTAAAAAATAATATTTCAAATCCTTTGAACTTTGACTTTGCCTATATGGCATTAAAATGCTGATTTGATTAGGACAAGGAGAGTAATTACACTCGCCTGGAGTGCTAGTAGGGGTCAATTTTTAGTCAATTTTATATTAAAATAATTTTAAAAATTTAAAAATAATATTAAAATTAAAAAATAAAAAATAGCTTTTTTTTCCTCCATCATTTTTAGTTTAAAAATATTTTTCAAAATTTAAAAATAATAAATTTTAAAAATAAAAATAAAAAACCCTCCTTCCCCAACCCCCGTCCGTCCGGCCACAACCCCACCCCACCCTCCGATGGAGATTTTTGGGCAATCTCCCCCACTCCCTCCCAACCTCAGTTCCCCCCGCCCCCCCCTCAAACCGTTGTTCCAACGCCTTTCCTGCCCTCCCGTCGTCCACCACCACCCCGTCAACCACCTTCCCCCATCCCCACGCCATCCACCACCTTCCCCCATCCCCCCACGCCGTCCACTACCCTCCCCCGTCCACCACCCTCACTTAAATACCTTCCATTTTCGTCTAAAATCCCTTCGTTATCTCCATCGAATTCGCTTTATGTTACAAGCTTTTCTTCTGATTTACAAGTTGAAATAAATAATGTAAAGATTATTGGTTCACCAATATATGATGATGGGTTTGTTGTAGTTTTCCGGATTGAAGATTTTTTTTTTCACAGAATTTCACTCGTTTAAATGCGACTCCAAACCCGAATTTCAACCCAAGCTCGACTCAGTGCATAAGGTTTGATCCGTTTTTGAGGTTTTATGAAGTGTCGTTGTTGTAGAAATCAAAGGGGTATTTAATTCTATCATTGTTTCTCAAGTTGCAACTAATTGGGTTTATGAAGAATCCGGGGTTGAAGTTGACGGTATTTGCTTCGATAGACGATGCGATTGTTGGATTTTCTGGTGCCTTATGTACTGTATTGGACTGATTTGGATGATAACTGGATTTTTTTCATATTTTTTGGGATTAAAATTTAAATTGAAATTGAAAGTGAATAATAGTGGATATTGAAAAACTAGTGAATTTCATGAATAAGCTTGAAAAAAATTAAAGTTTTTGTGAATTTGTTAAAAATATTCAACTTTAAAAATCGAAAATTCATTATGTTTGTATATATGAATTTAAAGTTAAAAATTTAAATTAGAATTTTAATTATTTGGAATGAATTTGATGTTAATTTTAATTATTTGGAATGAATTTGATGTTTAATTTTAAAGCTTCAAATTTTTCTATAATTTATAAATTTTTCTTATTTAATTAAATTAATTTTAATATTTAATTTGTTATGCAATATTTTAAAAATGACTTGAAATTTAATGAAATGCTTAAAAATGACGTGGCAGATGATGTGACACACGTGGCAGCTGATGTGGCGGCTGACATGGGAGTGTATTACACTCTCCAAAAAAGTGTTTAAAATATTGTTTTTAGTGGGTTCAGGGGTCCAGATGACAAACATGTAAGTAGAAGTGTCCAACTTACAAAATCAACACAGTACAAGGGTCCATTGAACCATTTTGCCATATATATATATATATATATAATTAACTTTTTATATATAAAATATTAATTATAATCTATTTTTTCAATTAGTTTTATTAATTTTCAATATTTAGTAAGTAGATATAAATATATATTCAGATTTAGGCCTTTAAATTATAATATTTGTCTATTAATTGTTAATTAAATTATCAAAAATCCAATATAAACTTAAAACCTAAATTTTTCACTCTTCATCTTACTTTTTAGTTTCAAGAGAGTTTTTTGCTCCTCATTTTTCATAATAGTGGTTTTTCATTAGCACCTGAGTCGTATTTGCAAAACTGATACAAAAAGCTAATTAGAGAAAAATCAATTTTATGTTGATTTGATTTGGTTTATAATTTTAATAAACTGACATGATTGGTTTATTTTTTAAAATAAAAAAAATCAAACCAACCCGACCTATGTACATCCCTATGTTCTGAAAATATAACAGTCCAACAATGTCTGTTTCAGCACATATACATGACAGAATTATGTATATGGGTTGATATATATAATTGTGTTATGTATAACATTGTTAATGCATATATACATAACTCTGTAATGTATATTTTCTGAAATAAACAATCCATCAGTATTTTTTCACCATATATACTAACAAATTTAAAGTGTGGGGCTCATATACATAATAATGTTATGCATATGGGATGAAGTAACAACAAATTTCATATATATGTATATGATGTGACATAAAAACTCTCAGCGATGTCAAATTTCATACATATAAATACCATTTTTTTCCTTCCTCTTTTTTCTTTTCTTCCAACGAGAATGATATCACCAGCAGTGATCCAAACTTTTTTATGCATCTTACCACGTAATTCAATCAAAACTGATGCAGAAAGCAACAGGGATTCATAGTAGTATTTGCAATAAAGAGATGGTCAGCTCATGTGTAGATTGTTCACCTACAACATCAAATAATAATCAAAGTCGGTATGCTAATGAGGGCAAAAACTGATCTCAACTATTAAGAATAAATTGACTATAATTGACTCTCGCTCAGTCATGGCGGTTGATTGGGGGGGTTGGGGGAGTTTCATATAGGGTTTAAAGTTGTTTTTGTAGGGTTTTTATGAATTATAAATAGAGATTTGAGAAGAATAGTAAATTCAAAATTTGAAAAGTTAAGTTCCTTGATTGTAGGCACTTTCTAAGGAAATAAAAAGCCTGATAAGGGAAAGGTAAAGTTATGTATGGATTATAGAGAGAGAAATTGTAAATATTAGATATTTGTAATTAATTTAAAAATTTGAGATATTGTGTAATAAAAGAAAGTAAAATTGTGATTTTTGTAATTTTTTCTTTTCAACTTACATTCAAATTGAAGCTTGGAAAATGAATAATGATAACAACTGATTTTATTACGGGACAGCTCATGATGTTCATATCGATCTATTATGCGTCTCTGCATCTAGCATTGGGTAGACCTCATACAATAACTGTCCTAGCTCTACCATATCTTTTGTTTCATTTCTTCTGGAACAATCACAATCTTTTTAGCTGTATTTGCTCATAAAAATTCATATTTTTGGAATAAGTTTTTATTTTATTTGAAAAAAGTACTTAATCGTTAAAATTATAAAGTTCGTACTTAAAATTTGGAAAATAACATGTAATCTATTTAAACAAACAAACTAGTTTAGGGTACGCGCTTTGCGCGTGGTCCTTTTTTTAAAAAGAAAAACTCAATCAACATTTCGATTAGGGATTTTAACTATAATGGAAAATTCAAAATATTTTATAAAATTAAAATTCATTTAATATAAGATTAAGACATAGTTGACATACTTTTCAATTTGTTATATTTTTTAATTAATATCAAATGCTAGCCGACTGTAATTTTTACGGAAATCATATTAGATATTGAACAATGATTTAAATCAAACATAACCTCAATTTCTCTAAAAATTCGTACAAATTTATGTCTGCCCACTATTTCTGGACTTTAGATGTCTACTTCAGTTCTGTGGAACAATTCCATTTGCATGTCAAAAAATTTCACTCCCTTGAGCACATTCATTATGAAGATCAAAGTACACGCCATAACCCATGAAAAAGAGGAACATGGGGCAATAACACAAACCGATATAATATAGATACAAATATATACAATTTTTAAGTAACACGTAAGTATCAACAAATTAATAAAAACAACAAAAATTCTTCTGTCCAAACTCCAAACTTAATAGCTTTTGCAAAACCTTTTTATCGTATCGGTGTTTCATCTTTTTCAATCAAGCTCACCTCTGATGCCTTGAATATAAAACATGTTCAATAAAATCTACAACATCGAGTTTATTGAGGACAATAAATTTGGTGTGAGATCACTACACAAAACTCCCTAGAATCTCAAGTTGCTTCTCTTTGGAGGTCACCACAATCTACATAAAGCTAGTAGTCACTTCAATCTTTTATTTTCCCAGGTCAGCAAAAGAATCTCAAAAATTACTATTAAATAATCTTAAGATAAGAGTACATCTACTTAACACGACATAATTGGTTTTTATTTCTTAGAACATTTTTAACTATTCTCTTCGGCAAGCCGCTGGCTGTAAAGTTACCGCGTCCGGTTACTTTCAATAAGGGGTATAAATTTAGGTGTAAAAATCAATCAAAGTAGGTTAGAACTTTTAATTTTAAGAAAAAATAAATCCAACGTAAATAACCTTAAAGATTGAATCAAATAGAGTTTAAATTCTAGATTCTCTTTTACTAATATACTACTATCTTCTTTAAATCTCATCCTAACTATGATACAACAACGACAAACCTAGTATATTCCCACATAGTGAGGTCTGGGGAAGGTAGAATGTACGCAATCCATACCACTACCTCCGAAGAAGTAGAGAGGTTGTTTCCAAAAAACCCACGGTTCAAGAAAAAGGACCACAGTCAAATGTCTCAAGCGTACAACATGATAAAAATAACAGCGATACACCAACCACCAAAATAAAGTGCATTAATTAACCAACTAAGGACACCTCCACTCCACCCGCCCTCCCCCCAACCTTACCAACCAGGCTACACTAAACTCTCTTAACTACAGCCTATGAGTTGACCAGACAGCTTATCCCTCTACTCTAATACTCTTCCTCCAAACCTTCCAATCGAGGGTCATATCCTCAGTGAGCCGTAACTGCTCCATGTCACTTCTAATCACTTCTCTCCAGTATTTCTTTGGTCTATCCCTACCCCGCTTGAAACCATTCAAGGCAAACTTTTCACACCTACGAACTGGGCATCCGTGCCCCTTCTCATCACATGCCCAAACCATCTCAGCCTCACTTCCCGAATTTTATCCTCCACCGACGCCACTCCAACCTTCTTCCAAATAGTCTCATTCCTAACCCTGTCTGCCCTCGTGAGTCCACACATCTAATGCAACATCCTCATTTCTGCCACCTTCAACTTCTGGACATGGGAATTATTAATAAGCGAACATTCGCTCCATACAACATAGCCGGCCGGACTACGACTCTGTAGAATTTGCCTTTAAGCTTGGGAGACACCTT
This sequence comes from Capsicum annuum, assembly GCF_002878395.1. Lineage (NCBI taxonomy): Eukaryota > Viridiplantae > Streptophyta > Magnoliopsida > Solanales > Solanaceae > Capsicum > Capsicum annuum. Next base: position 27,940,019 of record NC_061111.1, read on the forward strand.
CTTATTGCATAGAATTCCCGAGGCGAGCCGTCATTTCAACTAACCTGTCCCAATACGGTGAGAGACATCCTCATCAATCTCTCCATTCCCCTGAATCATAAACCCAAGTTACTTAAAACTATCCCTCTTACAAATCACCTAAGACTCCAACTTCACTACCACCTCGTCCTCTTGCCTCGAGTCACTAAACTTGCACTCCAAGTACATCGTCTTGGTCCTACTGAACCTGAATCCTTTAGCTTTCAGGTTTTGTCTCCAAACCTCCAACTTATCATTTACACCTCTACGCGACTTATCCTACTGTGATAAATAGATAAATTTGACTCAATCAAAATAAGTACATATATAAGAAAAAGAGCATGGATATTTTATCAAAAAAAAAGAGAAGAAAGGAACTAGCAACATTGTATATAGTTCCACTAATTCATTTAGAGCCATATTTCATCTAGCGTCCCTTCTCAATTAAATAGTTAAATCAACATATCTTCCGTCTGATACTAAGAATTCTTACATACATACAAAAATTGTCAATAACCAATATGCATATAATTAAAGCAAAATATGATAGCATTAAAAGAAGATTATTATTTCTTTGTGTCTATTATTTTTTGTTGCATTGACTTGGTATAATGGAACTATCAATTTACATATAATAATATTTGACGTGAAAATGGTACGGCTTTGAAAAACACATGCAATTAAATGTGGGATTTGTTGATCTAACAAAATGAAGTATGACTTTAAAATTTTAACAACAGATGCAATTCAATTGTTCACTGTTAATAGAACTTTGTGTCTCTTACCTTTATTTCGTTCTTACTATATATAGTTTAGGAGCCCCTAATTTATTAAGATTTAAAAGCTCTTGTTTTATGATTTAGCCTATGCACCACAAATACACAAATATACAGTAACGACACTAAAATATAAATAGAATGAAAAAAGGTTTTTTGTTCCAACAAAATTGTAGAGATTTACTATAAAGTTGAGCTTGTCATCTTCCTTAAAGATGAATGATCACAAAACTAAATATTATCGCAGTATTTCTCCAAAATTTAAATATTCTAAAAAATTTGTTGTCAAGAATATTGTTAATAAGTGGTTCCTACATGAATCAAAGTAAGAATTTTAACATATCATTTTCCCATTTCAAAGGATTGGAACTCTTCATAAAACAAAAGTACCATTGTTGTCAAAATATGCAAACTATTTGGTAAACGATATTTTGAAATTACCTGAATACGTGCTCTTATTCTTACTTGCACACTTTTTATGATTTCACCCTCGTTATCAATAATACCTCTTTACCAAAAATAAGACCAACCTATAACACAAATCAATGCACATAAGACAATAGTGAATAAAGCTAACCACAATATGAACAAATCATATAACAATCTGCACTTAAATGTGTTGGCTCAAATAATTTGCCGTAAGCGTAAATATTAGTAGAAAATAGAACATGTACTTCCTTCAATAGCTTTTTGAAGAGTTTCTCTGTGATTATTATTACTTTCTTCGAGATGAACTCTCAATTAGTTTGTAATTCTAATAGAAATTATACGAAGTTCCTCCAACCATTGAACTGAAAAATGATGGTAATAATGAATACAAAAACCTTGAATTGAGTATTAATGAAGAGAGAAGTACCTATAGCACTATACTTCTTAAAAGTTGAATCCAGAAAACACAAGGAGCTTGATAAGCAATCAAAGCTAATGTCCTCATCAGTAAGTTAGGTTCAAAGAAAAAGATCTTCTGAAACATATGAGGTCAGTGAAGGGGAGCCTCAGAGCAACAGTAAAGTTGTCTCTGTGTGATCTATTGATATAAGACAAACAAGGAGAACACGAAACACACTCCAAAGCAGTCCACTAATCTTAAGAATCCGAGGACCTTTTTGGAGATCACTCTCGGATTCGCTACCAACAAGAAGAATACGAGATTCAATGATGTATATAACACCCAAAACAGCATCAACACGTGAAGAACAAGAGGATTACAATAATAATAACCAAAGGTTTCAACAACACAAGAAACAACACCAAAAGATTACACTAAACAAAGGGATAGAAAGATAGACTACATGAAAGCATAATCTTAAGAACCCAAGAGCATATTCTACTCTTGGACCCTTAACACTACACACTAAAATTCACCTATCTCTTACGTGGCACAAGAGGGACCTCGATCACCCAAGCATCCAATATTTTCAAGCTTGAATCCAACACGAGTGCTTCCACACTCAAGTTGAAATCCCTAGTTACAATGTTTGGCTATAGGAGCCTTTCTCACAAGAGAGAAATGTCTAAGTGTCTACAACTTTCAATATTCATCAAAACTAAGACTAAAAACCCTAAGAAGTTCTATATATAGTGTATTGCAAAATAGAATACAAAATGATCACAATACCCCTCAAGGGTGAGATGTCCATCAAATGTAACTTAGGGGCTGTTTTTAGTGCATTTAGGTCCTCTTTTACACTTCACTTGTGCACTTCCTTGGACGGATTCAATATGCACTCGTTCTCGTCCATCCTCGTGATCGTACTCATATCATCCTCCCCTTCTTGAAAAGTATTCGACCTCGAATCCATACCTTGCAAATCAAGAGAAGATAAACAAGTACACATCCTCATGACATGAGGTGTTAGGGTTAGCAAAATACACACATCACATGTCATGCCAAGGTGGGACAAACTTGGTGTATACCCACAATTCCTTTGTGTTGAACATGAAAACCTTAGTATAATTGGCACAAAGGAAGAGGTCATCATCAACCAAAAAGAGATAAGGAAGAACCTTGCCTTCCTTCATTATCGTCCACAATCAAACATTGCTTGTCGTCTTGACCAAGCATCAAGTAGGAAGTGTAGAAATTCCCACATTTCGGGAGGGTGCCGGGGTCAAATGGAACAAGTAGCCAAGGGTCTAAGCCGAGGTTAGCTCTTCCTTCCCCTAGAATGTCACTCCCACAACCACAGATGACATTTGCCTTTAAGAGAAGACTAACATTCAAGAATAAAGAGACACGACCTAGAAGTCCTACCTGAAAAAGATATATGCCATCATTTACAACATTTCTATACACATGATCTCTATAAACAAAACTACTAGCAAGGCTTTTACCACAGAAGATGTTCAAAGATTCACGTGCACCATCAAGATCAACTCTATAAACACCATCACTAACTTGAGATTTTTTAAGCACGCCACACATATGCTCAAGTAGTAGAATACATTCATGAGTAAGTTGATCTTCATTCATATCCTCACTAGTTGTTGGCAACTCATATACCAACGTAGACTCACCTTGGTTCGCACAAGGGTCAACTAGTGTGTGAGTACTCTTGTCAATTGGTAATAGAACCTTGTTCAAGTTATAAGGGCTAGCACTAGATGGACATAAATAATTCTTACAAGAAGAATCAATTTCGTCATCTAAAGGATCAACTAGTGCTTGCGTACTTACAACAAGAGTTTGGTCCTCACGTAACCTAACATCACCAAGAGTATCACCATAGGGAGACTCAAGCACCTCTACTCTAGGTAAATCCACAACTACATCCATTTGGCCACTACTAGCCACAACACAATATTCTAAGTTCATAGGAGTATAGGGAATAGTGTTTTTACCTTGTAGCTCACATGAGCTACATCCTTCCTCTTGACGTGTATCCGGGCAGACCACTTGCTCCCTTTGACCTACCATACGATCCAACCTTTAATTTGCCATAGCTAGGTCTCGGGACATAGTGTCAAGGTAGGCCAAAATGTCATTGGTGGCATTGTTGTCTATGGGTTGAGAGGTGGAAGCCGCGGGTTTCCTTGTAATTGTACCTAAAAAACAAAAGAACACACCTACAAAATAAAACACAAGTTAGTTTGAAACAACCTCGCCACACTCTCACTCTCGATTTTTACCTCACACTTGGTTTTATAAGTGTTGAAAGCCGGCTTGTACTTTGCGAGTGATTGAGGGTCAGGTCTACTCTTGCTCGGAATAGATTTTCGTTTGAGTTGACTCAAAGAAAATTTGTTTACGGACTTGAACCAACAAGATAAAATAAATTCACAAAAGAGAAAAGCACACAACAAACGCTTAACACGAATGAACGAACACAAAGACTAACTAACAACTAGTAGATGAGTACTAGTTTGCCAATTAGTATTGGAACCAATGAAATTGAAACTAAGAAACAACAAAAGGAAACTAAGAAATCTAAAATTTGAGCTTAAATAAGTTGCGTGAACAGTAAAACATGATGATGTGGCAGCCATGTATTGGTTTCGGTCCCACACAACTTTTGTTGTCCAGTTTCAAGTCTTGGTCAATTTTTCAATTTGGACTTTGGTGGAATTTATTTAAGGAGGGAAATTCAAACAAGTCATGGAGCCCTTTTCAATTTCAAGTTTTCAAGACTTGACTTTCTTGTACTTCTCCTTAAAACATGGATCCTTAAATCATGGAAAAGTGTTGGAAAGTGGTTGAGACTTGATTGATAGGTCCTTGTTGGTTATACACCCTTTTCCTTTAACTTTTTGGATTTAGCATTCACTTTATCTTCAACAATCTATGAAGGTGGTGATGAACATCAAGAACAACAACAACAACGCCAAGAACTGCAACAATAATCTTCAAGAACATCAATAATTTTCACACGGCCACTCCCAAATTCCACAATAACAATATCTCCAACACTTGACCAAGACAACCACAACTTCAACAAAATGGTTCTCAAGCCACCAATTAACAAAAATATCACGTGGTCAAGCTTAGAACATCAAGGAGAAACCACACGGCTAAAACAATCCACCGCAATAATATTCAACAATAATGGGCCAAGCTTATATTCACAACAACAACATCAAAATACAAACTCAAATCAAGATATAGACTCAATGTGTTAGTGAGGAACAAAAATAACACTTATAGACAACAAAGACAGGTAAAAATCTCGGCCAAGATACAACAAAAATACAATTTTCGGCCAAGAACACAAAATGGACAGATTGCTCTCTTTTCTGGAATTTTCAGTTTTTAACTTTTTTTTTTCAACTCTCAAACCCAAGATTGATCTTGCTAGAACAAAATCAAAAATGACATTGATACCAAATGATATAAGACAAAAAGAAGAACACGAAACACACTCCAAATCAGTCCACTAATCTTAAGGATCCGAGGACCTTTTTGGAGACCACTCTCGGATTCGCTACCAACAAGAAGAATACAAGATGCAATGATGAATATAACACCCAAAACAGCATCAACACGTGAAGAACAAGAGGATTACAATAATAATAACCAAAGGTTTCAACAACACAAGAAACAACACCAAAAGATTACACTAAACAAA
>NC_061111.1:27945474-28177094 GCF_002878395.1 Capsicum annuum
AAACCAAGGAAGTATCGAAACACACTCCAAATCAGTCCACTAATCTTAAGGATCCGAGGACCTTTTTGGAGACCACTCTCGGATTCGCTACCAACAAGAAGAATACAAGATGCAATGATGAATATAACACCCAAAACAGCATCAACACGTGAAGAACAAGAGGATTACAATAATAATAACCAAAGGTTTCAACAACACAAGAAACAACACCAAAAGATTACACTAAACAAAGGGATAGAAAGATAGACTACATGAAAGCATAATCTTAAGAACCCAAGAGCATATTCTACTCTTGGACCCTTAACACTACACACTACAATTCACTTATCTCTTACGTGGCACAAGAGAGACCTCGATCTCCCAAGCATCCAACGTTTCCAAGCTTGAATCCAACACGAGTGATTCCACACTCAAGTTGAAATCCCTAGTTACAATGTTTGGCCATAGGAGCCTTTCTCACAAGAGAGAAATGTCTAAGTGTCTACAACTTTCAATATTCATCAAAACTGAGACTAAAAATCCTAAAAGGTTCTATATATAGTGTATTACAAAATAGAATACAAAATGACCACAACACCCCTCAAGGGTGAGATGCCCATCAAGTGTAACTTAGGGGCTGTTTTTAGTGCATTTAGGCCCTCTTTTACACTTCACTTGTGCACTTCCTTGGACGGATTCAATATGCACTCGTTCTCGTCCATCCTTGTGGTCGTACTCGTATCATCTATAGATCATGAGTTCGAGCCGTGGAAGCAGCCACTAATATAGGGTAGACTATTTGTATCACACTCCTTGAGGTACAGTCCTTCCTTCGAGCTGCTAATGCAGAATGCTTTATGCACCTGCTGCCCATATGAAGTTAGTTAATTCAGAAGAAGATAATTCCTCCATTTCATAATAAATGAATTGTTGGATTTTGACATACATATTAAGGAAAAAGTATTAAAGACATAAATTTAACACAACTTTCCATTTTTACCCCCCAAAAAAGAAAAAACTGACCTTGTAATCCTTTTCAAAAGTTAATTGATTGTCAAATCATAAGGGCAAATTTGGAAAAAGATTCAATGATTCACTTATTTTGAAACACCAATAAATACCCCAACAATTCACTTATTTCGAAATGGAAGGAGTAATAAATAAATGAAACAAAAGTTTCAGAGATTGGTCCACTTAATTATCTTGATTATAAAGAAACCAAACTAAGTGTTTAGAAAATTTCACTCCAGAACAGTAGAGTTATAAGAACTATATGATCAGACGCGAAATCTTGCTGATTGTCCTATAGTTTCTGAATAATTCTAGTTATATCTTGACGATGAACCTTTCAATATGCAATTCTATACACAACAGGGTGTTATTGAAGCATTAGAAATTCTAAAAGATTGGCTTATAGAAAAAATCGAACAATGCGAAACTCAAATAACACGACACTTTTTTTTTTTTTTTTTTCACAAAAAGAATAGCGTAACTTTGATGTTACCAATGTAAGAAAGGACTTTTACATCTAAAAATATACTTTTACATCTAAAAATATGGGAAGAGTCCTAGAGTTTAGGTAATAATTAAATATTTTTTGAAAATTATAAATTTATAGAAATGATTAATATTAGAAAAAAAAAAGGTAAAAAGACAATTTAGTCTAAAGCAGAGACTTTTATGAAGGGTAAAAAGTTCAAACGTGATTTATAAGCCCTTCACACTTTTAATATAATAGAAATAGAGATAGAGATATTTAAAATTTAAAACTTAATGGGTACTTTTTCCTGGGCATTTAACCATATGATTTGGAATCTCAATTCCAAATTTTGATTTGAAATCAACTTTATATATGAAATCCGCATAAAACTTTACAAATTCTATTAAAAGAGGATTTCAAATTTCAAGTTTTGATTTAAATTTTTTACTTTCTTCCACTACATTAAAAATATACGTTCAAAAAAATCTATCCTGTTTGAAAAATTAATGAATTATTTACTTTTTTTTATCCATTTTATCCTTAACATTAAATATAGTTTATTATCCAATGCATTTCTCAAAACATTAAATTTTTTATATTCAAAGGGTAATATAGTAAAATAATTTGTATCATTTACTATTTTTTAATTTATGTGCAAGTCAATAGTAAATAACTATTAGGCTTAAGTCATCGACAGATACTTAAAGTTGTCCCAAAAATTCATTTAGACCCCTCAACTAAAGTCTGTACCTATCAAACCCTTAATCAACCCGAATTTTGATTCAATCAGACCTTTTTTTGCCTTCATGACACTCCACATGTTTTTTACTCGAGATAGGCACGAGAAGCCAAAAAAAATATTTTGACAGGCCAATTAAATATTGACATGTCAACCAAAAAAATAAATTAAAATTTAAATATAAAAGAAAGGTCATCTGGACATTTTTTTTTTTAAAAGGTCTTCTTCCTCAAAAGGCCATCTGGCCATTTTGTTAAAGTCCTTCTTCCTCAACCAGACCTCAAAAGGCCATCTGGCCATTTTAATTCTTTTTTTTAAAAGGTCTTCTTCCAGAACCAACTCGCGCACAAGATATTTCACCGGCCAAATATCTTTGTCGTCGTCTTTTACCGAGATCTGAGATTTTTTTTGGGCATGGCGATGAATAGTATGTTGTTGCCCTCAACGGAAAAATACCAATTAAGGGAGATTACCATTGCCACAGTTGCTGTCGTCCTTTTTCACCAGAAAAAATGGAGATTACATTACAGAATAGTATGTTGCTGCCCTCAACGAAAAAATACCAATTAAGGGAGATTACCATTGCCACCATTATCGTGGCCCTTTTTCACCGAAAAAATATAGATTACCATTACAACTTTCAAATCTTATGGATTTTCATTGATTATGGTTAGGAATGGATGAAGACGACGGAATGGGTGGGTTGGGTGAAGATGTCGAAATGAGTGGGTGAGGGGGGTGTTGAAGACGAAGGCGACTGGGTGTAGTGGGGGTTGTTTTTTTTAAAAAAAAATTAAGAAATTATTAGTAAATATTGTATTAATAAATAATTTAATTTTAATTTTAATAAATTTTACATATTCCGTGATGTGTAAAATTAATGGATTTTTTATTTTTCTTTTTTTTTTGTGGGGGGGGGGGGGGGGGGGGGGGTTTGGGGGGTGGGTTTGGTGGGGTTGGGTTTTGAATTTGTTTATATTAAATATTTCTTTATATAATAATTTATTTTTGCATTTATTTTTTAAAAATTTGCTTGCCGCATGTTTATTTTTAATTGGTTATTTATGCCACGTAATGGAGTGTGTTGCACACTCTATATGCTTTTTGCTGATTATGTAAAAAAGGTCTGATTGGATCAAAATTCGGGTGGGTTAGGGCCTGATAGGTATAGACCTTAGTTGAGGAGTTTAAGTAAATTTTTGGGACAATTTTAAGTGCTTGTCGATGATTTAAGCCTAACTATTATTGATAGATGAAGGGAGTAAAATGTAAAACTTGACCTTAAGTTTGTATTTCAAATACTATCATTTTAAATTTTGAAGGAAAAAAACAACTCATGTTCGTGAGGAGATGTTCATATCACGTGAAAATTAAAGAATAATTGATTATTATTATTGTTGATTTTTTGGATAAATTTTTTGTAAAATTATATGCATTTGAAAGTTCGTAATAACATGTCATCACCATTTATTTATAAAAAAGAACACAAAAATATGCAATTTATTAATATAATATCTTAGGATATTCTGAATCGTAGTTTGCTTGATAAGATTGTATAAGAGTTGAGAATTTACTTATAATTTTTAAAAACTGTCAGGGAGTTTCATATTTATTAGAAGAAAAAAAATACAACTTAAGAAATTCAATTGCATGTCTAAATAAAATTTTAACTTTACATCAAACTGATTTCAAATTATGTCCAAATGACCTTAACATTTGAAATAATTTCAATGTCTAATTTATGTGCAACACTTTCCTTTTTAGTCGGTACTAAAGAAAATTATCTTTCATAATTGAAGATAATTTATCTTTAAAATTATCCCTTTACATTTAATGAAATAATTTTTAGCTGCAAAAATGGTCAAGAATGTTTTAAAATATGATTTTTTTTTTTAAAAAATACTTTCCTTTTGACATTTTGTGCAAAATAAAATTATGTCATATAAATTGATATCGAAAGCATTCCTTGCTAGTAAAAAGAAATTAAAATAGTTGATAGATGAATGGACATGACCAATGTGAGTTATCATGATATATGTTATTTGTAGATGCATAATATTGATTAAAAGATACACGATAGAGTTAACAATACACTAGAGGTATGAAGATAGATTCTACTTCCTAGAGTCTAAAGATTTTAGGTTGAGCATAACTAAAATAGATTACATGGAGTGCAAGTTTAGTGACACATCATATAAGGTGGATGTGAAAGTCATTCCCAAAAAAGAAAACTTCAAGTATCTTGGTCAATAATTTAAAGATATGGGGAGATCGACGATGATGTCACACGCCATATTAAAGAGAGTAATGAAATGAGGCTCGTATATGTTGTCCTATGTGATAAAAAAGGTGTCATCAAAACTGTAATAGTAAGTTTTATAGAGTGGATGTTAGATCAATTATGTTGTATCTGGCGAGTATTGGATAGATCAAGAACCCAAAAAATGAAAATAATGGAATATTTGGGCATATTATGAAAAAAATATTAGAAGTGATATATACATTAGCAATATGAGATGAAGAGGTTGACCATGATCGGTCTATGAAGAGGTAAAGGTAAATCGAAGAAGATTTAGAAAAAGATGATTAGACAAGATATGATATTTCTTAAGCTCACCAAGGATAGCGACCTTAAATAAGAGAACATGAAAGTCTAGGATTAGAATAAAAGATTAGCACGTAGTTAAAATATTTATCTCTTCTCTAGGGAAGAGCAAGATTCTAATTTAGAGTACCTTATTTGCTCCCTCGGCTCCTTACCAATATATCATTCTATGATGTTGCTTTTTTCTTTATTATTATTACTAGGATTGTTTTTTTTTTCTTTGATGTTGCTAACTTATCTTTTGCTTTATATTTCTCAAATTTGTTTCAAAAATTATTTTTCTTTGTCGGAAGTCTATTGAGAAACGAACCTCTTTATGACGTAAAAGTAGAGATAAGGTCTACGTATATTTCGCTGTTTTTAGACCTCCCTTATAAAATCACACGAAATATATTATTCTTTATTTGAAATTTATAATCTATTTTAGAAATATTAAATTTAAATAAATCTAGTATCAGTCCCTGCTCAACTCAAATTCAATTTGATTGAGACTTTTAAAGTGAATATCAAAGATAAGGGGAAATAATGAAAGAAAAAAAATGTTTTGACTCATTTGACCATAAAAATCAATTCATGTTTTCCTGTCAATTTTTTTTTTTAGCTTTATTTGAAAACCAACATTTAACCGATTATATTCTACAACAATAACAACAACAACAACATATTCAGTGTATTCCCACCTAGTGGGGTCTGGAGAGGGACCGATTATATTCTGAATTTGGAAAATAACATAAAATTTATTTTCTAACTATTTTTTCATTCTTAAAATTATATTTAACTATATTCAAATACTATCATTATTTTAAATATTTTATACCAAAAATATAATCAAACATAATAAACATCTTCAACTCCAATTTCATAAAGTTCAAATAAAACCAAATATCCCAAATCTAAGGTCTAATGCTTACTACTCTCTCAGTCTCAATTTATATGACACACTTTCCTTTATAATAAATCTCCAAAACACATATTCTCTTATCTATACTATATTAAAAGTGTGAAGAGTCTTCTAAATATTGTTTGAGCTTTTTGTCATTCATTAAAAGTCTCTTGAATAGACAAAATTATTTTTTTACTATTTATTTCTCAAATCATTGTGGGGTCTAGCCCCATAAATGCCATTGAAAAATTAAATTCATGGCAGTTCATGATTCAAAAAAAAATATTTTCTTCCCTATTGTTAGTTTTTTCAAACATTAACAAAGTGGAAATCAACCAATAATCTCCTTAATTGCAAATATTAATATTGCAATATTTGCTTATGGCATTAATGACCTAAGCATGCTCTGTCTTTCTCTATATAAAGGGATAACATTCAACTCATTTGTAGATACACCAAATAGAGAGAGAAAATAATATATAGAGAGCAGTGAGGTATTTCACAGACTGTGATAAAATAATATGTGAAAAAAAATTAGAGTGAGTATATTTTAGATAGGTGGGAGTTAAAAAGAGGGTTATTTCTGTTGAGTTTGTAGTAATTACTTTGAGTATTATACTTATAATCATATTGTGTAGAATTTCTTGTTATAGTAATATCAGTTGTTTCTCTTGGTCCGTAATTTTTTTCTTATTTAAAAGGTTTTCACGTAAAATTCTTGGTGTTATTATTATTTTTTTATTTTATTCTCATTATTTTATTGCAAAAACTTTTATCGGCATTCCGCATTTTTATCCAACAAACTGGTATTAGAGTCTTAGTTTACAATATCAATATTTTTATAAACAATGGAAGCCAACACAAGTAGAATGGTTACTTTGAATGGCGTCAATTATGCCATTTGAAAGAAAAAAAAATGAAAGATCTGCTCTAAATCAAAATTTTTTATCAATTTATCTTTGACACTATAAAACCTGAAAATAAAATCAATGAAAAGTAAAACATGTTGCACAGACAGATTTGCAGTTTTATTAGACAGTGAGTTGATGACAATGTGTTGAATCATATTTCTTGAAAACATATATTCGATCTCTATAAAGCATCTTGAATGTTTATATGCTCGTAAAATTAAAAATAATAAAATATTCTTGATAAAATAAATATTGAATTAAAATACCATGATGGCTCTCCGATGACAGATCACCTGAATAACTTTCAAAGAATATGAACTGATTATTTGCTATGGGCATTAAGTTTGATGAAGAAATTGAAGGCTTGCTTCTACTTGGTTTCCTACCAGACTCTTGGAAAACACTTAGAACTTTATTATCAAATTCTGCTTTTAATGCCGCGATCTCTATAAATTTTGTCAAGAACGATATTCTAAATGAACAGATGAGATAAAAGTCTCAAGATTCTTCTTCGTCTGATGTCTTGGTGACTAATACTGGAGAGAGAAATAGGAAATGTAGTTCTCAATGTAGAGAACACTATAAAAACAAATCTAAATAAAAATTTAAAGATATTGAGTGTTATCATTGTGAATTAAAAAGGCACACAAAGAAATTTTATCGAAAGTTGAAAAAGGAGAACAGAGATAAGAAGGAAAAGAAAAAATACAAAATGAAAATTGCATAGCCACTGTCACCTCCGAAGATTTTGTTACTGTCCTCGATGCAAATTTAATAAATATTGTTTGTGATGAGTCAAGATGGGTTGTGGATTCTGGTACAACATCTCACATGACATCAAGAAAGAATTTTTTTCTCATCTTATACTCCGAGTTACTTTGAATCCTCGAATATGGACAGTGATATTATATCTAAGGTGACTGATATTGGTACAATTTGTTTGAAAACTAGTACTGGATCTAAACTAGTTTTAAACAATGTAAAACATGCACCTGATATTCGTTTGCACTTGATTTCTATTGCATGTTGGATGATGAAGGATATATTAGTACCAATAGTGATGGAAAGTTGAAACTCATTAAGAATTCTTTGATTGTGGCTCATGATGACAAGCGTCGCGATCTATACTAGACTATGACTTTTACTTGTGCTAATATGATAAATGCAATTGAAAGCGCTATCTTTTCAACATTATGACATAAGAGGTTTAGTCACATTAATGAGAAAGGACTTAATGTTCTGGCCAACAAGAAATTACGATCAGATTTTGAAAAATCTAAATTAGAAAAATGTGAGCACTATTTTGTTGAAAATAAAATAGAGTTTCTTTCAAGTCTCATACTCCTTTAAGAAAGACAGAGTTGCTTGAGCTGGTACATACAGATTTATGTGGTCCAATAAAGATAAGTACTTTGATTGGTGCACTTTACTTTGTTACTTTTATTAATGGTTGTCCAGAAAAACTTTGGGTCTATGTCTTGAAGACTAAAGACCAAGTATTGTGTGTCTTTAAGCAATTTCAGACTTTTGTTGAAAGAGAAATAGGAAAGAAGCTGAAGTGTATTCGTACTAATCTTGATGGTAAATATTGTTGAATGTTTGATGAATACTGCATGCAACAAGGTATCAGACATCAAAAGACTTTTTCAAAGACTTCTCAGTTTAATTGTTTGGCAGAGAGGATGAACAATACCTTGATGGAAAGTGTTAGGTATTTGCTTTCATAAGCAAACTTGTCGAACTCCATTTGAGGGGAAGCTCTATTGACTGTTGCATATATTATTAACTTATCTCATGTTGTTGCTTTGCAAAGTGATGTACCAAATAGAGTTTGATATGGAAAGGAAACATCCTATGACCATTTGAAAGTATTGATGAGTGATAAATTTACCACTCATTGACATCTAAATTTGTGCACATTACTATGACTAAATTGTGTAATTGAGACTAATTCTCCATTTGTATACATTCATTTCCAGCATTTGTGGTCTTGCAGGGCTTATGATGAAAGTGGGTAAAAATCAAGTTGAAAGGAAAGAAAAATGGATAAAAAAGAGTAAGAGCTGGGAATCAGGCAGTCCTCAGTTACCGTGATCGCGGTTCAAGGATCACAATCGCGGTAAGTTAACCAGGGTCAGCACTGGCAATCGTGACCAGAATCTATGTGATTGCATAAGCGCAAATGTAATATAAAAAACGCGATCGCGGTGGAATAACCAAGTGTCCAAGTGTAGTTTTGAAAATTCACACAGCTGAACCCAAGTATCAAAAGGCCAAAACCCTTGCACAATTAGGGTATCTCACAACTAATTTTCAATTTTGAGTGTTGAAAAGACATTCCAATTTGGGAGAAGGATAATTGTTGCTACATTTTCCAAGAGATTTTTAGTTGTAATTTCATATTGAAGTGTGGATTACTATTGCTTTGATTTTTAATGAAAGCATTGAATGTTAACTTGGGTATATCTCTTTTCTCCAATCTCATGAGTAGAAAAATATTATTCTTGGGATTATGCTTGGATAGGGTGTTAATATGTATGAGTATTGATTGTTAGTCCATCTTATTAGTTATTGATGTTGGATTTTGCTATTACTCTATCGTTGAACTAAGAATTGTGAGTAAAAACCCCAAGTCACTTGGATCCCGCATCATCCATGAAAGAGGCAAGTGGGTGATGAGTAATTGTGAACAACTATTTGATACTAGTTATCTCCTTAGCATTATCTTAGAAATAAGGATGATATGCAGTATAGCTAGATTGATGGGCATCATCGTAGAAATAGAGATGCCAAGTTGAGGTCATGGATTGGTAAATTTGGCATGCTCATGAGGTATTCTAAAGAATCTATGAGTGAAACTTAGTGTTTTTTTTTGATAGACTAACACTAAGAATTAAAATCTAGCCTACCCAAATCTTTGACTAAGAAGTGGGCTAACCCTCAAACACTCATACATGATTCACCCCTAGGATAGTATAATCCCAAGGCTCATCTCTCGTTGGATTTTATTCAACAAATTATCGCTCTTACTTAGTGTCATAAGTGTATTTTATTTAAGCTAAGTTTTAAATTTGACCTCCCCCAATTTTAGTTTATGTTTTGCTTTAAATCTACATTGCGAGGCAACCCTAGTGACTTTCAATGTACATAAGCCTCGAAAGATAAATTACACTCCTCGTGGATTCAACCCCAACCTAAGTTGGGTTATTATATTGACAACGACCGCCTTACACCAAAATAATAATGTAAGTTGAGCATTATCAAAATGACGCCGTTATCGAGGAGTGAAATTAAATTTTTGCTTGTGTGGTGTTGTTAGTAAATTTGTGTTTACTCGTAGAGTTTTTATTTACATTATTTGTTGTTTTTGGTCTTGTTAGGTGATTTTTATAGTAACCACGACACCATAAGTCACAATGGGAGTAATGTGGGATGCTTTGATGGGCACCTCGATGATCTCATCTATATGATGTGGTGCATGCTAGTGCCATCTGCATTTACCCTAATGAAGGAAACAGAGTATTCTATGTGATGAACGTGATGCTACATATGTTACAAATGAAGGGTCTATTCGGGGGTCAAGCACACGAAGATCCAAATCTATATTTAAAAATTTATTTGACATTGCTTATATCATACAAGAGTCAATTGGGTTGAGCCTTTTCCCGTTCTCTTTAATAGGTGAAGCGGTGTTGTGGTTGAGGTCTCTATTCGCCTGGTCCATCACATCTTGGGTCAAACTTACAGAGGCCTTTTTGGAACGATATTTCCCTCCTTCAAAGATGTTACAATTGCGAGATAAAGTTGCTAAATTTTGTGAACTCATAAGGAGCCTTTGTATAAAGTATGAGAAAGTTTTAATGATAAGCTCATGAAACACCCTAACTATGAAGTGCCAGAGAAGATGTTTCTCCAAATATTCTATAGGGCGTTAGACCAATTAAACAAAACAGTGGTGGATAATGCGGTTGGTGGGTCACTTGTGAGGTTGTTATATGGAGTGGGTTCGATTTTGCTTGAGCAAATCACAAAGAAAAATAGAGAGTGGTATACAAAGGACACCTAATTAGCCGCGAGATCTCCCACCACCTCAATTGTGAACAAAGAGCAAAGGAAGAAAGATAAAGAGAGGGATGAAAATATGGTTAAGATGATGACACAATTAGAACTCCTTGCGAAGCATATAATGAGTGAACCCATAAAAGCCATCAATATAGTGGTCTATAAAGGGTATGATTAAGATGAAGCAAAGGTCTGTGATGAAAAAAGAAGATAGTTGGCAAACTATCCGGAGGGTTTCCGCCCTACCTATCAAAGGCAAGGTGGGAACCAAAGTTGGAATGATTATAATCATGGAATGGCGTGATAGTGATAGAGATCATGATTATAGGAATAAAGAAATAGATTATAATAGATTTATGCCCCCCGTGACCGAGTAAAGATCAAAGAGTCAACTCTTGTGGATCTCAAAAAGTTCAAAACCGAGGATGTGCTTGCTAGAAATCTTGATGAAAGTGGAAGAAACGGACAAGATGGTTCGAGAACTAAAAGGGAACTTTTTTCAAATCAACCAAACGGTTGTATCACATATGGCCTCAATCACACAATTGGAGACCCAAATTGGCCAAATCTCAACCACACTTAATGCTAGGACTAAAAGTGGCCTCCTAAGTGATACAATGACAAATCCTAAAATGATGTTCATGTCTTAGCGATTGTCACCCGAAGTGGTAAAGAACTTTGTGCACGTGAGGATGAGGTCAAACAAAATTCTCTTAATGATCAAAGAAACACAAAGAAGAAGCGTATGAGTGAGTCAAATAATAAGAATCCAAAGTCTCAAGAAAGGGATGATGAAGAATCAATGATAATTGAAGATATGGTTGATGAGGAAGGAACTCCTAAAATAGTTGAGGGTGATGAACAAAAAAGAAATTAACCGCAATGTGTCCACTTGCCTCCAATGAAAATCCATCTTCCATTCCCACAAAACTCAAGAAAAAAGAGGAGAATGACAAACTCAAGAAGTTCCTCATCAAGCTTAGCAATCTTTCAATCAATATTCCGTTGCTAGAATCCATCCAAGAAATTTCGGGATAAGCTAAGGTAATGAAGACATTGATGTAACACCCCGTAAATTCTCTGAGTCGTTCAGGCTCTTTTAAGTATGTTAAGAGGAGCTTAGCCTTAAAAATTTGGCTAAGTGTTGAAAATTTTCCATTTCTATAAGCCTTTAGAACTTTGATGAATTATTTTGCGACCTTCCCGACCTCCGTTTTGATACTTTAAAGTTGCGTTGCGATGGGAAAAGTCAAGAGTACATCCCGGGTGAGTTTTGGAATTTTTAGACGAGCCTAAGGTCATGTTTGGGTTGGCAAAATAGTAGATAAAGGCTACAGAGGGGCTCCGCCCAGCTTAGAGCCTTTGCCCCCTCCCTCAATAGCAACGCACCGCCCAGCCTACAAAAGGCTTTGCGAAAGGCGCCGCCTTTCCATAGCCCTTGTGCCCAGTTTTTCAGTATTTCACTTTTATGTTTTCAAGGGAAATTTGGTCATTTTCCAACCCCTATATATACTCTTTAACACGAGATTCAGCCTCATAAGCACCAAAATATATTAGTTTCTCTCAATTTTCCTCAAGAAAAACCGTTAGGATTCATAAATCAAGACTCCAATCATCAAGGTTTCACCGTTAAAAGTTCAAGAATCATGTACTAAGGTATGTTTGATGTTGATTCTTGGGTTCCTTCCACCCAAGAAGTTCAAGAATCTTCTTTAAAGTTCAAAGATTATATTTTTACGAATTTTCATGATTTATGTGGTTTGAGGTTGAAGTTCATGTTGATATTGAGTTTTAATTCATGTTTTGATCAATAAGATACAAGTATTGACCTTAGTATGTATTGACTAAGTGATGTTCATGATAAATTCCCTTCGAGAAGCATGTTGAATTATGTAATCACGTTAGTTAGGTGTATTGAATATTGTATGACCAAAGTGTGCCTCCCACGTGTTTGATAAATTGCTTATGTGAAGGAAATAGTGTCGTTGTAACATGTTAAGTATGGAATCTCCAAGTATGTGTCAACTAGTGCATGCCAAGTGTAAATACCTAAATGAATGAATTATGATATGTTGCATGCACTCCTATTCATGTGAATTCTTTATTAAATGAGTTAGGAGACAACAACATGTTTTCCCTATACAATTGCATGTTTGAGATTCCCAAGTGCTTGAAATAATATTTCATTGACTTTGTTGCGAATAATAGTCTATTGTTATATTTTTATGCAAGAGTTGTCATGTCTTATTTATTTTTGTTATCGAGTCCTGGGGGTATTTATACCCGAAAACTTAGCTATTTGTCTAGAGCCGAGTTAGTCTCAAGATAATCTCACTCGTGCTATGATCAGTAGATTTCAGTTAGTAACAGAAGTTAAGATAACTCAGTAAATTTTAGTATTCAGTCTAATCCAGCTCAGTACTCAGTTCAGACCTCAGTACTATTCTGTATTCAGTTCAGGTTTCAGTAAAGCTTAGTAAGTTCCAGAACTTAGTCACATTCAGATAGAAAGTAGAATTCATAAGCATTCCATCATACAACGGAATCAAGCAAACTCAGTCAGATCAGTTAGATAAGATAATCAGTAACAGATGCATTTCAGTTTAGTTTAGTTAAGAATCAGTTCAGAGTCCTTCAGTTGGGAGTAGAAACTATCACAGAGTGAGTGCAGGGATGACGGCTTCCCCGTTAGAAAGGGAGAGTCTTTAGCAGCCATCCCTGAACGCTAGAACTGCATAGCCAGCTCTGGACCAGGAGTCACCCGTTAAATTAAGGCTTGACTATCATACCGCCTTAGGCATGACTTTCTGTTTAGGGTCACCCTTCAGAGAGTCTTGACCATAGAAAAGGTCTTTACCCATGGCACGGTATTGACACCCTTCCAGTTGGGGTTACAGGTTGGACCCCACTAGATCATATTTGGGGCATGTCGATTAAGTAAGAACTCTTACAGTTACAATTTTAGCTTCAGATTCAGTCTCAGTCAAGAATCTCAAATAGTTCTTGAGAATTAGGACAGTCAGATACGATCACACAGCTCAGTAAGAAACTTAGATAGTTTCATAGATCCAGAGATCACTCGTTAGATAGGTCTGGTCTTAAACTCAATCAAATATTATCATTATTAGAAGATTCAGAGACCACCCGTTAGATAGGCCTAATCTCTATTCCATTTAGAGATATTAGTAAGCTTGGAACTTAATTATTAGTAGACTCAGATATTCAGTCTTCCAGTGCTAGTGAATTCAGATGTCAGTAATAATAAGCTCAATTTTCAGAAGTTTACGTGTTCAGAAGTTAGTATTCAGTGTTATCATGATTTTAGTTATGATTTATGCATTCATGCATGTATCCTCATTCAACATATTCAGATTATTCAGTCAGTATAGTTCGTCCATAAGCCCTTGTATTTAGCCTTACCTCATCTAGCATACCAGTACATTCAAAGTACTGACACATACTTTCTTGCGCTATGGTGTCTTATAGAATAGGTTCAAAAGCGTGAGATCCAGAGAACCCTTAGTAGTCCATACTCAGTCAACAGCAGTAGATATAGCAGTGAGTCCTCTTTATTTGAGGATGATCCTCACTTTATTATCGCAGTCTCAGTTTATTTTCAGTAAACAGAGTTAGTTGGGGATATGTCCCATCAGCTCCACAGTTCAGATAGTTAGAGGCTTTTTTGGATAGATGTGTTAGTATTCAATTTTCAGTATTTTTATACAGTTATTACAGCAAGTACCAGATAAGGGTTAGCTTGTGGTCTTTCAGGATCATGAGCATCGTGTGACATTTCAGTTATAGAAAATCGGGGTGTTACAAAGTTGGTATCAAAGCCTAAGGTTCAATAGTATCCTAGGAGTCTGAAAAGCCACATCTAGTAGAGTCTTGTACATGGGTGTGTTGCGCGCCACATTTATGTACAAGAAGCTATAAGATGTTTTAGGAACAGTTTCCCTTCTTTCAATATTAATGTCGTGCAAGTGAGCATAAGATCAAGTTAATTCTCACTCTGACCCATTCTTTCTTTTATTTATAGAACATGACTCTTCGCAAAGCCAATGCCCATAGGGATGATAACCAGTTTCCTCAACCAGTAAATCCTGAGAATGAGAATGTATCACATGCAGAGTTTCGGGCGGCTTTTCAGGCGCTAGCCCAAGCTGTGACAACTAGTGTTTAGGGTAACCGTCAGGCTGTAGCCCCACCTTAGCAAAATAGGGGTTCGGTCATAGCCAGAATCAAAGATTTCATGAAAATAAGCCTGCCAGAATTATTTGGGTCAGTAGCAGGTGAGGACCCCCAACTTTATCTAGATGAGCTGAAGAAGATCACCTAGATTATACATGTGTCTGAGGAAGAGAGTATAGAATTAACACCCTATAGGTTAAAGGATATCGCTCATGACTGGGTTGTAGTATAGAAAAAGAGTAGAGAGGAAGATGCAGCTCCCATAACCTGGCAGATATTTCAAGATACCTTTTTAGATAAATTTTTTCCGCTAGAGATGAGAGAAGCTAAGGTAGATGAGTTTATGAACCTAAGGCAAGGCTCCATGTCAGTGAATGAGTTTTGCCTTAAGTTCAACCAGTTAGCTAAGTATGCTCTTGACTTGATAGCTGACCCTAGAGTGAGTATGAGTAAGTTTGTGACTGGTGTATTCGGGTTAGTGTTAAAGGAGTGTAGAACCGCTACGCTCAATAGAGACATGGATCTTGCTAGGTTAATGATGCATGCTCAGCAGATAGAGTCAGATAAATCTAAGGGGAAAGAGAGGTCTAATAAGAGAGCCAGAACAGGTGGCTACAGTTTTTCTCAAGTAGGGTCTCAGGGTGGTAACCATTCTCAGCATAGCCAAAAATTTTCAATCCTAGCTCTATCCTCAGCCAGTGTACCCCTACTAAAGTTCAGGTATGTTATTCATGATGGGGTGCTAGGCTCCAAAGTCCAAGGTAGTGTGAGAAGTGAGCGTACATATTCGCTTTGTGAAGAGTGTGGCAAGAATCACCTAGGTGTGTGCAGAGCTAACAGTCAGGTATGTTTTGGATGTGGTAATCCATGCCACAGAATATGAGAATGTAGAGTGCTAGCTCAGAGGGGTAGAGAATTATGTCAGCGGGTGCCACTTCCGGTGCCAATAGTGGTCAGCATCAGAACAGACTCTATGTGCTTCAGACTCACCATGATCATGAAAGTTTCCCTGACATAGATTCGGGCATGTTATGAGTCTTTTACCTTCATTATATGCATTGTTAAATCCTTTGCTCCCATTTGAGCTTAAGTTTTCAGCAAGAGTTAGTTAGTAGAGAAAGTATTTAGTTTAGCAGTCAGGTAGTCAGATTCGTATAGTTTGTTTTCTCATCTTTTCATTCATGCATGCTATCAGAAACCTCAGACATGTAACTATCCCAAGATAGAGTATTCTAGTAGTTGCAAGTATAACTCAACTCATGCATCATGCATTAGTTTCAGCTCCCAGATATTTAGTTATGATCCATTTCGTAGGTACCATGTGCATCACCTCAGTATATCAGGGAAGTAAGTGTTCATAGATGAACATAGTATCCCAAAGGGGAGATACCCCATAACTCCCCGATGTTTTCAAGTCCTTAAACCCTTTCAGTTTCATGCTTTGATTCTCATTATAAATTTTGCATCAGTTATTATTACATAGTCAGTCATGCTTTCAAGAGTCAGTTCAGTCAGATACTCATGCATTACATATGCATGTCCAGTAGTGGAAGTTCAGCTTATCAGCGTATTCAGTTATGCATTCATGAGAACAATTCAGTTATGTGTTCATGCATCAGATATGCAAGGTCAGTATGAGATCTCAGTAAGCTAGTAATTCCAGTTATATAAATATGTTTCAGATATTCACGTCCCTTAAGTAAGTTCAGTTTATCAGTAATCTCAACTTAGTCAGCCACATTCAAGGACAAATATTCCCAAGGGGGAGATAATGTAACACCTCGTAAATTCTCCGAGTCGTTAAAGCTCTTTTAAGTATGTTAAGAGGAGTTTAGCACTTAAAAATTTTTCTGAGTGTTGAAACTTTTCCATTTCTATAAGCCTTCAGAACTTTGATGAATTATTTCGCGACTTTCCCGACCTCTGTTTTGTGATTTTAAAGTTGTGTTGCGATGGGGCAAGTCAAGAGTACAAGCCGGGTGAGTTTTGGAATTTTTAGACGAGCCCAAGGTCATGTGTGGGTTGGTAAAATAGTAGCTAAAGGCTATAGAGGGGCGCTGCCTAGCTTAGAACCTTGGCCCCCTCCCTCAATAGCAAGGCACCGCGCAGCCTACAAAAGGCTCTGGGAAAGGCGTCACCTTTCCATAGCCCTTGTGCCCAGTTTTTTAGCATTTCACTTTTGTGTTTCCAAGGGAAATTTGGTCATCTTCCAACCCCTATATATACTTTTTAACACGAGATTCAGCCCTATAAGCATCAAAATATATTAGTTTCTCTCAATTTTCCTCAAGAACAACCATTAGGGTTCATAAATCAAGACCCCAATCATCAAAGTTTCACCGTTAAAAGTTCAAGAATCATATACTAAGGTATGTTTGATGTTGATTCTTGGGTTCCTTTCACTCTAATGATGCTAAGGATGATGCCGAGACTGAGAGCGATGATAGTTTGTTATGCGATTTCAAGGAGCACCCTTTACTCTTTCTTTGTTTTCATGATTATTCAACGAGGACACTATAACCTCTTAGTTGGGGTTCCTATCTACGCATTCACTTGATTTGATGCCTTGGTCTGTATTATTTGGATATTAATTTGGCGAAATTATCTTGTAGACCTTTGTACTTGGTCTGGTTTGTAAAGTGGATACTCCTACTTACATATTTGTTATCTGGACCCTTGAACCCATTTAAAATAATTTTTTAAACCTTTTTTATGCATATGTGGCATTAAAGTACTGAGGTGGACAACACGTAATTGCACACATTTTTTTGGGCGTATGATTAAATAAAAAAATATTTAAAATATTTAAAAAATTAAAAATAGTATTTTAAAAAAAACTAAAATCCCCCCAAACCTTATTCTAGCACCTTCCTTGTCCCCCCCGCCCCTCTCACCGGTTCCTCCATACCCCACCGTCGACCACCATCTCTCTATCTACCACCATACCCCACCCCCTTCACCACCCTCTCCCCATCCCCCACCCTCACCCCGTCCTTAAGAATCCAACTCATATACTGTGATAAGGTTAACAATGATACTTTTAATATGGTGCTCGCAGTAGACAACATTGGGAGTAAAGCACTTAATGCTTTTCAAAACAAAAATGCTGAATTAAATGCCATGCTACAGAATGTATATGAAGAATTTGAGAGGCCATCTATGTTTTTTGAAGAGTAGAATCGTTAGAGAATTGTGTGAAAGAGATATATATTTAAAGCGTTTCCCTGCAAACTGAGTTAGTGGGGAAGGATAAAATCATCAAAGGAATGCGATTTGACCTAAGCTTGTTACAGGAATCAACATCTAACCATAAGGATCGAAGAGATGAAATTGATGATTTCTATAAATTCTTTGGAAAATGAGCTTAATAAAGCTATATGTAAAGGTCAAGCACTTGATTGAAGTTCAATTGCAGGAAAAGATAAGTAATATAGTTGTTTTGGAGTCAGATATCTCACAAAAGTGCAAGGACATAGAATTGCTCTCACGCAAAAACTCAGAGCTGGCTACCAGTATCAAGGACAACATGGACGAAAAATGTTCGATTGAGGAGGAATTGTTAGAGAAAAGGGAAGTCTGTAAAAACTTAGAGATAAAAATCACCAACTTTGGAGATATTGTTAGCAAAACGAGCAATTCAATTGAATGTTTGAAGAGAAATCTGAGTGATGTTACTAGTGAGAAAGAAGACATCCATGGAGAAATTTTAATTTATTATTTTATTTTTTATTTAATATTATTGATTAATAATTTTAAAAATTAATTAATGAAGATATTGTGACATATCATTGATTTATATGACGTGGATATGACATGATGATGATGTGGAGATGACATGGAACTTTTTAAAGGAGAGTAGGTCACACACATGGTCAGAAGGGTTCAAAATATTAGATTTTGATGGGTTGAAGGGTTCAGATGACAAAGAGCTAAGTAGAAGTGTTCACTTTACAAATGAGAACAAGTACAAGGGTCCACGAGACCATTTCGCTTATTAATTTGGATGTTTTGTTTTTGGATGATCATATTTTTATTTTTGGGTTGTAATAATTGAGCATCTTGGTAGTGCTTACATTTCATGGATTAGCTGCTTGTTTTCATGTTTGGATTTGTTTTCATTTCTAGATATTTATCTCTTTTAATAATGATGTCGGATGAGCTTTTTCCTATGATAGATTGAGTGATGACAATCTTAAGGAAAAATCATCGTGTTTTTGGAGTTTTGAGCGATAGATTCAGGGGAAGTCTGAGTACCCGTGACATTATAGATTTGGGATTGCCCTTATGCCTATGGTGAAGTCTGAATAGCCCTATGGTTTGCCCTTGTGAGAGCCGAAATATGAGATGACAACTTGATTTGGTGCTAACAATAGCCAATCTTGCATGGTGAAAATGCGAAGTAGGCTCCCCCCCAATCCTAAAATATTTTGTGAAAATCAAGGGCATAGATGTGAATGATTTTAACAAAACTTTCTTCTTTTGGTGACTCCAAAGTCTTTAATTGGTAGTGTGTGGCAAATATCTCATTTTGTCTCTAGTAGGAAATGCATTTAAGCCTCCTTGAATAGGTTGCATGCCATATGTGGTAAGATTAGTCATTTAATTCTCATGTTTACTTATGTCATCTAGAACTTGTCCTGTTAGTCTCTCAAAGCTAATCGTGATGACGTACGGTTGGTGAAATGATCTTAGGCCTTCTTTGTGAACATGAAAATCTACTTTAGCCTAAAAAGTCTATCCGTACATAGATTGCATCACTAGTTACCCACTTTGAGCCTTTGAACCTTTCTTTGGCAACCACATTACAAGCCATGAGCCATTTGAATTTTATCTCTCTTTTGAACCCCACCCTCCTTGAATTTGAAAATGCAACTTGAGGCTAAAAGCCTAAGTTGGGGGTTGTGAAACTTGGAAGAGTTAACTTTGGGCCATGCAATTTTGGGAGAGCACCCAAGAGCTAAACAATGTGAACAAGTGAATAATAAAAAGAAAGAATCGCATGAATTGTACAAAAAAGAAAATGAGAAGAAATATTTTCAAAATATGGATGAATCAAGGTAATAAAAGTAGGAACATGTGAGAGTTGGAAAGAAACGAAGTGGCTCATGAACCAAAGTTTAATTTAATAGTATGTTTTATATAATTCAATGAGGGTGTAGTCACTTTGATCCTAAATTTTTATCCTACCCTTGCCCGAGCCTACATTACAAGCTTGAAAAGTCCTTTGAGATCTCCAACCAAGTATCTTCAATTTAGTGGCGATTGAAAATAACGGTAAGAATATGACATGATACTTGTTTGCATTGAGAATTTCTTTGTGAGAGTGAGTGTTTTCACTTTAATACCTTATTGCATAATAGATACTTTAACGTGCGGGATTTTCTTTCATGAGGAGGCATATAGACAAATTGAGGTGGGTAAAATTGTAATCATTCAAAAACGAGGCAAAACAGTGTAGCTGAGTCGCTATTGAGGAGAGTCACTTCTCGAGAGTTAGTGGTTGTTGCTTAGTTGTTCTTAAAATTCTTTTGCACCCTTGAGAGTGTGATTAAGTTTGAGGGGATTGCATATGTAATACCCCGCAAAGTCATCTTCCAGTCTGAGCCTTAGAGCGTATTCAGTAAAGCGAAAATCCGAGTCTAAAATTTTAAAATATCTTTCCAAGTGTGACTTACTTTTAATCATGTGGAATTTCCCTAATTTCTATTTTTTTCCATGTAGAGCATTGAATAAGCTTTCCATCGATACCAAATTTGCCTAAATCGGACACTCAGGTGAAGAGTTAGGGCCATTTTAGTGAGACAGTGTGCCATTTGGCACTCTGGCGCGTTGCGGAGCCATCCAAAATGGCAATTGTCAAAATCCAGTGAGCCTCCGCGATTCCTCCATATCACGGTGTAATTCCAGTTCGCACTAAGTTGGCAAAGTGATCCCCACTGCGTCACGCCATCCTGCAATTTCCCAATTGTCCAATTTTCAGTAAGCTGGCGCGATTATGGTGCGTCGCACCAGCATGTAAAATCAGGATTTTTCAGTTAAAATCTCCAAGGGTTTTTTGATCTTTTCACCTTATCCCCAGCCTCTATATATACCCGGCCAAGGGCCTTTAGCATCATTTTCTCTTCCACTTCCAAAAATTAGGGTTTTCAAAAATCAAAATCCTCTTCTTCTTCTTCAACAAAAATCAAGAAAAATCAAGAAAGATCTAGAGAAATCAAGAAATCTTCCGAAGGCTTTCAAGAAAAGAGTTTCCCCAAGGTATGTAGATGTTGATTCTTGGGTCCCGTTCATCCAAAAAGCTCAAAAACCCTTTTTTAAAATATAAAGATTTTATGTTTGTGAGATTCCATGATTTGTATAAGTTGAAATTGATAGTATATGTGTTGTTGAGTTTTGATTCATGGTTGTTTACAAGATTCAAGAGCTTTGACCCTAGTGGGTGGAATCCATGTGATATTTGTGATGAATCTTCCTTATGTTGCTTTCTATGTGATGTGTTCATGTCAATGGGTGTAGAAATGGTTGAATAAGCGGAGCATGTTTCCCCATAAGGGTGGTAAAAAGCTTAGGTGGAGTATAAGGGTTAATTTAGTATGTTGAAGATGAAACCCCAAGTTGTGAGTTAGTCCATGCATGCCTAGTGTTTGATAAAATGCCCAAGTGAATGGATTATTCCATGATTGTAGGAAATCCCCAAATAAGTGTGAACCTATGCATATCTAGTGGTTGTTGAAATACCTTAGTGAGTAAGTTGAGACAAGATAGTGGTAAATTGCCCAAGTAAATGCTCTTTTATGTATGCTAAGATTTTAATACATGCCAAGTGGTTAGCAAGTAAGTTATGACATGATAGTGTGAAGTTTCCCAAAATCTCGTGATATCTAAATATATGTCAAGACTGATATAGGTATGAAGTACTTGATATAAGACCTTGTTGAATGGGGTATAATCTAATAGCATGTCTTCCCTAGGCTCGTACACGATGATGAAAAGATGTAGATAATCCTTAAATGTTTGGAGTGACCCTTTGGTGGTTGTGATAATGAATAGAGGTCTATGTTTCCTATATGCTCAATGTGATGCCTTAAGGATTGTGAGGGGGAAAGTATATTATGAGTCCTAATTACTTAAAGATATGCTTTAATGATTGTAAGATGCTTTAACGATTGGGATGATACATGGATGTTTGTGATGATGAATGAATGATTGTGGTGATGACTAGTCACGAATGATTATGCTTTACTTTTATGTTATCGAGTCCTAGGGGTATTTATACCCGACAATAGAGTTGTTGTCTAGAGCTCGTGTTAGTTTCTCGATAATTCCAGTCAAGCCATGATTCTCAGAACTCAGTGAACTATAGAACTCTGTATCCTCAGCCAAGTGCAGAACTTAAGAAAGCTCAGTAATCTCAGTTATCTCTGTATTTGCTAGTAATCTAGCCTCAGTCCTATAATCAGCTTAGAACTAATAGTATTTAAGTGATTCAATTCTAATCTCAGAAGCGATTCGAGTAATCTATTCAAGCTCTGTATCGTTAGTCAGATACCATGATTCAATACTATTTTCGTCAGATACGAAACTAAGTAATCTCAGCGTAACTCAGTCAGATCTTTTAAGAAGCATGATCAGTATTAAATTCAGTATAGTTTATGTTCAGTTAAGAATTCAGTTAGAGTCTTTCAATTGGGAGTAGAAACTAGCACCGAGCGAGGGAAGTGATGGCGTCTCTTCCTGTCAGCGAGAGAGGCCGGAGTCATTAGTAGCAATCCCTGAACTTCAGAACTGCGTAGCCAGCGCAGGATACAGGAGTCACCGTCAGTAAAGGCTGTCACCTCCAGAGAGAGAGTATTTGACTATTATATTGCCTTAGGTAGACTGCTTAGTAAGGGTCATCCGTCAGAGAGAATTGACCAAAGAGAGGTCTTTACCCATGGCACGGTATTGACACCCTTCCAGCTGGGGTTACAGGTTAGACCCTTCCTGTGGTAGGTTGGGGAATGTCGGTTAAGTAACTACTTCCCACTGTTTCAGTTTCAGATTCAGTCTCAGTTTCAGTATCAATCTTCAAAAATCAGGACTGTCAGATACAGTCACCTATTTCTATGAGGCACTCAGATAGTTTCATTGATTCATGGACCATCCCATCAGATAGACTTGGTCTCACATACAGCTATTTTATATTATATTCAAGAGATATGCCGCCAGGAAGGCTTGATCACAAGATCAAATTTCTATTGAGTATTCTTGATGTCAGATTCAAATATAATCATATTTCTTATTATTAATAAAAGCTTTCGAAATCATCTGTTATAAAAGTTGATCTCTAATCCTGTCAGTCAAAAGCAGTGAGCCCAGAATTCAGTCCTTGATATAAGTTCATCCAGATTATCAGTTATCAGTATAAGATGAGTCAGTGATTTATTATCTCAGTGTCAGTAGTGAGTTCAGTTTACAGTAAAGTGGTATCTGAGTTTCAATATCTAGAGTTGTGATGATTGTGTTTATGGTCTATGGATTCATGATTATGTTCTCGTGCGATATTTTCATGATTATCCAGTTCAGATATTAAGCATGCATAAGCCCTTGTATTTAGACTTACCTCGTCTACATACTTAGTACATTCCTGTACTGATGCATTTGCGCTATGGTGTTTTATTTGACACCATAGGTTCAGAGGCATAGGATCCAGTGTATCCTCAATAGTTTAGTCCCAGTCAGCGGCAGTAGCAGTGAGTCCTCGTCTTTCGAGGATGAAATCTCAATTTGCTATTATTGCATCAGATTCTGTTTATATTTTTCAATTGACGGAGTTAGTTGGGGACCTATCCCATCAACTCCACAGTTCAGACAGTTAGAGGCTTTTCAAACGGATGTATTAGTATTCAATTTTCTGTATTATGAGTATTCATAGATGTGTTGAACCTTATGGCTAGTTTTCGCATTTATTTTAGATATTATACAGTGTACAGGTACAAATATCAGTAAAGGGTTAGCTTACGGTCCTTCGGGGCCATAAGCACCATGTGACGTCTTGGGATGGTTCTCGAGGTGTTATAGCTTTAATAGCTTTTCCCATATTTGAGAGTTAATTATTGGTGCTAGTCGAGTTTGGAGTTACTGTGATCATTTAGTTGTATAGATGGGCTTATAATGCATAGTCTTATTGAGTAAGAAGTAGTGTTCCTTGAGAACAAGCAAAAACTTAAGTTGGGGGTGTTGATGAGTGATACATTTATCACTCATTGACATCCAAATTTTTGCACATTACTATGATTAAATTGTGTAAATGAGACTAATTCTCTATTTAAATGCATCTATTTTCAGTTTTTGTGGTCTTGCAGGGCTTATGATGAAAGTGAATGGAAATCAAGCTGAAAGAAAGTAAAATGGAGAAAAAAGAGCAAGAGTTGGGAATTAAGCAACCCTTAATTACCGGGATTGAAGTTCAAGAATCGCAATCGCGGTCGATTAACAAGGATCAGAAATGCTGATCGCGACTAGAATCCACGCAATCACGAAAGCGCGAATGCAATCCAAAGAACGCGATCGTGGTGGAGCGGTTAAGTGTCCAAGGGCAGCTTTCGTAAATTCACACAGCTGAAACCAAGTCTCAAAAGGCCAAAACCCTTTCACAATTAGGGTATATCACAATTAATTTTCAATTTTAAGTGTTGAGAAGATATTTCAATTTGGGAAAAGGACAATTGTTGCTATATTTTCCAAGAGATTTTTAGTTGTAATTTGATATTGAAGTGTGGATTACTCTTGCTTTGATTTTCAATGAAAGCATTGAATGTTAACTTGGGTATATCTCTTTTCTCCAATCTCATGAGTAGCTAAATATTATTTTTGGGATTATGCTTGAATAGAGTGATAATGTATATGGGTGTTGATTTTTGGTCCATATTATTGCTTGTTGATGTTGGTTTTTGCTATTACTCTATGGTTGAATTGGGAATTGTGGGTGAAAGCCCCAATTCACTTAGTGTTTTGTTGAAAGAATCTATGAGTGAAACTTAGTGTTTTATTGAAAGACTAACACTAAGAGTTAAAATATAGCCTACCCAAATCTTTGACTAAGAGGTGGGCTAACCCTCAAACACCCATACATGATTGACCCCTAGGATAGTATAATCATAAGACTTATCTCTCATTGGATTTTATTCAATAAATTGTCTCTTACTTAGTGTCATAAGTAGATTTGTTTAAGCTAAGTTTTAAATCATACCTCCCCCAATTAGTTTATGTTTTTCTTTAACTCTACATTGTGGGGCAACCCTAATGACTTTCAACATACATAGGCCCCAAATATTAAATTACAATCCTTGTGAATTCGACCCCAACCTAAGTTGGATTATTATATTGACGCCCACCACCTTGCACCAAAATAATGGTGTAAGTTGAGCGTGATCAAGTATTTAGTTGCAAATCTTTTATATATATATGTCCAAAGATGAGAAGTAAAAGTTAGATGCCAAGATATGATAGTGTATCTTCATAGGCTATGACTTTGATGAGTTAGAAGAGTTATTTATGAGTTAAAAGAATGAGAAGAAACCTATTATAAGTTGTGATTGTTTTCATGGAGAATCAAATCATTGAAGATATTAACAAAGTGGAGAAGCTAAAATCTTCAAGTTCTGATAACATGGTTAGTCTTGATCAAGTTTCTCATACAAGTGCAATGATGTGACAGGCTTTATAATCACGGTGACACCCAGAATCATGTTCCAAATCAATATGTTGATGTCGATAATAACAACTGTTTTATCCCTTTTCGATTTGAAGGGATATTATTTTTTACCTTTGAGCTATTTTAAAACTTTAAAGAAAATTTTGAAACAATTTAAGAAAATACGGAGCCGTCACTTGACTTTTTAAGAATATATTTAGAAAAATTAAAAATATTTTAAATATTTGAAAATAAAAATAAAATTTTAAAATTAGAGAAAATGGGTAAGAATTCAGGTAACACCTTCAAAAGGTTTTTAAGGCACTCAAGAACGCCCGTTAAAAAAGGGTTGACCAAAAGACAAATTGACTGATTTTGTAGACATGACTAAGTTTTATTTGCAAAGTATGACATTCATTCTACTCAAGTGAAAATTAGTTCATTTAAATTAAGGAAAAATTCTCTCAAAAGGAAAGGTTACTTAAGTTTAATTCTTATATCAATTTGAGAAAACATATTGTTTTTTCAATAAAAGAAAGAAAGTAAACAAAGTATGAAATTTCGATCAATTATAAAAGAATTTAATTCTTTTTGGAGGAAAATTAATTTTTTCTTTGAGGAGAATTTTTTTTTAACTTAAATAAGCCACTTTAGCACATAAACAAAATAAAATGTCATTTTTTTTTTAATTTTTAAAGGCTTGTTCTAAAGAAAAAATATAAAACAACTTACTTTTATTAACCTTAGAAATTAGACCAAATGATGAATGATCAAGAAAGAAAAAGATAAAGATAGAACAAAGTGACAATTCAAAGGAAAAAATTAATTTGATTTAGTCAAATTTAAGAGTTCAATACAACAAAACATTCAGATAGGAATTTACAAATAAATAAGGAAAAAAATAACATAAACACACACCTTAATTTTTCATACTTACACAAATTCATACCCTTACAAAATAATTACAAAAATCTCAACTAATTATGTATCTTCGTTGGATGTATCGGGAAGCTAACTATGCATCTCGATAGACCCAATATCGAAAAAAATACATCGAGAGCTAATTATGTATATTTACAAGGAAAAAAATATATCTTCATTGGATGTATTATGTATCTTGACAAGCTCAAAATAAAAAAAAAAATGAATCGAGAGCTAATTATGTATCCTTACAAAGGAAAATATATCTTTGTTGGAAGTATCGGGAGCTAATTATGTATCTCTACTGGTCCAAAATTATTTTTAGTAATTATGCAAAGGAAAAATTACAAAAACTAGTATCCTTAAGACTATAATTACAATAATAACAATACTTTTTCAAAATTACAACTTATAGCAAAAGTAGCAATATTTTACCACTTTTTAGAAAGGAGCGTATGTTTCTCCCATCAGTTTATCTTTTTCCCTTTTTCACGCAATATTCACTTCTCTCTCTCCAATTAACCGCATCTTTTTTTTTTTTTTTTTCAATTTCCGCTTTTATCTCTCAATTTGTTGATAAACATTATGCTCCATAGTATTTGCATCTCATATTTTCATATAATTTATATTTTTTTAATTTTTTCGTATTGCTTTCTTCTTTGTTTTTTTTGTTTTGATGTTTTGTGATTTTTTTTTGGTGTTTTTTCAGCCAAGGGATGCTGTTTCCGGCGATGGGTGGGCTGGTGGCTTTGATTGGACTACTGATTTCGGTGTTTTCTGGTGAATTTCAACGGAGGGTCTATCCAGCAAATTTCACCGTGACGGTGACCGTAGCGACAGTAATATTATTTTACCGGCGAGTATTAGCCGGAACCGATCACAGGGGTTGAATTTTAGTCGGTGGTTCACTGGATTTGCAGATCCAGAAAGGGACGGGCTCTCTTTTCTTTGCTCTCCTCCTTCAACCCCTCAATATTTTTTGAGCTTTCAATCATCAATGGAGTTTTGGGGTGTTAAAGTGAAAGCAGGAGAATCTCTAAGAAGTCAGCTGGTAAGAAGATTGGTCCAGTAACGCTTTTTTCCAAGCAAAATGGTAAATCTGCAGCAGCCAATGGTAACAACAAATTTCAGTCTCCGAAATCCGGCAACAAATCTAACAACAAGAACTTTAGTGGCCAAAAGAATTCAAATGGTAAGCAAGGAAGAAAGTAGAATGCTTGAAAGAAATATCATACAGTGAAGTGTGAAACCTTTTTTATAGAGCAATGAGTTATTATTTTTAATTTTTAGTTTAAGGGGGGGACATAGATGGATGGTCTCTTTATGCTTTTAAGTTATTTTTTAGTTGTAGTTCAAATTTAGGACGAGGTTTTTGTTACCAGAAAGTTTTGTAAAAAAAAAAAAAACTGAGTGAGGGACGGACTTGGCCATCCTTTTTATGGATTTTTCGGTGATGTGGTAGCGGCAGATAAGTATATTCCGACGAGATTTTTATAAAATATAATTTTTACAATATAAATATGTATTTGTATTTGATAATGAAAAGATTTGTAGTTGTATTTGTATTAGTATTTGGTACTGATAAGATTTGTAGTTATTACTGTGTAGATATGTATTTGGTATTGTAAGATTGGTATTTGTTTCAATATAGATATGTATTTTTTTATTTGTAATCTTATATTTTATGGACAATATGTTCATATGTGTATTTTTGTCTTTATAATGTGAAGATATGCATCTGTTAAATTTAAGATATGTATTTGTATTTTAGGAATTATATAAGATGTATTTGTTACAGTATAAATATATATTTGTATTTGCACGGATTGTGATTTATATATGATGACATATGTTGAGTGTCTTATTTTTGGTGAATGTGTTATTTATATATGATGACATATGTTGAGTGTCTTACTTTTTGGTGAATGTGTTCCAAATGTTGACTTTGATTCAAATCTTCTTCGCACGAGATATGCTTCAATGTTGTGGCATTATGGTTCGAGGAAAGGAGAAGAGAAGACAAAAAGTGAAGATGAAGCACCAATGAGGCTTCGTATGAAAATTGGGATAACAAAAGATACTAAAGTGCATGATATTTGACGTTTATTTTGAATTTGTTGTATTTGACAATAGTTAACTTTATGTGGACTACCATTTAGTTGAATATTTCTTAGGTTTCATATGTTACTTTAATGTTGAAAGTCGATATTTTAATGTTTATTTGATGTGATATTTAGATTTTTGATGTTTAAACTATAAAATAGTATTTTTCATGATTAATTTATGTTACTGTTATGCATATGTCGGTATGAATATGTGGTTTTCAGTTTTGAATATATTTTTGAGTAATTACTATGTATATTCCAGTTACTGTATGTATTTTTCATATATGTATTTGTATTTTTTATTTTATGCATATGTATTATGAGTAATGCATAAGTATTTTGAGTAATACATGTGTTTTTTTTTCAGACATGTATTTATATTTATGCATAATGAATATATATATTATTAACACATATGTATATATACATAATGTATATGTATATATGAATATTGCATATGTTTTTTGACAAGTCTTAATGTATATTTTCTGCTATGGACATATATATATATATTTGTCTGAATATATATTTTTCCGGCTATGCATATGTATATATATATATTTGTCCAGTTTAATACATATATTTTTACCAGATATACATATGTATTTAAGCAGATATGCATATGTATTTATGAGTTATCCATAGATTTTTTTCAATTATGCGTATATATCTATGAATAATGCATATATTTTTTTTAAAAAAACATATGTATTTAAAGTTTTGATTACGTAATTGATATGTCTTTATATGTATTTTTATTTATTTATTACATAAAGGTATGTTAACTTATTCTTATTTTTTATAGATGGGCATAGTTACTTAGTAGATTCTCATATGTATTTTTTTAGATTAAAATTTGGTAAGTGTGGCTTCCAGTTTCTTAAGTATAAATCAATGATATTATATATCTTGTACAATATATTCATAATGAATTAAGTTAAGCAAGTTCAGTAAAAAAAAATTGCAATAATTTAACTATAACAAGTTCAATAACATAAAATATTTTTATCAAAATTTAGAATCATATAATTATTAGTGAAAAAATGAAGCAATTATTTTGACATAATGCTACATCATGAACAGATCAACATTTAAACTATAAGTGCAACATTTAAGCTATAACAATATTATTGTATATTTAACCAAGCTTGGTTGGCCTAGAGGTTAGCTCACTAGATCGCTTAAGCAAGTGTTGGGGTTCGATTCCTGCCTTGTGCATGCAACAACCAATTGGCCAGCGACAAATCCTTAAATGGAGCTCAGATCCGCGGAGGATTAGTCCTTGGCTGTTGGGCTGGGAAAACCTTTGGGAAACTAAAAAAAAAAATATTATTGTACATTTCTCCATAGACGCCACATACATGCATAATGTGGTACATCATTGTACACACCACCAATAACTTTTATGACACCGTATGCTTCCTTCAGATTCTCAAAGAACCAAGTCCAAGATGCATCATTTTCAGAATCAAGTACACCACATACCAAAGAAAATATATGTCTGCATATTGAAAAAATACATATAAGAATACATGTTTTTTACACATAAAATACTGCATATGTATATTATAAATACATACAGCTGAAAATATATGAAACTGTCCGTGAACACATAAACGTACTGCATATGTATATGATAAATACATACAGCTGGAAACATATGAAACTGTCAGTGAACACATAAACATACTGCATATGTATATTATAAATATATATAGCTGGTAACATATGTAATCTTCATAATGTTGTTCATATGTCATCTACCGGAGTGTTTAACGAGAATAAGTATGCTTTCCATTATTAATGTTCAGAACACTACAAAACAATAAATATAAATTTAATTATCAAATATACCACGTACAATGAATCATTTGTATATACACAACTGAAAAATAAATTTCAATGAAACAAATTCTTTAGTCGAATAATATTTATCATCGACTAAAATTCAAAATTAATGTATAAGAATTATTATTTGGTTTTATAAATACATAATGACAAAGACAACTTTGAATTTGAAAAAAAAAATCGCTGAGAAAATTTTTCAAAATACGATCTCAAAATTTGAACTTCATGACTGTTACGCAAAACTTGTTATTAATTTTTCAGAAATTTTCGCAATTATATTTTATGAACTTCACAAATAGAACCAAGTTTGTTTATCAATACCTGTAATTGTAGCATAGCATTTTTAATTTTTCTTCATAAATTTCAGACGTTGATCAATAATATTGGAAGCACTCTATTTTTTTTCTTAATTTGCTTTGAGTTGCTGTTTATGAAAAATATTTTTTAAATTTGAATTATGTTGATGTAAATAAATGGTTGAGGTAAAAATAAAAGAGTCATATAAGGTAAAAGAATCTGTTTAATTAAATGTGACATAAATTAAGGAATAATTTCATCCCTTATTTAACTCTAACTGATTAGAGTTAAATAAGGAATGAATACCTATTTGTATATGTATTTATATAGCAACCTTTTATTAAAATACAAAATACATATTACTATTTTTTGTAATTTTAAAACTGTTGCTATAAAAGTTATAATTAAGGCTCTGCAGTTGCTATTTCTGAAATTTTTCCTCATGCAAAATATTGAAACTTCTATAATTATGCTTCAAACTGTTGGCATTTATGTTGTTATTTGGTCAGTCTTTTGGGCCTAACATTTTTTGGACCCTTTTCTCATTTTTCAGCTGTGTATATCAACTGTATATCGCACCCCTTTGTCTTTGCGTCCTTGCTGTATACACATTATATATTAGCATGTAAACTTGCATATCCGCTTTCTTAGCTCGAATTTTGCTCCCTTGAATCTGTATATCAGCTTTCAAGATATGAATATAGTGTATATTAGGTGTGTATATTTGTATACAATCTTGATCTTTCTGATTTTTAGTCCATTGATTTTGAAGGAGACTTGAATTTGAAGGAAATGGGCCTTCATGACCCATTATGAAAATGCAAAGGGCAAAGATTTCATTTAACACGCCACAAAATAAAAAGATAAAAGAATTAATATTCATCCAAAACCCAAAATGACATATTTCAAAGTAACAGAAAATATCATGAATTAATTTTCAAATGCTAGTATTGCTAAGATGAGAATGCATATGTAATTTTGAAAGAAAAGCAAAGCTACAGGTTGAAATGAAAAGGAAGAACGCATATTTACATGCTCCATGTCCATGGTTTATATTTAGATAAGAGACGAAGAAGAATAAGAGAAAAAGAAAAGATTATGCTCAGTAGATTAATATTCCAATAGATGTTGCAAAAAACTTCAAAAGGAAAACAAAGAAAAGAAATGTCAAGGACCAAATGAGCAAAGTAATTTGCAAGAAAATAAAATTAGGCATGCTTGACATGGTAAAATCACACCATCATGGGTGTAAGTTGGGTGTAAAAAGAAAGAAATGAAAGACTAATTTTTAAGAAAAACAAAGTCCGAAAAAAAAAAACATAGTATCAAGAGCCCCAAATAAGCAAAATCAAGAGTGATTTAAACAAATCAAATTATAGCCCATATTTAGAAGAAAACACATGAGAACACATTATTTTACCCTCCAAGGCATCATTAGTTCTTTCTTGGAATTATGAACAAAGAAGGACTATGAATCAAGCCTTTTAAACACACAACGAACTTAAAAATAGCTATAACAGTATAGAAGAACATAAAAAAAAACTTGACATCTTTTTTTAAAAAAATTTGACCAAGCATGTACCGATAATTTCACTTAACAACGGTGATCAAAACTAAGCAAAATACCTAAGAAGATTCACATGTTTCAACTATTTAAAATCATTCTATATTTCTTTTTGAGATCACAGGAATATTTAAATATGACGCGCTTTCTATTTATATTTGATATCAAACTTGAGGCAGTTTGACTCAACACATAATAAAAAATATTTATCTAAAATTAAGCTATTGTTATGTAGCATGTGATAATCTTTTCTTTAATTTAAAGACTTAAATAATAGATTTGAAAAATAGTAATTTTATTAGAAACCAAAATTTAGGTACATGTCACACTACCAATCAACTTAACTTTTGTTATAATTTTCTACAATATCAAATAATAATCTTTGATAAATAAATAATAAATAATTTAATTTTGTTGGATAAAAATTTTTGAACTAATTATTTTATTAATATTTAAATTTTGAAATTAACTATCATAAATAACTATTAAAATCTATAATCTATAATCTATAATATATTAAAATTGTGAAGAACTTTAGAAAAGTGATTTGAACTTTTTGCCCTTCATTAAAAGATCCCATAATAGACAAAATCTTCTTTTCACATTTTTTCTTCAATTTTTAATATTGAATATCGTCTAAAATAAATATACACAAAAAATTAAAAAGAGAAGATTTTCTACTTTTAGTTGAATTTCTAAATTTATGGCAATAAATTGTTAAGGAAAATACAACTTCAAAGAAATTATTATACAAAAAAAATTCTATATAAGTAAAGTTGAAAATATTTTTGAAAAATTGAAACTATTTTACATAAAATAGGTTAAGACTTCTAAAAGAAGAAGAAGAAAAAACCTCTTCCAAATATTAAATGCAATTCGTGTATCTCCATTAAAAAAGGTAGTGGACTTCACTCAAAAAAAAGGTATTGTTTTTATTTTAGGTTAGAACTATTATTCTTTAATTTTGTTATAATATTTTAGTTTATGAGTCTTTATATTTCTTTCTTTTTTTCAATTTTACAAGTTCGTTTTTAGGTTTATACAAATACATTATTTGAGAAATAAAATTTTATGACCATAGCTTTGTTATTGAGTAACTTTGTGATTTTTGAATCTCAAATTTCTATTTATATTACGTTTTGATTCTATTGATCATAACATTTACACAAAACTTTGTTATGAATTTTTTGTGTAAAAATTAAGTTTAATTATATTATTTTAATATCTTTATTATCGTATTATTTTATTATAATTTACAGGTAGTAGATAAATGCCAGTCAGCTTTGAATATTTTTTTTTTAAAAGGTTAGATTTAATTATAGTGTTTTGATGTCTCTACTTTGAGAATTTTTTTTTGTGTAAAGGTTAGATTTAGTTGTATTATTTTGATATCGCTATTATTGTAATATTGTATTGTAGTTGACAGTAGATGAATGTCGATCGACGTTGAAGAAAATCTTTTGCAAATGTTAAGTTTAATTGTATTGTTTTAATATCTCTATCATCGTATTATTTTATTGTTATTTTATTGTAGTTTACAGGTGGTAGATAAATTTCGATTGACTTTGAGATTTTTTTTTGTATATGTTAGATTTAATTAAATAAATTCTCGATCTTTACATGTTTAAAAAATGTTGAATTTAATTATTGTATTTTTCTTTATTATTTAAACAAATATTCTATTTATTTTAACGTTTGAACTCATTAAAGCGCACGTGTACCTAAATTAGTTTAATTTTAAATAACTAAAAGTTCATGTACAAGACACGTACTTTTTAACTAGTTAGATAAATATTTAATGATACTATTAATATTTTAATATCTATATTAAATTTCACTTATTTGATAAAAATTCACAAAATACATTCCTTTCGAAACATTACAAACATCTTTCTCTACTTCTCAAATTTCCTATTAGATTAAACTTACGTCTATAAAAAAATTGGAGTGAGGGGTGTATAACTTGCAGATACGGATTGCAATTTCTGAAGTAGAAAGAAATCAAAATGTGAGTTGTAGACGAGTCACCTCTGAGCAGTGTTGCAGGAGTGTGGGAGTGATATATGTCAGTCAGTTAGTAAAGGTGGCGGCATTCTTCTTTATCCATTCAAGCTCCACTTTCTAACATAACGTGTCACTCTCCAAGGGATCAACGTGTCTACTTCTTTCCCGACCCCACACTCTCTGATAAAGATTTTTCCTCACATTCTCCGTCCGACTTCCAGCTTCCGCATTCAACCAACCTTCCAATTATCCATCACTCACCAAGTAAAGCTCTCTCCTCTCTTTTTTTTCCCTCTTTTAACAAAAAGGAAAAGAGGCACCTTTCTTTCTGTCAAATGCTAGCTAAATGTATATGTATATATTTGTGTCATTTTGAAGTGTAAATTATGTGTTTCTTTCTTTGTTGCGTTTAGATATTTGATGTTTGTGTATTTATTTATCTGGGCTTTTTTTTCTTGGTTGGGTTGGTGTGAGTATTAATCAATTTTTGGCTTGATAAATTGACTGTTTTCATTATTTTATAGATTTGTGCAGAATGTGGTTCTTAGTCACTGTCTTTTGTGGACGGACATGGAACGTGCATTTAGGACAATTAGTTATTTATAGCAATAGCTGGCCCTGTAGTAAGAGTGATGCTATCATTTTGTCATTATGTTAGGCTGAAATTTAAGATGTTGAAAAAATAAAATTACGCATACCTTGTGTCTGATTTTAGACTTTTGGGATGTTCCAAAATGTCAAAAACCATGAAAGTTTTAGAAAGGCAGCCTTTTAGAAGGGGAGTTAGTCTCCATGCTACGGTGGAGGTAGAATTGTCACCCAGGGGCTTCAGATGAAACCCCTTTTTCCCCTCTATCGCTGTCAGTAGCGGACCCAGGATGTAGAGATCGTGGGTGCTCGGAAGGTTCGAACGCGTATGTTGATGCCCAAAGCTTTAAGGTTCTACTTGGAAATCAAACCACCTAGCTATCTTCATGCTTTAATGAGTTCTTTTCTAATTCGGTATACCAATTTTTATACATTTTTTATTTAACTATACCTAATCTACCACAAATTTAATGGGTGTTGGAGCACCAAAAAGATGGTGATAGGTCCGCCCCTATTCGCTGCCTTTGCCCCATGAGAGTTTTTGATAACAGATACAGTATTAATTCAGGCTTTTGCAAAAAGTGTACTGGTTCCAGCTGATTTTGGATAAACCTGTGAGGAAATACTATGAGTTTCGATTAAAAGATAAAATGACCTTGATGTCAAGCCCACGATTACTAGTGGGGTGAGTGGTGAGGACTTCCCTTTGATGCACAAGTTGTATTGGATTTAGATACATCATATTTACAGTGATGTTCCTATTTTGATTCTGTTTTCTTCGCGTCTTGGCTGACTATCTGGTTTGTGGGTGACGATTTACTGGGTGATTTCTGTATTTCATAATAGTGTTTTACTTGTTAATCCTATTTGTGTTTTGTCCTTTTGTTGTTCTTAGTAGTTCTGAAGTGTGGACTTGTAGTACTTTTTTGGTTTGTTGTCTAAGCTAATTGCTCTTAGTGTTATTGGTCGGTGCTGTCTATGGTGGCTGTGATTGATGGTGTTGGCATAGGGTCATGTCTTCGGGCGAGGCTTGGGTCGGGGTCGGGGTTGGGGTTGGGGGCGTGGACTAGGGCAGGGTAGGGGCGGGGGTAGGAAGGGTAAAGGGGATAAGGATGACTATAGGTTGAGAGTAGGGTCGTGGAACATAGGGTCTTTATCGGAGAAGTCATTAGAGCTAGTGAAAATTCTTAGAAAAAGGCGAATTAATATAGCTTGTCTCCAAGAAACCAAATGGGTAGGTTCTAAGGCGAGAGTAGTAGCTGGATATAAGTTGTGGTACTCGGGATGCGTAAGGAATAGGAATGGTGTAAGTATTTTATTAGATGATGAGCTTATGAAGCAAGTGGTAGAGGTTAAGAGGGTCAATGATAGGATGATGTCAATTAAGCTAGTTATTGGAGGGTTTTCTTGGAATATTATTAGTGCGTATGCACCCCATATAGGCTTGGATGATGAAGAGAAGAAGAAATTTTGGGAGGATTTGGACGAGATAGTGAGGAGTGTCCCAGTAATGAGAAGCTTTTCGTAGGAGGGGATTTCAATGGGCATATAGGGTCTTCTTCGAAAGGTTATGATGATGTGCATGGAGGACACAGGTTCGGTGTAAGGAATGTTGAAGGAGTGGCACATCTGGACTTTGCTCCGGCGTTTGGGTTGGTGGTAGTTAATTCGAACTTACCCAAGAAGGAGGTTCACTTGGTCACCTTCTGAAGTTCGGTTACCAAGACTCAGATTGACTTCTTGCTCCTTAGGAAAGGGGATAGGGGTATTTGTAAGGATTGTTAGGTCTTACCGAGTGAGGTTCTTTCGACCCAACATAGGCTTTTGGTGATGGACTTGGAGATCATAAAGGAGCGAATGAGAGTATGGAGGGTCAACTGAGGATTAGATGGGGGAGTCCGACTTTGGCCAGTGCACTGGATATAAGGGATAAGTTGATGGCGAGTAAGGCTTGGGGGAGTGGAGGGGATACAGATAGTATGTGCGATGAGACTGCCAACTGCATCAGGAAGACAGCTAGAGAGGTGTTGGGGGTCTCGAGTGGTCGTTCGGGCAAGTACCAAGTGGACTGGTGGTGGAACGAAGAGGTGAAGGGGAAGGTGGAGGTCAAGAAGAGAGCGTATACAAAGTTGGCAGAGAGTAAGGATGAAGAAGATAAACGAAAGAATAGCGAGGAGTATAAGATTGCTAAGCGAAAGACTAAGTTAGCAGTCACGAGGGCTAAGGATGCTGCTTTCGAAAGTTTATACACAGCGTTAGATAGTAAATGTGGGGATAAAAAGTTGTACAAGCTTGCCAAGGTTAGGGACAGGAGGACTCGGGACCTGGATCAGGTGAAGTGTATTAAGGATATGGACGGCAAAGTTTTGGTGGAGGAGGGTTATATTAGAAAGAGATGGCAGTCTTACTTTCATAAGCTCCTGAACGATGGAAAGGATACTAACATTGTGTTGGGGGAATTGGATCATTCCGAGAGGTTTCTCGATTATGGATATTATAGGCGCATTAAGGTGGAGGAGGTTAAGGGGGCTATTCGTAGGATGCGTAGAGGTAGAGCGACGGGGCCAGATAAAATTCCGGTGGATTTTTAGAAGTGCACAGAAGGGGCAGGTATGGAGTGGTTGACTCGGTTGTTTAACATAATTTTCAAGACGGCAAGGATGCCTGAAGCTTGGAGTTGGAGTATGATGATTCCGTTGTATAAGAATAAGGGCGACATTCAGGATTGCAATAATTATAGAGGTATCAAGTTGTTGAATCACAGTATGAAGGTTTGGGAGAAGGTGATAGAGTTGAGGTTGCAGAGGATTGTTACTATTTCTGAAAATCAATTTGGATTTATGCTAGGGTGCTCGACTACAGAAGCCATCCATCTCGTCAGGAGACTGGTGGAGCAGTATAGGGAAATGAAGAGGTGTTTGGAGGCTGGAGGTTTTTGGAAGCTATATTATATTTTAGGACGATTAAGGATATGTACGACGGAGCCAAGACTCGGGTTAGGGCTGGGGGAGAGGACTCAAAGCATTTTCCCATCTTGATGGGGTTACATCAAGGATCGACACTTAGTCCGTTTCTTTTTGCTTTGGTGATGGATGTTTTGACGCGGCATATTTAGGACGAGGTGCCTTATTGTTTGCTTTTTGCGGATGATGTAGTCTTGATTGACGAGATTTGTAGTGGAGTTAATGCTAAGTTGGAGGTTTGGAGGCAAACTATTAAGTCTAAAGGGTTTAGGTTGAGTAGATCCAAGACGGAATATTTGGAGTGTAAGTTCAGCGAGGTGTCTCATGAGCCCGATGTGGTTGTTACGCATGACACTCATTCTATCAGTAAGATAGATAGTTTTAAGTATTTGGGGTCGATGTTTCAGGATAATGGAGAGATTGACGAGGATGTCACTCATTGGATCGAGGTAGGGTGGATGAAATGGAGGCTCGCCTCCGGTATCTTGTGTGATAAAAAGGTACCTCCCAAACTTAAAGGCAAGTTCTACAGAGTGGTGGTTAGACCAGTTTTGTTGTATGGGGTGGAGTGTTGGCCTGTTAAGAAGACACACATCCAGAAGATATGAAGGTGGCGGAGATGAGAATGCTTCAGTGGATGTGTGGGTGTACTAGAAAAGATAGGATTAGAAATGAGGTTATTCGGGATAAGGTGAGAATGGCTTCGGTGGAGGAAAAGATGAGGAAAGTGAGGTTGAGATGGTTTGGTCATGTGATGCGGAGGAGCACGGATGCCCCAGTGTGGAGGTGTGAGAGGTTGGCTAGGGATGGTTTCAAGCGAGGTAGAGGTAGACCGAAGAAATATTGGAATAAGGTGATTAGACATGACATGGAGCAACTTCAGTTTATCGAGGACATGACCTTGGATAGGAAGTTATGGAGGAGGTGAATTAGGGTAGAAGGCTAGTCTGAGTTAGGATGTTGTATGTTTTGGTGGTTACTTAGAGTATCTTGCTTTTGGTATTATTGAGTATGTTA
The DNA here is from genome assembly GCF_002878395.1 of Capsicum annuum. Taxonomy (NCBI): domain Eukaryota; kingdom Viridiplantae; phylum Streptophyta; class Magnoliopsida; order Solanales; family Solanaceae; genus Capsicum; species Capsicum annuum. The sequence continues at coordinate 27,984,307 of NC_061111.1, forward strand.
ATTTCAGTGTTATCTTATTCTTATTACTATTCCTTATTTTAACTTAGATTGCTTTATGTTGAGCTGGGGGTCTATCGGAAACAACCTCTCTATCTCACTTTGAGGTAGTGGTATGGACTGCGTACACTTACCCTCCCCAGACCCAACTTGGTGGAAATATACTGGGTATGTTGTTGTTGTTGTTGTATATTTACAGTGATGTTATTAATCATTAAATTGTTACTGTTCATGTTACCCATCTCACAACACCTGTTTTTGTTATTAAATCAGCATGCCATCATCCATCATATCAAAATTGAATCGGCATATAGAAAATATTACTAAGAGGTCATTTGGATTTCAAAAAAGTCTCTTCAAAATTATTTCAATCTTTGCACTATTAAAATAATTAAGGATTCTGAAATTACTTTCTAACTTGCGTATAATCAATATTAGGAAACAGAACAAAGTTTAGTATAGTGTGGTTGGAGAGGTGGAGTGGAGAAACAATGACGAGTTTTAAGTTGAGAAAATGAAAATGTTTGTCAATCTTAAGGAGTTAAGTCATATTAAAGAAGCTTCCATTATTAAGAGACATTTTGTAGTGATGAAGATATATCTATTTTATACTTGCGCAGAATTTACTCAATTTAGAAATATGATGCTGGTTGGTGTTATTGTAACTACACTGACACTCAGCATCATCCTTTTCATGTGGTCCCTCTACCTATTTTTGTTACATGTTGAGGACATATAGATTTTCAGGTCTTTCTAGTATTAGTCAATCCGTATGAAAAATTACAGGTCAAATTTTCTGCCTCTAATGTGGTCTCCCTGGAAGCAGAATCTTATTGGTTCATTGCGTAGGTGATTGAGGATAACTTGAGAAGATATTTATCTCGGTTCTCAATCTGAGAAGAAATGAACTTTGGTTTCCTTGGTTTTACTACACAGGACTTCTTCAAAGACATCTGAACTGATTGAGTAGCAGTGAGCTTAGAACTGTTTGAATTCTTTTTGCATTCTAAGGATAAATGCCTTTAAATTTTTAAGATGCGATTTGTTGATTTTTTTAGTGCTTCCACCATTTGAGGGAACCATTTTCCTCTTAATTTCTGTACACATTTCTATGTTGCAGATTAGTATGTAGCTTTAAACTGGTTGACCTTATACCCAGAATGTTCTGAATTTGTCATATTTATCTGGTACTTTTATTGAAGACGGTAATTTGGTCAATCTGTGAATTAACTTCTATACCAGGATTTTGAAAACTTGAACGTTTTATGCAGATGGCGTACATTTGACTACTTGTGGAAGTATAGATGGCACAGTTTATGATCTTGCTGATCAAGCCTTTATCACTAGTCAAATTCACTTGCTTCTTCGGTGTGAGAACCATATGCATTGTTGTCCAAACATGGACAGAGCTGCTGAGAGCTGCTATGAGTTTTCATGCCAGCATACTCTGGAGATTGATTATTTGGGCTATTGCTATTCTATCTTTGCCTATACGAAGTTTAACTGCTCTACAGAGGGAAAGGGCGGTGAGTTTCTTTTTGTGAAGTTCATTGTGTGTCCTCCTAATGTTTAAATTTTTGGATGTTTCTTTTACATGTGTTGTTACCCAATGTTGTATGCTGTTTCTTTTACATGTGTTGTTACCCAATGTTGTATGTAGTGTTAATTTTGTGTTTAGTCTAATGCTTTTTCAATTTATTCTTTCTCATTTTCTGGTCTAACCTCTTGTTAGTACATGTGATGAACATTTTGCAGATATGTACATATAAAAATGCCGTTACCCTTGTTTTCCTTCTCAATTTTGCAAGACCAGTACATAAAGTGTTCAAATTCCCAAATCTGATATTTTCTGCATTAATCTATTTGGATATCCATGTTTTAAGTATTGTCATACATATGTGAACTTAGCAAAATATAGTTCGTCTCGAGCTAGGAGAAAGGAAGAGGATTGTGGTAGTTGACAATCAACTTAAAACTAGTCTACCTAGTGTGAAGTTCTCCGATATCTAATATTTGGCATAAAATAGACCTGGATAGATCAGAATATAAAAATAGAATTCATATAGCTTATAGTTGATTGATATCAATGCTTCTAAAATTGGTGTGATCTGGAATAATCTGGAATTGTGTTTCGATAGTACTCCTGAAAGGGAAAACAAAGTTGACGGAAGAGGGTGTAAGGACTGGGTATATCTTATTTTTTTGTTTAGTATCACATATGTCTATTTAGTGATGTGTCTTAAATTGATAATGCCTCTAGTCTTCATCTTGAGGAGTTATTATTTGACTGACTTAAAGCAACTGATTTGAGAAAAATACATGTGCAGCTGGAAATGCATCTGCAGGAAATGCAGATCGAGTTTGCGAACCTTGTCTGGGAAAGGAAGGAACTTGAGAAGAAAATACTAATAGCCATCAAGGAAAAAAAGATAATACAGGCCATGCTAGCAGAACTTGAGGATGAACACGACGAGGCCATCGTCAAAATTGAGGAATTGGAGGGCCAGGTAGAAATATTATCTTTTCACTTATCTTTCTCTACTTACTGATAAAATCTATGTTTATATACTGGGTACATGTCACTTTAAATTTCCAGAAATTCTCATGCTGAAACTCCCATTGCGTTCGCTGGTATCTCAGTTCTCTCGTACCATTGTTTTGCTATAACGTCTACCTTGTAACAACGAAGCAAAGCATAGAACGACCCAATTCTGGACAGTGCTAGTTGCTAATTGTCTTATACCTTTTCGCAACTGTAGGAATTTTTGTGTTCTCCATAAACTAATGGGTTCATGTGTTCCAGTTTTAAGGTCATCCGTGTTGGCTGTCTCATTAAATAGAGAATATAAAAAGTTTATTGTCTGTATATGTATAATCTGTCAACAAGAAAGTGAGTTTTTCCTCAACTTCACTTCATCGCAATGGATAGAAGGAAAAGCAAATGCTTTACTGTTTTTTCCCATGTCTCCATGGAAAGGTGTTTGAAGGAATATGCACATTTAGAACCGTGTGACTTGAAGAAAAACTAACGTTGAACTTGTGCTGGTTTTTCCCGTGTCTCCATGGCTCATCTAATGTTGTTAGCTGATTTTTACGTAATGAGTTCAATTCAAGTCGTGCTATCCAGCTTATAGACTATAAATTTTTTTAGTAGTAGAAAGTTATACTCGATTGCAGGAATTCACACTGAATTCGAGGATCCAGGAACTGTTTCAGGAGAATGCTCGAGAAAACAGTTGATAGAGAAGAAGATTAGAGAGAGAATAGAATTTAGAAAGAGAAAGATGGTGTGCTGTATATTTCGTATCATGACTGTTATTGAATTGCTTACAAGCTATATTATGGAATGAATTGAATAGGTGAACTCCTATGCTACTTAACAGAATCTGTTATCACCAACTGCCACTAACTGTTGTAACTAACAATTTTAAATGATCTCTTAACTGATAAATGGAATTGAACTCTTAACTAACAAATGGAATTGACCCTTCTTCTTTAATCATGTATCAAAAAGTAACTTCGTTCTGTTAATTGTTGAGTCGATGCAACTAAGCCTAGAGTTACTGCTGGATATCCGTCCCATTTGTAATGTGGATGAGTTGTGATTTGGTTTCTTAAGTTTGCAGCTGGATAAACTTTTTGCCATTAAGATCTGTATTTCTTGCTACTTCAAAGACAAATCGGACCTTATTAAGAGAAATCTGTACAAAAAAGTGGTTGTTTCGACACTTGTTATAATGTTCCTATAAGTTCATTTTTTCCTCTGCTTGTGATACTGCAATTTTTGAGACAGGAAAGCCTGAACTTTGTATTTGGTGTGATAGCTTAAGGATCTGAAGGTGGAAAATCAACGATTGATCGAAGTTCATGGTAAAGCACTTTCTGACCGGAAAGACCATTTTGATGCCCAAGTAATGCAAGGCTGTAGCGACTCTGTTCCATTTTGGAAATCAAGTGGCATTGAGAGCGTAGACATAGATAAAAGCAAAAGTGGAAGCATGAACCCTGATTTTATGGGCGCCAGATCCTATCAAGATGTCAAGCCATGTGCTCGAGCCACCTCTGAGGATTTTGAGATGAGTGATGTGCTACACCAACAAAGGGATCTAGCTGTGTTCCGGACCCTTTTTAGTGCAATATTGTCTCTCTTAGTGGGAACAATCGTATGGAAAGCTGAAGATGCATGCATGCCTCTAGTTCTCGCCCTATTTGCTGTCGTTGGCATGTCATTGTGGAGTGTGGTCCAGTTCTTCTCAACTATTAAGAATGCTGTCGTTGGCATGTCATTGTGGAGTGTGGTCCAGTTCTTCTCAACTATTAAGAATACACCCGCATCTGATGCAGTTGCTCTCTTGAGCTTCAACTGGTTTTTACTTGGAACGCTAACGTATCCTACGTTGCCAAGGATCACTCCTGTATTTGCACCGGCGTTGTGGACTCTCTCAGACCGGACAGTGGAGCTGCTAGGTTTCTAATCTACTTTTTTATTTTCGTTTGTGCAGTTGGCACATAATGCACCCTGTTTTTGGTCCTCTTTGATGTTTGTAAATGTTTGTTCCTTTTGGAGTCTGCCTTGTAAAATTCTTCTGGAATAATGCATTGGGCATCTAGAAGAGTTCGGGTTTGCTTAAATAGTTGTTTCGTTGATATTATGGATAATAAGAAAATGTATAAGATCCATCTTAGTATTTCTCTACTACTGATGACTACCATTTGATTTTGAATTGAGGGTTCAAAACACACCTATTTATCATATTTTTTTCGAGTTTCATACCTCAATTATGTTAGTCTCCTATAATTACTTAATATAATAATGACAAAACTAGCATAATAAACATGTAGTTCCGAATCAGGAAGATTTCGTGATGGAGAAGATCATGGAGTAAGCATAGAAAGAATCAATCAGGTGACTCTGGAATATGTGGAAGATTCCACAAATAAGGAACCAAAACTCTTACACAAGGAAAAGATCTGTGAGAAATCAGAGGAGAAAATCAGTGCGACACAATATTGTGTCAAAGCTAAGAGAGAGGATCATATTCTTTACATGGACATACTTGATATGGACATGTATGAATATGGCACGTTAAGTCAGCAAAGGAAAAGCATATCACAAGCATGGACATATCTGATATAGACGCACTAAAAGATATGAATACTTAATCAAGGAATTCATATAAATCTTTGATTGAATGAATCCCTTGGATTTTTCTTTTTAGAGCAAGAAAGCAGTCGAAGAAGAAGACTATATAAAGACATTGAAGACAGAAGGATCAACACACAACTTCACAGAAAACTATCACTCCGTCTCATCTTTTAGTCTTTACAAAGCTTTGTAATTCTTTCAATTTATAATAGTTACAAAAAGAAAAAGATTGAGTTAGTCCATTAGTTATACCAACCGAGGCTGTGTCAGAAGATCTGATAACATTAGATTGAGACTCAGGACTTGTTCAATTCTATTGGAACTCTCTCTCAAAGTTAAGCTTTAAAGGAAATCCTTAAAACACAAGGGGATTGCAATAGATACCACACTGGTGATCCAAACCAGTATAAAACTCTTAGTTCTTTATTATCTTTTCGTTTATATTTTTGGTTTAATTCTGTTTTATTAAGTATACTAACTTGTAGGTGAACTGACTGACAAAGTTGATCAATCGACTCAAGAAAAAGTTTTAACCTCTTGAATTTCTATTGGTATCAGAGCAAGTCTCACCATAAAATTTTGCTTAACCACACATGAGTAAAGATCAAATGGCTAACTATCAGATTCCAGGAGCACTTCTTCGAAACAAACACTCTTCAACAAGACCACTATACTTCAATGGAAAATATTACTCGCATTGGAAAAACAGATTCAAAATTTTCGTACAATCAAATGACTTTTGAATTTGGGTGGTCATTAAGAAAGGAACGAAACCTATTCCAAATCTCAAGGACAAACAGAAGGACAATGAATAAAGTAGTATGGATTTGGATGACTTTAAAATTTTTTAAATCACCAAAGAATAACAAGAGGCAATTGAAACTGATGCTAGACCTATAAGTCTGCTTTATTGTTTAGCCAGTGGAGCAAAATACGATAAAATATCAATATACAAAACGATCGAAGAAATATGAGACAAACTTGAAGTAACCTATGAAGGTACTATCAAAGTGAAGGAGGTAAGGATTAGTGCTCTAGTAAATGAGTACGAGCTCTTCAAGATGAAAGAAATGAGGGCGTGGTCGATGTTTGCGTGTTTCAGTAAAATCATTTGTGAACTAAAATCTCTAGAAATGATCTACTCAAATAGCCTTCAAGTCAAGAAGCTGATAAGGATTTTTACAAAAGCATAGGAAATCAAGGCCGCCATTCTAGAAGATGGAGATCTCCATAACATGACATATGATGAACTACGACATAACCTTCTTGCTTATGAACAAAATTATATAAACATGTATAATAAGGAGGAGAAGAAGAAACTTGTAGCCTTTAGTGTTGAAAGTCCAGAAGAGAATGAAAATGTAGATGACGACAACAACGAAGAAATGACTCTCATAAATCGAGGGGTCAAACAAATTCTAAGACAAAGACAACAAATACCTCAAGGACTCAAGAACATCGAGTGCACGAGAAATGATGATCGCTGATATTACTGTGAAAAATCAGGACACATCAAATAAAATTGTCCTGAATTAAAAAGATGATCATCCAAGAATAAATTTTTTTTTGGAGTCTGTAGTGCCGAAGATGAGACTGAAGACGACATAGAAATAACAAACATATGCTTCATGACAATAGATGAATCCAGTGAAGTAAGACCCTTTAATTGTCAAAATTGTAATTTTATTCAGACAAATCTTGATATGATTACTAATGAATTTCAAAAAGTTATTGATGAATACAATAAAATTGCCCAAAAAAAGAAAAATTGACAAGTTTTTTTTTTTTTTAAAATTGAAGAAGAAAGGAGGAACTGACAAACTCAACTTGAAACAAGTTAGAGAGAAATAGACTTGCTTCAAAAAGAATTTGATGATGTAAAAATGCAATTAATAGCATTAGAAAATCATCAAATCACAATTCTATGAAATCAAACTTTTAAAGCTAAATCAACTTCTTCATCAGACTCCTTCAGTTCTGCTAAAATCACTTTCTCTTTCATGAACCTATCTGCTACATCTGTGAAAAATGGAGACACAAATCACATACCTGTATACAACAATCTAAAGGAATGTGGATTTAGAAGCCCAAAGAGAGCACATCTAAACCTCAAGGAACCAAGACCGCTTAGTACCTAAACAAAATTAATTCATTTATTTTGCAAAAATATGTCTGCAAAAATTATAGGAAAAGAATGTGAGTAATCTCAACAATGGATGTTCCAGACATATGATCGAAAAGAAAGAAATTTTTTCCTCCTTAAGTAAAATCGAAGGTAGATATGTCAGATTTGGCGATAATGCCAAAGGAGAAGTCTTAGGAGTCGGTTCTATGAAGCTCAGGTCTTCCTGCAAAATCATTAAAGTTTATCTTATGGATAAAATCAAACACAATCTGTTGAGTATCATCAACCGTGTGATGCAGGATTGACGTATTTTAATGTTAAGAAATGCACCATTAAGCATACAAAATAAGAAACCACTCTCATGGTGATCGTGTCGATAAAATTTATGTTTTGAATAACACTGATTTAGCTACTCTAACATATCTCACTACTCAAATCAGTGATACCTGATTGTGACACAGAAAACTTGGGCATGCCAGCATGCATGCAATTGAAAAGCTTTCTAGACTTGAATTGGTGAATAGTCTGACAAAATTAAAGTTTGAAAAGGATCACATGTGTGATGCTTGTCATCTTTATAAACATACCAGGACATCGTTTAAAGTTAAAGACATTGTCAACGCTGCTAAACCTCTGTAAATAATTTACATCAATTTGTTTGGCCCCACCAAAACTATTAGTATTGGTGGAAAGTGATATGAGTTTGTTATAATTGATGATTATTCTCGATTTACTTGGATGATGTTTCTTGCTCATAAGAATGAAATCTTTACTAATTTTGAGATCTTTTGTAGAAAAGTACAAAAAGAAGTAGGGTATTTCATCACTTATGTTCATAATTATCATAGAGGAGAATTTTAAAAAAAAGCTTTTGAAGATTACTGTGCATAAAATGATTACCCTAAAAACTTCTCCTTTCCCTAATCTCCTTAACAAAATGGGGTGGTCGAACGAAAAAAATAGATCGCTCTAAGAAATAACACGAACCATGCTACTAGAACAAAACCTACCTGATCATTTCTTGACTAAGGTAGTAAGCACGACATGTCACATTCTCAACGTATGTCTTATCAGATCTATCCTTAAGAAGACTTCTTATGAGTTGTGGAGAGGAAAAAAGTCAAACAGCAGCTATTTTCATCCCTCTGAGTGCAAATACTTCATCCACAATAATGGTAAGAATAATTTTAAAAAAATTTATCCATGAAACAACAAAGGTAAAAGATTCCCAACATAAAACATTGTCAAAAAATGCACTGAAGCCGATCAACTCTAAGTCAACTATTGATCAACTAGAGTTAGCTCTAGTCTCTAACTCATCAAAAATGAACATTTCAAGAGAATGAATATACAGTGCAAGCTTCCTTAATAAATTCACTATTGAAAATCCAAATGCTCAAATGTAAACAACAGCCTCCCTGAGAAAGCAAGCATCAGTGGCTCTTATATCTCAAATTGAACATAAAATGGTTGATGAGGCCCTAAAAGATGAATCATGAGTCTTATCCATGAAAGAGGAGCTGGATTAGTTTGAATGAAATTAAGTTTGAAATCTGATTGAAAGATAAAAAAATTGCTCAGTCGTTGAAACCAGATGAGTTTATCAAAATAAAATCAACAAAGAAGGTAGAATCATTAGAAATAAGGTCAGGTTAGTGGCTCAACGCTACTTCTAACAGGAAGGTATTGACTACGATGAAATTTTTGCTCCTGTAGCAAGACTACAATCAATTTGCATTCTTTTAGCATTGCTATCTTTAAACATTTTAAGCTATATCAAATGAATGTTAAAAATGCCTTTCTAAATGGATTTATTAATGAATAGATCGTTGTTAAACAACCTCTTGGTTTGAAGATCCATCATATCCAAATCATGTTTTCAAACTCTTGAAAGTACTTTATGATATCAAACAAGTTTCAAAAGTTTAGTATGAGAGATTGAGTAATTTTTTGTTAAATAATAACTTTCAAAGAGGAAAAATAGATACTACTCTTTTTACTCAAAAATTGAACTCTAGCTTGCTTATCGTACAAATATATATGGATGATATTATCTTTGGTAGTTCTAATACCCCATTGTGTGAGAATTTTGTAAATCTTATGAAAGGAGATTTTAAAATGAGTCTCAAGGGGAAACTCACATTCTTCTTGGGACTACACATCAAGCAAACTCCAAAAGGTATCTTCATCAGTAATACCAATTACACAAAGGAGCTCATTGAAAAATTTGGAATGAAAAAAATAAAAAACTTTCAAAACTACTATGAGCGCCTCAATAAATCTCGACTCAAATATATTCAAAATAAATTTTGATGAAAAGAAATATAGAGGAATGATTGGGTCTCTGGTACTTGGCCACGAGTCAACTAGATATCATAAAATATGATATTTATAAATGTGTGAGATTTCAGTCGGCTTTCAAGGAGTCCTACTTGACTGCTGTCAAATAGATCATTCACTATCTCTTTATCGGACTATGGTACCCCCACTTCTTTAACTTTAATTTAATTGTATATTCAGATGCTGACTTTGCATGTGATAAAAATGATCGTAAAAGCACTAACCAGACTCGTTAAATTCTTGGGGATGCCTTAATCTCATGGCACAGCAAGAAACAAACCTCAGTTACTTTATCAACCACCGTAGCTGAATACATAGCCATTGATAACTGTGGTACTTAGATATTATGGATAATGCATCAATTACTTGACTTCAATTTATCACTTGAGTCCATGCCAATCATGTGTGATAGTATTAGTGCCATTAGTTTATCCAAATATACTGTGCATACTCTAGGGCTAAGCATATGGATTTTGAATGTCATTTTATTCGCAATCATGTTGAAAATAGTGATTGTGCTAAATTTTGTTGATTCAGAAAATCAACCTGTTGATATTTTAATAAACCTTTGCTAGAAGACCATTTTTTTTACTTCGAGAAAAGCTAGGAAGTATATGCTTTATTGAAAAATAATTGACTTTTATTTTTTTCATAATTTTTTTTATTTTTTTTACCTTTTGTACACGTCTTCCCCTAATTATTACCCCTATATCCCTATCTATTGACTCACGCCCCCTCCATCTCGTCTTTTCCTCATTCATATCTTTTTTTGCTTTTTTACCTTTCTTATGACTGAATTCTTTCCCCGACCCATCCTTTTATATTTTGCCCTTTTGCCTCTCTCTCTCCTTTGATAAAAACCCCTTTTCCCTACCTCTCTCTCATCACTCTCTCCATGCCTAAAATCAGACAATGGCTCACCCTCCAGAAACTCCAGTCGACTGCCTTTCTGATAACTAAGATTCTGTTCTCATTGGCGGTTCCTCTAAAGAAACCTCCTCCCACCCTCTCTACTCCACCAATCCTAAAAAATTCACCTCTTTTAGTTCCAACACCTCTAGAAAGAAACATAAGTCAAACTCTCTGGAAACTCTTCCTCCAGAAGATATGCAAAAGTTCTGGAGCGCTTCCCATCGAGAGAAGTTTCACTTTCAGGAGTCGCTTAGTTATGCTGGAAAGGGTAGTGAATCTTCAAAAATTGAAAGAGTCTCAATGCAATTTATATCTTTTGTGTAAGGCTCAAGATTTGTCGTTAATATTTTGTCTTTATGGATCAGAGGTTTATGAGGATTCAATTCAAATGTTTTATGCTAATCTTTAACTTTCACAGGATATGGCAAATTTGAGACCCTTATGTTGGAAACAAGAAGTATTTTGAATAATTTTTGTTTTGAAAAGTGTTTGATACTACGTTCTATGGAATGGTCCCCTTTATGAATGAAACTTGGCCTGAGAATTTCAAAGTTAGTTTTGAGGAGGAAAAAACTGTTGTTGTCGAACATGAGGCCAACCTATCTAACTTTGGTCCCCTGTCTTTATGTTTTAAGCATAGAATCATGTCCCACATCATTGTTACTACTCTAATTCCCCGAAAAGTATTCTTAAGTAATGTTACTATTCGAGATGTATTTGTTCTTTACTTCTTGGTTAAAAGATACAAAATTAACTAAGTACTGTAGTTTCGTGAATACATGTTGGAGAGTGCGGCTAACCCTCATGCTTCAGCCAGTTTGCCATATGGTTTGTTAATTACTCATATTTTACACTGTTAGTCAATTAATCTCTCAGGTTTTTCCATTGTTGAAGTCTTTGTACCAACGACTCCAAAACCTTTGCTAGCATGATTTATTCTTTGGTTGGGAGTGAAAAGTGCAAGAAGGATTCTGGCAAGGAAAGGTCTGATCTCCCTAAAATAAGTAAGTCCATTGCTAATCCTAACTCTGCAGTGTTGAAGGAAATAGAAAAGACGAAGGAGCATCTGCACGACATTGAGGAAAGTCTGATTAGCCTCCAGGAGTCTATGTCTAAATTGCTACAATTTGGGAAAGACACAAGCACAGATGTTGGAAAGGTGCATGTTGTTCTAGATAGTCTAAAGCAGGAAGGATTCAAATTTTCAATAGGTTATTTAAGAAAGTCGACTCCATCAAGACTGAAGTCAACTCCTCCCACAATGAGCTCGCTATCTCGGTGCAGACTCCTATTAAAACTTCTCTAAGAATGTGGAATGCTCTTATGAATGATTTTGTCTAAACATGTATAATACTTTCACCTATTTCCTCAAAAAATATTAAGTTGGTTCTGGATAAACTTTCTTCATTCAAAGGGGCCTATCCTCTTCTTTTGGTTGGTCTGTATGAGGGGCACGTTGTTTCTCTCTCCTCAGACTGTTCTTGGATTCTGTTTGATTTTCTCTTATTGTATTGTATTTTTTTTTTGCTATTTGCTTTCCTGTCTTGTCTACCTGTATGATTTTGTCTGTTTGTGCTTTTTGATCATGCCAAAGGTGGAGAAGTTTCCCATCAGTAAATCAAAAGAACCAAGCTAGCAAGAAAAGCTATATGTGAGGGGAGCTTGCTGCATGTGCTAAGTAGCTAGCTACAAGCTAGGGAGAGCTTCTAAAACAAGAAAGTCAACTGATGTTTATTTTGTCATTATCAAAAAGGTTAGCCTCTTATAATTACGTAATATTTTAATAATGACAAAACCAACATAATAAATATGCAAGAATGAATCATGAAGATTTTGTGATGGAGAAAATCATGGACTAAGCATAGAAAGAATCAATTAGGAGACTCTGGAATATCCCACAAACAAGGAATCAAAAGACTCCTACACAAGGAAAAGATCTCAGTAAGAAATCAGAGGAGAAAATCAGTGCGACACAATATTGTGTGAAAGCCAGATAAGAAAGAGGATCACATTCTTTACGTCGACATATCTGATATGAACATATATGAATATGACACGCAAAGTCAGCATAGGAAAAATATATCACTGCACGGACATATCTGATATGAATACGCGCTAAATCCTTGATTGAATGAACATCCCTTGTATTTTTCTTTTTAGAGCAAGAAAGCAGCCAAAAAAGAAGACTATATAAAGGCATTGAAGACAAAAAGATCAACACACAGCTTCACGGAAAACTATCACTCCGTCTCATCTTTTAGTTTTCACAAAACTTTGTAATTCTTTCAGTTTACAATAGTTACAAAAAGAAAAAAATTGAACCAGTCAGTTAGTTATATCAATCGAGGCTGTGTTACAAGATCTTATAACGCTAGATTGAGATTCAGAACTTGTTCAACTCTATTGTAACTCTCTCTCAAAGTAAAGCTCTAAAGAAAACCCTTGAAATCTAAGAGGACTGAAATAGGTATCATACTGGTGATTCGAACTAGTATAAAACTCTGAGTTCTTTATTATCTTTAGTTTATGCTTTTGGTTTAATTCCATTTTATTAAGTATACTAACTTGCGGGTGAGTTGACTGAAAAAGCTAATCAGTCGACTCAAGAAAAAGTTTTCAATTCACCCACCCTTTTCAATTTCAAATTATTCATTGTTTTTTAGCCATCTAAATTATCTTTTTTGTTGTACCTTTTTTTCGAAGGAAAAAATTAGGCAGATCAATTAGTTGAATCAATTTTCATGGGTTTTCTTAAGCCTTCATGTGCCTGCTATCTAGTGAATCAAACTTTATTTAATTACTTTTCCTTTTTCAATGTGTGAGATATGGGGATGAATTCGAAGTAGGAACTAGCTTCAAAGGCTGGTGGAATACAATGCGGGCCATCGAGACCACCATAATCTCGATATAGAAACTGAAAGAAGGAATATACAATATAAGCTAGGCCAATTGACCGTTGAACTATCAACAACCACCATAGGCCAATATGCAAAAGGGATGAGACAACAGAGCTCATACACCCGACCACACACACCTATACAACCCATAGTCAAGTAAGGGGTTGTTCAGTATGCATAGATAGGATAACAAGGACATCCCAGGATATTTCATGAGATTATTTTATCTCATTTTTTATATGTGATAGTAATTTCATCATTTTAATACAAATGATGGGATAAATAATTTCGAGATCAACTAATACAAGCCAAATATGATATAAAGTTAAATCTCAAATTTTAACTCATAATTATTAGCATTTTCCCACCTACCAAACCAAACTACTCTTTGCTCTTTCCGATATATCATTGTTATACAAGTTAAATTTAACTTGGCGAAATGGTCTCGTGGACCCTTGTACTTGTCCGAGTTTATAAAGTGGACACCCCTACTTAGATTTTTGTCATCTGAACCCCTCAACTCAATAAAACTCAATATTTTAAATCCTATTTCGATGTGTGTAACACAATTGCTTCCATGTCAACTTCCACGCCATTTTTAGATGCTGCATTAAATTTCACGTCATTTTATAAATGCCACATAGAAAATTAATTATTAAAATAAATTTAATTAAATAAAAAACTTTTACAAATTATATAAAAAGTTTAATTTCATTTCAAATAGTTGTAATTTCTCTCCAATTAATTTAAATTTTTAACTATAAATACAAATACGTAAACACAATAATTTTTTTAATTTTCAATTTTGAATATATTTAATAAATCACAAAAACCCATTTGTTGCTCTTCAAACTTGAACTTCAAGCTTTTTCAAGCTTATGCATAGAGTGTATTAGTTTTTCAATACCACTATCACTCACTTTCGATTCAAGTTTAACTTTAAAAAAAATATGAAAAAGTTTGAATTAGAGAAGTTGCAAAAAAAAATGAAAAAGTAAATCTCAAACGAAGGGGAAGAAAATTTTGAAGAAGGAAGATACATTGTTTTTTTCTTTTGGGTGCGGTAGGGGTGGGGGGTGGGGTGAGGTGGTGCAGATGGGGTGGGGGAGCGAAAGAAGAAGAAAGGAAAAAAATTGGAGGGGGTTGAGAGGTGACAATGAGGAAGAAAAAACATTGGAGGGATGGATGAGTTTGGGGGACGGGGAGGAAACTTGCTGGATTGGGGGTGGGGGCAGGAACGGGGGAGGGATGAAGAAGAAAGGATTTTTTTCTAAAATTTATTATTTTTTAATTTTATTAAATATTTTAAATATATTTTTTTAATTTCACACGCCTCAAAAAACGCGTGCAAACACGTGCTTTCTACCTCAGCAACTTAATGATATATATGCATCAAAAGAGTTTAAATGTTGAGTTGAGGAATTTAGACGATAAAAATTTAAGTAGAGGTATTTACTTTATAAATTCGGACAAGCATAAAAATTCACTAGACCATTTCGCCATTTAACTTTGCAATTTTATCTAATGAAATACTACTTCCATGCAAACCAATCATGAAGCTAGAACACACTTTTTAAGGAAAAGGAATCTCAACCTTGCGAGAGGCAAAACACAAATGTAGTTATCTTTTTTTAATAGTGTTTTCATCAATGTATAATTCAAACCAATTAAGAGTACACGATAATGATAGATGGAGGATTAGTATCCCATTCCATCGAACATAGAATAGAAGCAGATGCTTTGGCAAGATAATAAACAATTTTTTTCTCTGATTTCTTAAAATACCACGGAGAGAAGAATAACAACTCTTTGAAAAGAGTTTTACCGGCAACGACTAAAAATTTAAAATAAAAGTAATTCACCAAACTTTCTTTGGAGCTTGCTGCAAGAGTAAATTATGAGTTTCTACAATCAGCTTCATTGTACTGAATTACTCCTTTAACCAAGTGAGAGTCTCACGTACCCCTATGATCTTGGCAAACAAAGCGTCAGCAACACGAGGAACATAGTTTTTCAAGCAATAAATTGACCCAATATGCCTACCCCCGCTAAACCATGTTACTAGCCAGCAAGCAACATGGTAAGTTTGCAATTTGTCAAGAACATTTCTTGAGAACCTGAAATGGGCTTAACATGAAAAAGCTGTCCAACTATGCATATAAAGCTCTTCTCTTTTGCTCATCACTGCCAAACAAATTCTCTCAACATATACCACCTTTCCAATTCTTTTCTCCTAACCTTAGCCAAAAACCCCTTTTCCCCATCCATCACTTTTTTATTACACATGGGAATACTCAAGTTAGTGGTTACACTTCCCCTGCCACCCACCAATTGTTTGACAAAATGCCACAAAGAAGAGTTCAAGATTTCAAGAATGTCGAAGGGCATGAAATCTTTGAACTTGTTAACATAGTTAAAGAAAATCCTGATATCTTAACCGCTTCACAAGTACATGCCTTAGTGCTTAAAGTAGGCATGCTTGCTCATTTGCCCATTATAACTACTCTCCTCATTATCTACTCAAGAATCAAGAATTTAATCTCTTCGTTGGTGCTCTTTGGTGAAATTATTGATAAAGATGTTGTAACATGGAATGCTATCATGACAGCATGCATAGAGAACAATATTTTTGGATATGCAGTGAGTATCTTTGCTGAAATGATGAATGAAGGAGAGCAGTTTGATTCCGCCACGCTTGTTATTGTCATTTCTGCCTTGTCTAACATGAGAGATTTGAGAAAGGGATTGGTTGTTCATTGTTTAAGTATGAAAATGGGAATGCTTTCAGATTCAATTTTGGGAAATGCTTTGATTGATTTTTATGCAAAATGTGGTAATTTGAGCTTATCGGAGTGTGTGTTTCTCGAAATAGAATGTAAAGATGTTGTTTCTTGGAATTCAGTTATTAGTGGTTGTCTTAATAATGGTCGTGCTGAGAAGTCTTTGTTGTACTTCAAGCAGTTGGCTGGTTTGGTAAAGGGTGGCGATACTGTGAGTCTCTCCAGTGCTATTGCTGCTTCCGCTTGTTTAGATGAGTTTGGTTGTGGTCAGGCTATCCATGGATGTGTTATAAAGTTGGGATATGAAGAGAGTTGCCACCTTTCAGTGGCGAATTCTCTCATTTCATTGTATTCCCAATCCGGGGACATTGATGCTGCTGAATACATCTTTGACAAAATGGAGTATAAGGATATAATAACATGGAATTCAATGATTAGTGGATTCGCTTTGAATGGGAAAATCGGTGAGGCATTTGATGATCTTCATGAAATGCAGTTCACTAGGACCATAGAACCGGATGCTGTGACATTAATATCCATTATTCCGCTAGTTGCAGAATTCACGCTATTGAGAGAAGGGAAAGCTATTCATGGCTTTACCATCCGGAGAGAGATGGGAGCAGAACTTCCAGTGATGAATGCTCTCATGGATATGTATTTTAACTGCACAAGGGCCAAGGATGCTGAGAATCTCTTCTTAAATATGTCGAAGAAAGATCTAGTTTCATGGAATACCATAATCTCTGGTTATTCCCAGAATGGTCGGTGTAGAGAAGCTCAATCTTTGTTTAAGAAGTTCCGTAGTGGAATCTCAAAATGCAGCCTGTCGACTCTACTGGGAATTCTTCCTGCTTGTGATTCCCCTAACTCAGTTCAATTTGGAAAGCTGATCCATTCGTGGGAGGTGAAGTTGGGATTTGTAAATAATATCATCTTAGTAAATTCGTTGATGTACATGTATATTTCTTGTGGAGATCTAGTAGCTTCTTTCAAACTGCTGGAGGAGATAGCTTATAATGCTGATGTGGTTAGCTGGAATACTGTGATTTCGGGATGCACACAGAATGGCCACTTCTGGGAAGCTTTAAATGCATTCAAGTTAATGAGACTCAAATCAAATATCCATGATACTATTACTCTAGTCAATATCATATCAGCCTATGGAAATCTTGAATTAACGTATGAAGGAAAGTCAATTCATGCCCTAGCTTTAAAGACCTCAGCTGGTCAAGATATTCGTGTGCAGAATGCTCTCATTACTATGTATGGAAAATCAAGCGACGTGGAAAATGCAAGATCAGGGTTTGAACTTTGCTTTTATCATAACTTATGCTCTTGGAACTGCATGATATCCACTTTAGCTCAGAATAAAAATTCTAAAGAAGCAATAGAACTTTTCCGTTTCCTTGAGTTTGAACCAGACGAGATCACCATGGCTACCGTTCTTTCAGCTTGTCGGCAACTTGGAATTATTAGACACGGGAAACAGATCCATGCACACGTCATCAGATCTGGTTTTTACAAAAATGCTTTTGTATCAGCTGCTCTTGTGGATATGTATAGCAGCTGTGGCAGGTTAGATATTGCTCATCAGGTATTCCAGAGTTCAGAAGAGATATCTCTTGCAGCTTGGAATTCAATGATTTCTGCATGTGGTTTCCACAGCAATGGTCAGAAAGCAATTGACATCTTTCATGAGATGATTTACTCGGGACTTACTCCGTCTAAAGTCACATTTATCAACTTATTAACAGCTTGCAGCCACACAGGGCTTGTTGACCAAGGCTTCTGGTATTACAATCATATGCTCGATGAGTTTGGAGTTCAACCTTCCACTGAGCATCAAGTCTGTGTGGTTGATATGTTAGGCCGATCAGGGAGGCTGCACGAGGCATATAATTTTATCAAAGAGCTTCCAAGGCCACCTGATCCAGGAATCTGGGGTGCATTGCTCAGTGCTTGCAATTATCATGGTGATCTCCAATTGGGGAAAGAAGTAGCAAATATACTGTTTTCATTGGAACCTGAGAATGTCGGTTATCATCTTGCATTATCCAACATATATGTTGCTACTGGAAGCTGGAACGAAGCGGGGGAGTTGAGGGACATTGTTCATAGAAAAGGGTTAAGGAAATCTGCTGCTTACAGTATTATTGATGTTGGCTCCAGCTGAAACATCATGAAAGAGACCCTCATGCAAAAGTTTAACTTCTAAATGGCCATCCAGTTAGCCTGCTCGTCATTGGACGACAAGGTGGTGGCATAGAAATTTTTGGTTTAGTGGAGCAAAACAGCTAGCAGAACATTTTGTCGAGTACGTTGAAGAAATGATCCAGCTTGCCTGCTGGTAGAACTTGATGATTAAGAAAACAAAACTTTCCAAAAAAGATTGTGTCTCCCCTTAATCTGTTGGGAAACTTGTTTCATTTTAAGATAAATGTGAGATTTCGGGCTTTAAAAGATATATGAAAGCTTTATAGATAATTCATATAAGCGCCCATTGAGGACTAAATTGTTTGAATGGTCAATCGGCTGATCGCTTTTCTTGTGTATACAACTCAATTGCAAATATACAAGTGAAACATCATTTCAAAATTGCTTCATTTTACAGTGAAAGACAAATTTCTTGTTTGATCCTTGATTATGCTTAATGCGGAATCAAGTCCAATGATCTTTTAAAATTTACTATTGTGTTTAATTTAGGCTTAGCCGTTTTAGAACCATCAGTGATTGGTAAGCCAGCAGATCCATCCGCAATCCCTTTAGAAATATTACCTGAATGGTAAAATTTAGGGAAACTCAAGCTCATAAATAATAGGTAGGGAAGAACCTTGAGAGGATGGTGTTTGTGGAGGCATAATATGGTCAAATATTGGGTGGTTGGACCACAGGGTTGATGATATGTAACTTGGATGACTGCAAAGTGTGCCTTAGGATCTCGAATCGTGTTTAGCAGTATGTATAAGCTTATGCATGGTGGCTTGGGATGAGGTATGTGTAACACCTCGCATTTTTCGGGCTAGAATTCAAATCGTCGTTCCTATGCGTATGGATCCGAGCCCAATGATTCCTTGTCAATATATATGTGATGATAAATTCTGTAGTGTGGGAATACCTTTGAATATGAATTGAGGTCACAAATATCTCCTAACTCAAAGACGAGTTGAGAACATTTCTATCGATTAAGTTTTAGTGAATGCTTTAGCTTGTGTCAACTTTAAACGACCATTAATCCATGTACATAATGAGTTATGTGGCCTACTTTATACCAAAACAAAGATCTTTGAGTCCTCTTTCCAATGCAACTGGTTTCACCTTAATCTGATATAGGAGTAGAAAATTATACTCATTTTACTTCGAAGTATCTATCTGTCAACTAAGTAACGACTACGCTGATAAGCCATCACTTAGGTGACGACTAAGCCGACGAGCCATCAACTAAGTGACGACCCATCAGCTTTAGTCATCAATCTAGGACAGTAAGGGGGAAATTCCAGCCTGAAAGTGACGACTTAGGTGACGACGGGCCGTCAACCTTGGTCGTCAACTGAAGAATTTCTGCAATTTTCTTTGATTTCTTTAGGGGTATTTTGGTCTTTTCCTAACTCCAAAAACCTCCCCCACGAGTTTAAATCATACCCTAAGCATTATAATCCATCTTCTATCAATTTTTAACATCTCAAATCCTCTCCTCTCAAGAATAAGGAGAAATTAGGATTTCCTTCAAGGCAAGAATTCAAGCCTTTCAATGCAAGATTTCCTACGAAAAGTGTCAAGATTAGGGTTCTATTCTTCAACTAAGGAACATAAGGTGCGCGGGGCTGTCCTAAAAACTCTATGGGCATAAGTTATGGTTTTATTAAGCTTTTGAAAGCCTATTATGATGTTTATAACAAGGGTTTGAACAATTGCTTTGAATAGCCAAATCATGAAACCCTTTTAATGATATATATATATATATATATATATATATATATATATATATATTGTTTTGGTCTTGAGGCCTTCCCTTAAAATTGATTTTTACTTGTGTATATGTAAGTATGCGTTTTGAGTTTTGCAAAGATTAAATCGAGAGCATGAATGACGAACCCCCTCTCATGTTATGATGTGTAATACCCCGAATATTTCTAGCTCAGTCCAACCCTTAGTAGGTACTTGAAGCACTTAGAACCTGAAAATAAATCTAAGAGTTAAGGGACTTGGTCATTTTGACTCCCTTTAAACTTCAAAGATTTTTAAGTTGACCTTCCGTGCCCCAAGACAACGAATTTTTAGTTAAATTATATTCAGGGGTGTAAATAACATGTCTCGGGTAAGTTTTAAAATTTTCGAACGAGGATTGGATCATATTCAAATTGGCAAAATAGTAGCTCATCACGATTGCACCACGTCGCGGTGAGTATCGTGATGAGCATGCTATCGCGACGCGATGAAGGCCATTTCGACATTCGTTAATTTTTAGAGGGTCATCGCAATTGCATCGCATCGCGGTGGACCCCAAAACAAAAATTATCACAATCTAGTGAGTCACCGCGATTCCACCACGTCGCGGTGGGGATCGCAAAGATCCACTCACCGCGTCGCGGTGAAGCCTCAATCGGCAACCTAGTTATGAATTTTAAATCCCAAGGGCAGTTTAGTCTTTTGCCCACATCCCTAAACCATGAAAACAGATGATTAAGTGTATTATTGAGCAAAATATGCTCATTGTCCATCAAATCCCTCTCAATTAAAACCCTCAACTTCAAGAATCCATAAAATTCCATCATTCTTTTTCCAAAATAGTTCAAAATTCAAGGTTCCCAATTCAAAAATTCCAAGAACCAACATTCAAGAGCAAAAATAGGATCTCAAAACCAAGCTTCTTCATCTAGTTCATTAATTAAGGTATGTGGGGTTTTGAACAAGGATAAATCTTTCATCCTTGTACCCAAAACTAGTTTTAAATTACAAAATTTACATGACTTTACATGGATTTTAATTTAGGGTTCATACCCATTTATTGCCATTTGAAGATTATGATGTTTTAAGTGTTTTTGGTGTTTAATTGCATGTTTTCTTTAGTATTTTTATGCGTATTGTTGAAATTTTTAGATTTTGAGTTGAATTATCAATATTTACATTATCAAACATGAACGTTATGATGTTTTGGCATGAATTTGAAGCACGGGTTAGTAAACCCTAGTTTGTATGTTGATATTTCAAGAATGATTATGTTTTTAAGCATCCTATGATTAGCTATTTTTAGATTTTGATAAAAATTGGATCTTTTGATCTTTAGCTAAGATGTGGAATCCACTTTACAGCTT
The DNA here is from genome assembly GCF_002878395.1 of Capsicum annuum. NCBI lineage: Eukaryota > Viridiplantae > Streptophyta > Magnoliopsida > Solanales > Solanaceae > Capsicum > Capsicum annuum. The sequence goes on from NC_061111.1 coordinate 28,005,816, forward strand.
AATTTCAGTTTTGAATGAACAGATGCACAACTTTCAGTATGAAACATTATGATTTTTAAAAGTGAATTTTCTACAGAATAAACATATAATTAAGGGAGTAGTATTTAGCACCGAGTGGAAAGTGTAGGTTTAGCGCATCCTACTTTTCTAGAACTACGAGCCAACGTAGGTACAAATTCTGTATTCCCATTTTTATATAGATGATAATTACAGATGTGATCACTTAGCTCAGGTTATACTCCCTGGCAAGAGTATGACACCTCTCCCCAATGTGAGGTTTTCTCCTTAGGGGAGAGAGATGTTGGACTCCATGATAGCTCACATGGTTTATGACGGTTAAGAGAACCTCTTTGCTAGTAAAAGTAAATAAATAGCTTTTGAGTAAATTTTTCTAACAGTAAAGATCTTCAGAATACTTTTAAAAGTATTTTTCTACAGTCTTATATAATAGAATGACAGATAACAACTCAATTTTTAGACTTGAAATGTGATGGCTCACCAGTTTTATACAGTATGTTTTATTATTCATGATTGGTGATTTTCAGTGTTCATTTATTCCATCCACGTGAGTCATTACATATAGCATGCATATTCTATGATTCTGATAACATTAAGATATTACATTTACTTATGCATTCACCCCAATATACTCAGTACATCTTTAAAGTACTGATCAACATATATATCTATGTGCTATATTATCTCATAGTATAGGTTCAGGTGCTTAGTCTCAGCAGCGTGAGTGATTTTAGGTATCTCTATCTATATCCCTACAGTTGGTGAGTCCTTATGGTTTGAGGGCCTATTTATCCAGACTTCTAGCTTTTATAGTATTTGATTAGTTTCTTACAGGTTAGTTTGAGTCAGTTGGGGATTTATCCCAATGGATCTCTAGGTTATTAGTAGTAGAGGCTTGTTGGACTACTAGATATTATCCAGACTTTCGGTATTAGTTATTTAAATAGTATCTTCAGTTTATTCCAGTTCAATTTTGATATTATACAACTTTATTACTTGATTAGTTTATCTTGAAATGAGTTACAGACCTAGTAGCAAGCTTACAGGTTTTGGGGAGTTACAAACTTGGTATCAGAGCCTAAGTTTTAGAGAGTCCTAGGGAGTCAAAAAAGCTGTGTTACATAGAGTCTTGGTCATGGGTGTGAAGCGCACCACATTTATGAGCAACATTTTAGAAAATCATCTCTTCCTTTCATAATCCATCATGCTTATAACTATCTCTACCTGTGATTAACTCATGCTTTTTCATAACAAAATATGCCTCATCGCCGAGCTAATGCCTGTAGGAATGATAACTAGCCATCCCAGCCTGTTGATCCTTTGCATGAGAATGTGTCTCATGCTGAATTTCGGGCTACCTTTCAGGCATTGGCTCAAGCTGTGACTGCTAATATTCAGGCCAATAATCAGGTTGCTGTTCCGCGTCAGCAAGTGGGTGATTTAGTTGCATCCAGACTTCGTGACTTCATGATGATGAATCTGCTCAAGATCTTTGGGTCAAAGTTAGGTGAGGACCCACAGTTGTATCTTGATAAAGAGAAAACGATCACTCAAGTTATGCATATTACTGAAGAGGAGAGTGTAGAATTGGCTTCTTATAGGTTGAAGGATGTTGCTTATGATTAGGTTGTTATGTGAAGAAAAGGTAGGGGTGAGAGTGCAGCTCCCATGATCTGGCAGGTATTTCAAGATGCTTTTCTAGACAGGTTCTTTCCGCTTGAGTTACGGGAAGCCAAGGTTGAGGAGTTCATGAACCTAAGGCAGGGCTCGATGACAGTGAAAGAGTACTGCCTTAAGTTCAACCAGTTGTCCAAGTATGCTCCTGAGTTGATTGCTGATAATAGATCTAGTATGAGTAAGTTTGTTACTGGAGTGTTTGGATTGGTTGTCAAGGAGTATAGGACTTCCATGCTTATTGGAGATATGGATCTTTCTAGATTGATGATCAACCCAACAGATTAAGGCAGAAAAGTTAAAGGGAAGAGATAGAGAAAATAATAAGGCTAGAACTGGGCAGTTTGAGTATGGTCAATTAAGATTTACAGGAGGAAATTGTTTGCAGTTTCAGAGTTATTTGCCTTTGCCAGTGCCATCTTCAGATAGTCCCCCCGCACCTAGAACTAAGCAGGAATAGTGGGGTAAGACTTCTATGTCCAGATTTCAGAATAGTGTGGGTGGAAGGCCTAGTTATCTTTCATGTGCAAGATATGGTAAAAATTATCCTGGTGAGTGTTTATTGGGTCAGAAGGGTTGCTTTGGATGTGGTCAGCTAGGCCATGGTATCAAGGAGTGCTCATATGCTAAGAAAGGAAGAAGGGATGCTCATCCCCAGACTCAGGCTGCTAGTGCAACATCTCCCATAGCTCGCCTAATCCTTCCCTAGGGCGTATCATCCAGTACCGGTGGCGGTCAACGCCAGAATTGGTTCTATGATTTACCATCCCGTCAGGAGCAGAAGAGCTCCCAGATATTGTTACTGGTATACTTTGTGTCTTTCATTTTGACATTTATGTATTGTTGGACCCTAGGTCGAGTTTCTCTTATGTGACCCCACTAGTTGCAGTTAATTTTAAAATAGGTCCTGAAAAGATCCCTAAGCCCTTCTTGATTTCTACTCCAGTTGGTGAGTCGATTGTTGCCAAATAGATTTATAAAAAGTGTCCCATTGCTATCCTTCATAGGACCATGTTAGCGGATTTGATAGAATTAGACATGGTTGACTTTGACCTTATTCTTGGTATGGATTGGCTCCATTTCTGTTATACATCCATAGATTGTCGCACCCGAGTGGTGAAGTTTCAATTTTTTGATGAGCCAGTCTTTGAGTGGGTAGGAAATTTAGTGTCTCCCAAGAGTCATTTCATATCTTATCTTAAGGCTAGAAGGTTGATATCTAAAAGGTGTATCTATCACCTAGTTTGAGTTAAAGATACTAAGTTTGAGACTCCAATAGTTTAATCAGTCTGCGTAGTCAATGAATTTCCTAATGTGTTTCCCAAAGATTTGCCAGGGGTACCTCCCGATAGGGAAATAAAATTCAGAGTTGATCTTCTTCCCGATACTCAGCCCATATCCATTCCTCCATAACGTATGGCTCCTGCCGAGCTTAAAGAGTTGAAAGAGCAACTCAAAGACCTCTTACATAAGGGTTTCATAAGGCCCAGTGTTTCTCCATGGGACGCTCCTGTCTTGTTCGTGCGTAAGAAAGATAGTTCTTTGCGAATATGCATTGACTATCGTCAACTAAATAAAGTCACAATTAAAAATAGATATCCTCTTCCTAGAATCGATGACTTGTTTGATCAACTCCAAGGTGCAAGTTATTTCTCCAAGATAGACCTTATATCTGGCTATCATCATCTTCGAGTAAGGGAATGTGATATCCCAAAGACAGCTTTCAAAACCCATTATGGTCATTTTAAATTCCTAGTCATGTCTTTCAGACTGACAAATGCCCCTGCAACCTTCAAGAATTTGATGATCCGAGTATTCAAACAGTACCTAGACATGTTTGTCATAGTTTTTATCGATGATATCCTTGTCTATTCCTGTAGTGAGGATGATCATGCAGACCATCTTAGAATTGTGTTGCAAACTCTTATAAATCACCGATTGTTCGCCAAATTCAACAAGTGTGAATTTTGGCTAAGTTCAGTAGCTTTCCTCGATCATATTATTTCCAGTGAATGCATTAGAGTTGATCCCCAAAAGACTGAAGCAGTGAGAAACTAGCCTAGACCTATTCCTCCATCAGAAATTAGAAGTTTCTTGGGGTTAGTTGGCTATTACAGATGGTTTATTGAGGGGTTTTTACCTATTGCGTATCCTATGATCCGATTAACTCAGAAGAAAGTTAAGTTTTAGTAGTCAGATTCTTGTGAGAAGAGTTTTCAGGAGTTGAAGACTCGACTCACTTCAGCCCCAGTCTTAGTATTACCTGATGGTATAGATGGGTTCGTTGTTTATTGTGATACCTCTAGAGTTGGTTTGGGTTGAGTTTTGATGTATAGAGTTAAGGTCATAGCCTATGCCTCTAGACAGCTTAAGCCTCATGAAAATAATTATCCTACTTATGATCTTGAGTTAGCCGCAGTTGTGTTTGCTTTGAAAATATAGAGGCACTTTCTTTATGGGGTGCGTGTTGATATGTTTACGGACCACAAAAGTTTTCAGTATGTATTTACGCAGAGAGAGTTAAATCTCCGTCAGAGAAGGTAACAAAAATTGTTGAAAGATTACGACATAAGTATTTTGTATCATCCGAGCAAGGCCAATGTCGTGGCAGACACCCTTAGTAGAGTATCTATGGGTAGTGTTGCTCATGTGGAGAGTGATAAGAAGAAGTTAATTTGGGAAGTTCATCGATTAGATAAATTGGGTGTTCGTTTAGTTGATTTGGCTGAGGGTAGCGTTTGGGTGCAAAATCTTCCTTAGTTTTTAAGGTAAAGGAGAAACAAGATCAAGACCCTATCCTAGTTAAGTTAAAAGAGTCGATTAGAGATCAGAAGGTAGAGGTTTTTTCCCAAGAGGGAGATGGTATGTTGAGATACCAAAGTAGATTGTGTGTACCGTGCATTGATGAATTGTGGTAGTGGATTATGGCTAAACATATGGTGCGCGTTATTTTATTCATCCTGGTGCTACTAATATATATCGAGATTTATGGGAGATCTATTGGTGGAGTGGTATAAAGAAAGATATTGTAGAGTTCATCGCTAAATTATCAGTTTGTCAAAAGGTTAAGGTAGATCACCAAGGCCTAGTAGTACTTTACAAGAGTTCAGTATTCCCACTTGGAAGTGGGAAGAGGTGAACATAGATTTTTTAATAGGGTTACCTCGTTCGCGACGTCAGCATGATTTGATTTGGGTTATAGTAGACAGGTTGACTAAATCAGCCCATTTCCTGCCAGTTCATACGTCCTACTTAGCTGAAGATTGTGCTAAGCTGTATTTTATAGAGTTGGTTAGATTGCATGGAGTTCCGTCATCTATCATTTCAGATAGGGGTACTCAGTTTATCTCTCACTTTTGGAAGGCCTTTCAGAAGGGTCTTGGAACCCAAGTCCATCTTAGTTCAGCTTTTCATCTTCAGACAGATGGCCAGGCAGAGAGGACCATTTAGACTCTAAAAGATATGTTGAGGGAATGTGTGCTTGACTTTAAGGGTAGTTGGGATGAGCATTTGTCGTTGATTGAGTTCGCCTACAATAACAGTTATCATTATAGCATTCAAATGGACCCATTTGAATCTCTCTTTAGAAGGAAATATAGATCACCTATTGGTTGGTTCGAAGTGGGTGAGGCTGCATTGACAGGGCCAGATGTGGTGTTAGAAGCTATGGAGAAATTCCAGTTGATAAGAGAAAGGTTGAAAACAGCTCAGAGTCGTCAGAAATCGTATGCGGATGTGAGAAGAAGAGCTCTTGAGTTTGAAGTTGGTGATTTATTTAATTTGAAAGTTTCACCCATGAAAGGGGTGGAGAGATTTGGCAAAAAAGAGAATCTTAGTCCCCGCTATATTGGCCCTTTCAGAATATTGAACAGTACTGGAAAGGTGGCATATGAGCTTGAGCTGCCCACAGATTTGTCCTCCGTTCACGCCGTGTTTCACGTGTCCATGTTAAAGAAGTGTATTGGTGATCCATTATTTGTAACACCCTTAAAAAGCACAGATGTTCGTGATAGCCTTTCTTATGAGGAGATTCCAATCGAGATCCTTGATCGCCAGATTCGGAGACTACGGAACAAAGAGGTTCCATTGGTCAAAGTTCTTTGGCGGAATCAATTTGTTGAGCGAGCCACTTGGGAAGCAGAAACATATATGCAAACCAAGTACCCTCATCTTTTCACTGCAGATTCAGATTCAGTTCAAGGTAACAAGTTTCCTCAGACCACCTTTTTTCATTCCAAGTTTCAGCTTTATATAGACATATATTCGATAGTTCTTACATTTTTAAATCAGTTTAGACATGATTTCAGTTGTGCATGCCAGTTATAGCCTTAGTTTTCAGCATCTCAGTTTTGTTAGCGTTATTCGAGGACGAATGTTCCTAAGAGGAAGATATTGTAATACCCCGAATATTTCTAGCTCAGTCCAGCCCTTAGTATGCACTTGAAGTACTTAGAACCTGAAAATAAATCTAAGAGTTAAGGGATTTAGTCATTTTGACTCCCTTTAAACTTCTAAGATTTTGAAGTTGACCTTTTGGGCCCAGAGATAACAATTTTTTGGTTGAATTATATTCAGGGGTGTAAATAGCATGTCTCAGGTAAGTTTCAGAATTTTCGAATAAGGATTAGATCACATTCAAATTAGCAAAATAGTATCTCATCGCGATTACATCACGTCGCGGTGAGTATTGCGATGAGCATGCTATCACGATGTGATGAAGGCCATTTCGACATTTGTCAATTTTCAGAGGGTTACCGAGATTGCACCGCATTGTGGTGGACCCAAAAATAGCAATTGTCACAATCCAGTAAGTTACCGCGATTCCACTGCATCACGATGACCCACTCACCGCATTGCGGTGAAGCCTCTATCGGCAACCCAGTTACGGATTTTAAATCCCAAGGGCAGTTTAGTCTTTTGCCCACATCCCCAAACTATGAAAACAGATGATTAAGTGTATTATTGAGCAAGCTATGCTCATTGTCCTTTAAATCCCTCTCAATTAAAACCCTAGGCTTTAACATTCAACTTCAAGAATCCCCAAAATTCCACCATTCTTTTCCCAAAATAGTTCAAAATTCAAGGTTCCCAATTCAAGAATTCTAAGAAGCAATATTCAAGAGCATAAATAGGATCTCAAAACCAAGCTTCTTCATCTAGTTCATCAATTAAGGTATGTGCGGTTTTGAACAAGGATAAATCTTTCATTCTTGTGCTTAAAACTAGTTTTAAATTACAAATTTACATGACTCTACATGGATTTTAATTTAGGATTCATACCCATTTATTTCCATTTGAAGATTATGATTTTTTAAGTGTTTTTAGTGTTGAATTGCATATTTTCTTTAGTATTTTTATGCGTATTGTTGAAATTTCTAGAGTTTGAGTTGAATTATCAATATTTACATTATCAAACATGAACATTATGATGTTTTGGCATGAATTTGAAGCACGGGTTACTAAGCCCTAGTTTGTATGTTGATATTTCAAGAATGACTATGTTTTTAAGCATCTTATGATTAGCTATATTCAGATTTTAATAAAGATTTGATCTTTAGCTAAGATATGGAATCCACTTTACAACTTAATTTCAGTTTTGAATAACAGATGCAAAGTTAGCTTTCAGTATGAAACATTATGATTTTGAAAAGTGGATTTCCTACAGTATGAGCATATAATTAAAGGAGTAGTATTTATCACCAAGAAGGAAATGTGGGTTTAGCATATCCTACTTTTTTAGAACTACGATCCAACGTAGGTACAGAATTTGTATTCCCATTTCTATATGGATGACAGTTACAGATGTGGTCACTTAGCTCAGGTTATACTCCCTAGCAAGAGTATGACACCTCTCCCCATTGTGAGGTTTTCCCCTTAGGGGAACGAGACATCGGACTCCATGATAGCTCACATGGTTTATGTCAGTTAAGAGAACCTCCCTGCTAGTAAAAGTAAATAAACAGCCTTTGAGTATATTTCCCTAACAGTAAAGATCTTCAGAATAGTTTTAAAAGTATTTTCCTACAGTCTTATAGAAAAGAATGATAGATAACAACTCAGTTTTTAGTCTTGAAATGTGATGGCTCACTAGTTTTATATAGTATATTTTATTATTCATGATCGGTGTTTTTTAGTTTTCAGTTATTCCAGCCACATTAGTCATTACATACAGTATGCATATTCTATGATTCTGATAACATTGAGATATTACATTTACTTATACATTTACCCCAATATACTCAGTACATTCTCAAAGTACTGATTCACATATATGTCTATGTGCTACATTGTCTCATAATGTAGGTTCAGGTGCTCAGTATCAACAGTGTGAGTGATTTCAGACATCTCTATCTATATCTTTATAGTTGGCGAGTCCTCATGGTTTGAGAGCCTATTTATCCAGACTTTTATCTTTCATAGTATTTGATTAGTTTCTTACAATTTAGTTCGAGTCAATAGGGGGTTTGTCCCAATGGCTCTCTAGTTTATTCGTAGTTGAAGCTTGTCAGACTACTAGCTATTATCCAGACTTTTAGTATTAGTTATTCAGACAGTATCTTTAGTTTATTCCAGTTCAATTTTGATATAATACAACATTATTACTTGATTAGTTTATCTTGAAATGAGTTGTAGACCTAGTAGCAAGCTTACATGGTTAGCTTGAGGCTACTCGTAGCCTTGAGCACTGTGTGATATCTCGAGACCAGGTTTTGGGGCGTTACATGATGCCTATTGATTTCACATGTTGTGGGTTATTCAATTGCATGTTTTGAAGCATGAGATAAGTATTTTACTATTATTTTGAACTTGATATTGATTATGAATTGAAGAGAGAGTATTTTATTATTTATAAATGTTCAAGGTGATAATGGAAAGAGTTGCATGGATTGTTATGAAGGAATTGACTATCATATGTTAAAATATTGAAAGGGAGAATCTTTGAATAAGTTTTGCATATGTTTTGAAATAAGGACTTCCTTGCATTGTTTAAATATTTTTGGTGGTCAAATGACATGAGTTGATTGAAAATCTAAAGAAGAACATTGTATGGCTTAGACATACGACTTAAAAGCCTTGGTATGACGATACCAAATAGATGAATGCCATAGCATATTCAGAACAAACAAAATTATAGATTTTACTCAAATTTTGAATTCAAAAAAATGCATGTTTAGAAAAGGTTAAAAATAGGCTTAAAAAGAGTTAGATGGTTGCCCGAAGAAAGTACGAGTTGAAAGACTCAATGCTAAAAATTGTGATTTGCTGACACGAAATTATGATACCCTGCTTTGTGATCTTGTGTACCTTGATTCATGTCGTCCCAAATTGAGACTATGGTTAGGAGCCCTACTTTGTGATCTTGTGCATTACCATGACATTTTAATTTGATTGGGGATTTTGGCACCCTGCTGTGTGATCTTGCTTGTCCTTCTTATAGATACTCTAATCCTTGCGGCAAACTTGGATTGGGGGCTTAGCCGCCGAGTCAAGGGCGGATTCTATATAGTTTATGAAATTACAGATTGTAGGGTGTACCATCTAGCTTTGAAGATTAACAAAGAGTAGAGTCATGATTTCAAGAAAGTGTTTTAAAATTTATCAAATTATGCTCATGTGTTTTCAAATGTTTTAAGGTGATATATTTTATGAAATACTCTCACCTGTGTTGTATAAAAATGTATTTTTATTTTTGTATTGTTCTACGTACCAGTATATTTATATTGACGCCCTATATTTTAGGATCTGAGGATCAGTCCTAGGGTCCCGCTAAGTAGTAGATCATTGTCAGATGATTGGGGTTGGTGAGCGTCCCTTATTTTGGAAGGCCTAGTCTTACATGATGATTTTATTATTTCTAGTTCATGGCCCGATTGGGGATCTTGTCCCAGTTTCAGACACATGTTGCTTTCAGTTACTAGTAGAGATTTTGCAGACTTGTATAGATGGGTTTTAGTCTTGTTGAACTTATGCCGTGTTATTAGTTGATCTAATCAAATGACCATGTTTCTAATTGTTTTGTTTTCACATTTTATAGTATTTGAATTATGCATATGATTACCATTAGAAGCGCTCTCAGGCCTTCATGGTTTGGGATGCTCATCGCAGTCAGGTCCTCAGTTTGGGTCATGATAAACTTGGTATCAAAGCACGATACATGGTCCCAGGGTGTCTATGAAGTTGTGTCTAGTAGGGTCTTGCTTATGGGTGTGTTATGCACTATACTTATAATCAGGAGGCTAACGGGTATTTGGAGTTGTTTCTTATTCTTTCATACTCTAGTTCATTCTATAGCACCGTCCATAAGAAAGTTATCCAAATTCCTTCGTTGTTCTAATTTCATGGGCCATGTCTCATTGTCGAGGCGATACAAGTCTAAGAGTCTAGCTCCCCTAGTGATGTGGTTCTTTCTGAATGAGTTACCCATAAAGTTATAAGATAGCACAAGGACTTGAGAGGATTCCATTAGTGCTTCAAGGTGTATTGATTTAAGTGCGTACCTTTATCCTGATAAAATCATTCTTTTCAACCTTAGGTATAAGTGTATTCAGTCCCCCTTTCAAAATTCTTGTTGCAGATGTCATGCATAAGGGTAATGATGTGTAGCATAATATTGGAACTATAATTCCACCCAAGTAGTAGTATATGTTAAAGTGTCATGACCTATTGGTAGTGAGATGATCCAGAAGTTGGTGACATGAAGTCATAAGGTTAGCGGTCAGACTGAGGGTGACTTTTAAGTAAATAAGTAGTTTTAGTTGTATAACCCTTTGATTGAGGGGTGTTTTTTCTATTTATGATGGTTGGCTAATGTTATAGCAAGATTTATAGACTGTATGGTAGTTTGTGAAGAAAGTATTTGGCTATGATTATTATTGATTCAAATTAGGGAAAGAGCCTAGAGTGGATAGTTATGGTGGTTATAAAAATTAGTTATAGGTTGTGAATGGAAAGGGGTTGACTAGTCAATATGTTATGGGTAGAGACTCATTGGTGTTTATGGAATTTGGTGATAGTGAGAATGTATGCATGGGTAAGTAGACTTAATGTGAGAAGGTATGTAGTCAATTTTGAGGTTTAGTAGTAATGTCATGGAGAGGATGTGGTTGTAGGTAGTAGTTAAGTGAAATTCCCCAACTTGATAGACTAGTATAGTATGGGGCATGCTTTATTGGTGGTACATGATTGATTGTAGACTACATGCTTGAACTTTAGATGTGGTTGTGGTAAAAAGTATAGTAGCTTAAGATTAATTATGTATGTTTTGTGGGAAAGAATTAGTAGGCTTGATGTGATTTGTAAGAGACCCTAGGTTGATAATTTATGAAAATTTTAAGTGGTAATTGTGAGGTATATGTGTGCACGAGGACTAGTGTTAAAATGATGAATTCTAGTTGAATCATTAAGTGGATAAGAGCGTGGGTATATAAGAATAAGTTGAACCCCCAGGTAGCATGTTGTTAGATAAGGTTTATATATGTATAAGTGTCTTGTGTACCCAGTTTACATTCTTGAATTTTGTAGTATGGAGAAGTCTGGGGAGTTATTGTATGGTGTTCTTTAGAGTTGAATTGAAGAAAAATAGGTAGGCAATATGCATCTTTGGTATAGTTTTACAAATGTTGTTAAGTTGTGAGTTATGTGATTAGAGGTGTAATGCTAGTGTTTTAAGGAGTTGAAGATGGAGTGTTAAGTGTTTAGAAGCATAGATGCCTATGCCTATGATAATGTTGGTCATAAGTAGATGACTTTGGGGTTATAGAAAGCTATGATTAGTGCCCCTGAAGGGAATGTCCTAGAATGAATCTAGTGTCTTTACATTAAAATCACTGAGGGGAGTCTAGCATTTATGTGCATGGTGATACCTCTTTGTGTTGAGAGTGGTGGGTATAAATTTGATGAGGGGTTATATTCTCAAGTTTAGGAGTGTGACTTTGATCTAAGGTGGGGATGACAGATTAAAGTAGCTCGCGAATTTTCTTGTGTGTCAAGTTTCAAGTAAGTATCATGATAAATTAACTCCTATTCAAGCAAGCTCCTCCTACTTTAATTTGAATGGACATCTACCAATGTCTTATGTATTCAAGTCCTGCCTATGTCTAAGGTTTGAGCTCTCTATGTAACTCATGTCTTGTCCCGATCTCCAAATTAGAAGCAATAATGTCCCTTAGTGATCCAATATTCTAAGTATCCAAGCTCTATTTTATGTTGCTCATGAACCATAAATCTGTGTCCCAAATCATGCTTGTTCTAAGGAACTATGTTTTTGTATGTTACTAAATCATTTTAGGTCGGGATTAGCCAAAATGATAAAGTTTTGAGAAATCATGACTATTTCAGCTCTAAAAATAAGAAGAAATAGCTTCGAGTAGAAGTCCCTATCTGAATCGTCGACTTCATGAATTCCAAACTTATGTTATACGACTCGTGATATAAGCACTCATGTTTCTCATTACGGTCTGTCCTAAGGACTCATGCTATGTTGCGTTTATGCCAGAGCGTCTCTCTACTTATGATCTAGACACTTGATATATGAAGCACTTTATGATTGTATCGTATCTTCACCTTATGTCCCACCTTGAGTAGATCAACAAATATGTTGAGTAGTGTTTCTCCCATTCATGATGCTTATGCTAGGGTCCCTCAATGACCCTCTGTATGTTAGTATGATGGTGGTTATGGAAGTGTAGTAATGTTTTAGGTAGGGGTGTAGATGTTCTTGAAGGTGAAAATTTTGATGTGATTTCTTGAGCTAAGGTTATTAGAGAAGGGGGAAGAAGGAGATGAACTATCGTTACGTGAAATAGTTAGGAAGAAAATATATGATGAAAATCTTTGCGAGAGTGATTGAATTTGTTGGTCTTAGTGGAGAGATCCAATGCACTATGTGTTTAGTACTCCTCGATTTAAGGCATGAGGTTGTTCAATTGTAGTGATAAGATGGAGAAGTATTCATAAAGGGACGTAGATTATAGGGTCCCATAACTTAAGCTAGCATCTTTTTACTCCGGGTTAGACTTCAAAATGGAAGTACGATGCAGTTAGACTCAAGCTCTTATGGTTATGTATTTAGCAGGTAAATTATAAGATTAAGATGTTGAAATATGGTATTCATAGTTGAAATCACAGTGGAGAAGCGTCGCAAAGTAAAAAAATTTAAAGACTAATGGACGTATCAATTGGGGTAGAGAATGTTTCTATTCTATTATTATGTCCCACGAGAATCTCATCTCATGTCTTGTACGAATCTTAATCAGGCTGATGGTTCTTAGGAAAATTCATGCCTTCCAATGTTTTGATCATGTGCCATAAAACACATGCCAAGATCATGTCGATGTCAAGTTTCGTTATCTCATGATTTGTGCTTACACAATTTAATTGGCAATGTCATGAAGCTCTTCTTGAATGTTTACGTATGTTCCATTGAGGAAAATAAAATTTCCTAATGTGAGATTACGTCCATTATTCCATACTTCTATAGCTTCAACAAAATCCTACCCATCATTCGAGGATGAATGATTCCAAGGGGGAGATAATGTAACACTCCGCATTTTCTGGGCTAGAATTCAAACCGTTGTTCCTATACATATGGACCTGAACCCAACGATTCCTTGTTAATATATGTGTTATGATAAATTATATAGTGGAGGAATATCTTTGAATATTAATTGAGGTCACAAATATCTCTTAACTCAAAGACGAGTTGAGAATGTTTCTATCGATGAAGTTTTACAGAACACTTCAGCTTGTGTCAACTTTAAATGACCATTAATCCATGTAAATAATGGGTTATGTGTCCTACTTAATACAAAGAAATATCTTTTAGTCCTCTTTCCAATGCAACTGGTTTCACCTTAATCCGATATCGGAGTAGAAGTTATGTTCATTTTACTTAGAAGTATCTGTTTGTCAACTAAGTGACGACTACGCTATCACTTAGGTGATGACTAAGCTGACGAACCATTAACTAAGTGATGACCCATCAGCTCTAGTCGTCATCCTAGGATAGTAAGGGGGAAAGTTCAGCCTGAAAGTGACGACTTAGGTGATGAGCCGTTACCTAAGTGACGGGCCGTCAACCTTGGTCGTCAACTGAAGAATTTCTATAATTTTCTTTGGTTTCTTTAGGGGTATTTTGGTCTTTTGCTCACTCCAAAAACCTCCCCCACGAGTTTAAATCATACCCTATGCATTAATACCCTATGCATTATAATCCATCTTCTATTAGTTTTTAACATCTCAAATCCTCTCCGCTGTTAAGAACAAGGAGAAATTAGGGTTTACTTCAAGGCAAGAATTCAAGTCTTTCAATCCAAGATTTTCCAAGAAAAGTGTCAAGATTAGGGTTCTATTCTTCAACTTAGGAACATAAGGTACGCGGGGCTGCCCTAAAAACTCTATGGGCATAAATTATGGTTTTATTAAGCTTTTGAAAGACTGTTATGATGTTTATAATAAGGGTTTGAACAATTGTTTTGAATAGCCAAATCATGAAACCCTTTCAATGATATATATATATATATATATATATATTGTTTTGGTCTAGAGGCCTCCCCTTAAAATTGATTTTTACTCGTGTATGTAAGTATGCATTTTGAGTTTTGGAAATATTAAATTGAGAGCATGAATGACAAAACCTCTCTCATGTTATGATGCCTCTTGATTTCACATGTTGTAGGTTGTTCAATTGCATGTTTTGAAGCATAAGATAAGTGTTTTACTATTGTTCTGAACTTGATATTGATTATGTATTGAAGAGAGGGTGTTTTCTTGTTTATAAATGTTCAAGGTGATAATGGAAAGATTTGCATGGATTGTTATAAAGGAATTTACCATCATATGTTGAAATATTAAAAAAGGAGAATCTTTGAATAAGTTTTGCACATGTTTTGAAATAAGGACTCCCTTGCATTGTTTAAATATTTTTGGTGGTCAAATGACTGAGTTGATTGAAAAATCTAATTAAGAACATTGTATGGCTTAGCCGGGGGTCTATCGAAAACAACCTCTCTACTTCTTTGGAGGTAGCGGTATGGACTGCGTACACTTTACCCTCTCCAGACCCCACTTTGTGGGAATACACTGGGTTTGTTGTTATTGTTGTTGTTGTATGGCTTAGACATACGACTTGAAAGTCTTGGTATGACGATACCAAATAGATGAATGTCATAGCATATTTAGAATAGACTAAAATACAGATTTTATTCAGATTTTGAATTCAGAAAGATGCATGTTTAGAAAAGGTTAAAAATGGGCATAAAGAGAGTTAGATGGTTATCCGAAGAAAGTACGAGTTGAAAGACTCAACGCTAGAAACCGTGATTTGCCGACACGGGATTATGGTACCCTGCTTTGTGATCTTGTGTACCTTGATTCGTGTTGTCCCAAATTGGGACTATGGTTAGGAGCGATGCTTTTTGATCTTGTGCACTACCATGACATGTTGATTTAATTAGAGATTTTGGCACCCTGATGTGTGATCTTGCGTATCTCTTTTATAGATACTCCAATCCTTGCGGCAAACTTGGATTGGGGGCTTGGCCACCGAGTCAAAGGCGGATTCCATATAGCCCGTGGAATTACAGATTGTAGGGTGTACCATCTAGCTCGGAAGAATAACAAAGAGTAGAGTCATTATTTCAAGAAAGTGTTCTAAAATTTATCAAATTATGCCCATGTGTTTTCAAATGTTTTAAGATGATATGTTTTATGAAATGCTCTCACCTATGTTGTATAAAAATGTATTTTTATTTTTGGATTGTTCTACATACCAATATATTTGTATTGACCCCCTATATTTTAGGATCTGCGGATCATTCCTGGGGTCCCGCTAAGCAGTAGATCATTGTCAGACGATTGGAGTTGGTGAGCCTCTCTTATTTCGGAAGACCTTATCGTACGTGATGATTTCATTGTTTTTAGTTCATGGTCCGACCGGGGGCCTTGTCCCGATTTCAGACACATGTTGCTTTCAGTTGTCAGTAGAGATTTTGCAGACTTGTATAGATGGTTTTGAGTCTTGTTGAACTTATGCCGTGTTGTTAGTTGATATAATCAAATGACCATGTTTCCTTTTGTTTTGTTTCCGCATTTTATAGTTTTTGAATTATGCATATGATTGTCAGTTAGAAGGGCGCTCGGCTGTTCATGGTTCGGGATGCTCGTCGCGGCCAGGGCCTCGATTCGGATCGTGACAGTATGTTTACCAAAAGCTGCAGGGTGGCTTAATATTCTCAATATTAAATTGAAATCCGGCAGACATAAGCAAATTGTTTAGGGCTATTTACTTACTAGTCTATTTAGTAAGTAATTTGTAAATAGCTTACTTGGAGCTATAGGAGGCAGGGATGTCCGTTAATTTTGGTAGTTAGTTCAGCTGGCGTTTCAGAATAGATGTTTGCACGGAGGTTAGTTTTAGTTGTTTTTTCCCTCATGGATTGGCTGGTCAGCTACACTACACATAGTGTAGATATACTTTGTAATTAATACAATATAAATTCTGGTAATTCTATTCAGCCTCTCAAATCTGTAACCCCATGGTTCATTGGCAGAGTTGTTAAATCTAATTTATGGGTTTTGCTTTAGTATGTGCCTCCAATATTTAAACACGAATTTTGTAGCTAAATATGACATTTACTGTTGTGTTTGCAGTATAGCTACAAAATATATCCTCCCTCCGTCCTATTTTATGTGTCGTCATTTTCTTTTTGGTCTATCCTAAAAAAAATATCACATTTTCTTATTTAGCAACTATTTAATGATGTCATGCTTATTTTATTCTTATTGGCCCCACTTAATAAGAAAAGACAGCTAAAAAGTAAACATTAAAGTGACTTTAAGAGGAATAATACTATAAACTTTACAAGTCATCATTTATTTCTTAAATTCCGTGTCCTGTCAAAAGACGACACATTAAATAAGATGGAGGGAGTACGTAGCTAATGATAATAAAGAGGGGGGAGAGGGTGAGGGATTAAATTTCTTATACCTTACTTGCCTGCAATAACCAATTAGTCGACTTTCCTGCTCAATAATGTTAACACCAAATCTATATCTATATCTATATATTATTAAAAAGAGAGAACAAAACTTCTACATAGGCCACTTGATAGTTTTGAACAAAAGATGGTTAAGGTAGTTATTAGTCACTACTAATTTTAATTTGCTTTTATCATTTTAAAGTAAATTCAAATTTTGACAGATTGTTTTAAGTTGTCATTTTTTTTTTAAATTCAAATTGTTAAAATTATATTGATGAGTTTGAGTCCTGATAAACTGCTAACTTCCATCTATCTTTTTAAGTTTGAAATTTATACAATTTTTTACATGATGACTACTAAAGAAAATGATTTCTCTCCTCTTATTTGGATAAGTTTGCAACCCATCTTTGAGTAATCGTTGAAGCAACATTTTTCTTCAGACATCAACAACCCATCTATGATTATATTGTTGATTGATTTTGCAGCAATGCGTATAATTCAAGTTTATGATTCAGAGGATGGTGAACTCAAAGAAATTGAAGAAAGTATCTTAGCCTGAAAAAGAGAGAATAAGATCATTATGGAAGAAGTATATGTGGAAATTTACAGTAATAAGTAAGCCTACAATATCTACTGAGGAAACAATCTTATTTTTTGTAAATGAAATTCTTCTGATTTATATTGAAAAACTAATCCCTTCTTTCTGTTATTTACTTATTAATGGAAATTATACAAATTTTTGCCTCATTTTAAAGTGCTTTAACTTTTGTAGAAAGTTTGAAATTTACGACATGTTTGTTTTTTAATGAATTTGAGTTTATCTATTCTATTATTATTAAAGATCTTCAAAATGTAAAATCTAATAATCTTGATGTAAATTAAATCATTCAGTAAGGTAGGGTCGTGTATTTTTAAATTGTAAGTGCTCTCCTTACTCATCTTTATGGTTGATAAGTTTTGTATATACGAATTAGACTCAAATAAAGTTATGCAATGTGCTTATTCTGCTCTGTTTAGGTATTCCATTAGTCGCCTATAATGGTTGCTCATGAAATGTTTAAATTTCATTGATTTTTGTTTGTGGTGGGTGGTATACTGCCTTTGTGACGAAAGCTGGTGGCTTTTCTTTGTTTATGACGAGCAACTCCTTCTAATACATGAAAATAGAATAATATCTGTCAGCTATAGCTTCTTAATGTAACTATATCTTTATTACATTTTGTTCTTACAATTTGCTTAAAAAGTGTTTTAAGTAATTGTTTATGCACAAATAATGACTTATAGCTTTCTTGATCGGGTATATCTTCTTGGTTTTATTGTTCAGTTGTCCATTTTGGTTCATGCTGAAAAGTTTACTACCATCTGCTGCGACCTTTACTAAGCAATGTACTCTTGATTTATCTAAGGAGTTAAATAAAATCTTCGAGAGGCATAATATATACGGTAAAGATCATCTTTAGTAAGTGTAGTACACTTTTGATTAAATATCATTTATTACAAGTAGAGATGTTTGCAATTTGAAAAGCTGTAACATGTTTAACAAATCATATAGTAATTAATTTTTCTCTATGTTTTTATGAAGATTTATACACTTCATACCTTAACTATACCATGGCAAAAGATAAAATATAAGTTGTGTAGTATAGTGTAAATTTTATGAGGTCATGATACATTGAAAGGCAACAATGGGATAAAAATTAGATGCAATGTTGTTGTGTACATCCTTTTCTCTCCTCGGCTTATATAAAGTTTCTTAATTTGTGTATATCTCAAATGAATCAAGGTTTTCTAGAGCTTCGATTCTCAGGAGCAACCTTCGACAATCCATTTAAGTACTCTTGCAGTTCTTAATTACTTCTTGCATTTACTCTTTAATTAGTTCTATTGTGGTTCCCTCTTTACTGCAAAAAGGAAGTTACTTGGGACTGAAACTTCATTCGGGTAATTCAAATATTTTTGTCGATAACTTTTTCGTGGCTTATTTGCTAATCCTATCACCAAGCATAAATGTATGCTGCAAGCAAATGATAGACAACTGATGCGATCAGATCAAAAGTCTATTACATCGTATTCTAGCTTCACCAGCTTAACGTCTACATTCGATGACGAGCTTAGGTGTAACCAATGGTGAAAACAATCCCAGCAGCCTCTATTCCTAGATGTGTGATGATTGTCTTTTTATCCTTCACAAAAGTTATTTATTTACATATCTCTTAAAATTTGTATTATTTTGTTCATCAAACTTGAATAATATTAGTCCCACACACATATGCTTTTCTTTCTCCACATAATCTTTATTATATTTTTTTTTATCAATTTGTAATAATGTATCCTTTTTCAAGGGGAATATTTGCCAAGACCAAGAGGATAAGATTAGAGAATGGAACATCGTTTGTTCACGATATAAATGCGCAATTCTCTAGCGGTGTCATACAAATGGTTTGATACAAGTACGACCACGAAGATGGATGCATGTGAGAGCGTAATGAACCCGAAACTTGGAATGTGCAAGTGAAGGACTTAAAACACACCAACCCAACCCTAATCTCACACTTGGAATGTAAATAGGAGCCTTGGAACACAACAAGACAACCCCTAGATTACACTTGAAGGGCGCCTACCTCTAGAGGGACATTTTGGATATTTTAGCTTCTATAGTTGTAACGGCTATAAATAGAATAATGTAGGGTTTCATTCATTAGTTTTTGTTGAAAATTGAAAGTTGTAACACTTAGAAACATCTCTCTCTTGTGAGAAAGACCTCTTGGCCAAAAACATTGTAACTAGGTTTTAACTTGAGTGTGGAATCACTCGTGTTAGATTTATGACTTAATACGTTGGTGTTTTAGAGGAGGTAAAGTTCCTTTTGTGTCAACATAGGAGTTAGGTATTTGTTGTGTGTAGTGTTAAGGGTCCAAGAGTCCACCAAATTTTTGAATTCTTAAGATTATACCCTCACTTGTCTAACTATCTATCCTTTTATTTATTGTAATTTGTAACTATTTATGTCTTGTAATTCTAAGTCATTTGGTTGTCATTGTTTCACATTGTTGTTGTTATCTTGTTCATCATCTTGTATTTTAACTTAGTTTGATTTGTGGCTGTTTTGGTGTTGAAATACACCATTTTATCTCATTCTTGTTGTTGTAGTGAATCCGAGAGTGGTCACCAAAAGGGTCCTCGATTCTTGAACTTGTGGACTAATTTTGATGTGTGTTTCGTGCCTCCCTTGTCTTTATCATATCATTTGGTATCAGAGCATGGCTTGATCTTGTTCCCACAAGATCAATCTTGGCTGAGATTTTTTACTTGTCTTGAGTGTTTCTAGTATTAGTTTTGTTCTTCACTAACACTTTGAGTCAAAATCTAAGTTTGAGCTTGTATTTGTTGAAGTTGTATTCGTGAACTTGGACTTGTCTGATTTGTTGTTGAACATTGTTGGGTGGATTGTTTTGGCCGTGTGGTTTCTCCTTGATGTTTTAAGCTGGACCATATGATATTGTTGTTAATTGATGGCTTAAGAACATTTTGTTGAGTTGTAGTAGTCTTGGCCGTGAGTTGAAAACATTGTTGTTGTCGATTTCGGAGTTGGCCGTTGGAGTTGTTGTTGGTTGTTCTTGGAATTGTTGTTGTTGTTCTTGGTGATGTTGTTATTATTCTTGATGTTCATCACCACCTTCATATATTATTGAAGATAAAGTATATTTTAGATGAATTTGTTAGTCTTGAAAGACCTCTCAACCACCAAAGACTTTATCAACCACTTTCCAACAACTTTCCATGATTCAAGGGTTCATGTTTTGAGGAAAAGTACAAGTCAAGTCAAGACTTTTTGTGTTTGAATTTGAAGTAAGTTCCAAGAATTGTATTTTCCTTCATTATCTAAATCTCACCAATTCCAAATTACAATTTGACCAAGACTTGAAAATTGGAAAATAACAACTTGTTTAAAAAACGCAATCAATACGTGGCTACCGCGTCATCATGTTTTGCTATTCACGCAACATATTTAAGCTCAAATTTCAGATTTTGTAGTTTTCTTTTGTTGTTCCTTAGTTTCAACTTCGTTGGTTCCAATACTAATTGGCAAACTAGTGCTCATCTACTAGATTGTTAGTTAGTCTTTGTATTCGTTCGTTCGTGTTAAGCGTTTGTTGTGTGTGTTTCTCTTTTGTGAATTCGTTGTATCTTGTTGGTTCAAGTATGCAAACAAATTTTCTTTGAGTCAACTTAAATGAAAATCTATTTCGAATAAGAGTAGACTCGACCCTCAATCACTCACGAAGTACAAGCCAACTTTTAACACTTGTGAAACCAAGTGTGAGGTAAAAAAACCAATAGTGAGAGTATGGTGAGGAATTTTGAGCTAACTAGTTTTTTTTTGTTTTTTTTGTTGTCTTTTATTTTATGTACCATGGCTTCCAATAATCCCGATGCCACATTTGATCGCATCAATGAAAATCTTAAAGACATGAAATGGCACGTTGAAAGGCTACACCTATTTGTATCCACACCTATCCCAACAAATCCAAAACCTATTGTCCAAATACCTTGTGATGAGAGCTTCCCAAAGGGAGAAGTGGGTTTCCAAGACCCAAACCAAGGCGACGACCGTAGCTCATGTGAGCTACAAGGTGAAAACGCTAACCTCCATAATGTAGTTGCGGTTTTTCCTAGTATAGAAGGACATGATTCTTTGAGCATGTTGTATGATGAATGCCTTATTGTTATTTTTGCTCATAGACATCATGTAATTGAAAATGAGAGTGAACCCTTGAGCTTGTATTATGGTAAAGAATCTAATATTTGTCTTGCTCATCGGGATGATCATGTGTTTGAAACGTCTTTGGAACTTGATGGTTTTCCTTTAGAGAGTACATGTGTGTATTTTAAATCTACCCCGAGGGTAGATTCTACTCTCTTTAGACATAATATCTTGTTTGAAGATGATACATTCACTCCTAATGAACCTAGTAGTGAGAATGATCGTATAGATTGTCTTGAAGGCTATAGCCTATATGCAAACCCACTATGGTGTGACAACATTCCTCCTCAAGATGGAAATCTCTTCTTGTAAGATGAGAGCACTCTTAAGGATAGGGAATGTGTAGTCTTGGAAAGGATAGTCAATCCAGTGAAAATGACCTTGAATCGCTTGAATGTTTAGGAAACCCGAAATGTGATTGTTCTTGTGATAATGTTTTGGTGTGTGATTCCTTTGCTGGCCAAAGTGATTATATCTATATGGGGATTACTCTCTTAAAAGAGGAAGTGGTGCATGCTTAGAAATTCCATCTACTTTTTCTTTATGTGTTTCCTATGTTGAGCATACTAGTGGTGATGGACTTGAAATTAGTGAGTACATGCATATAGAGACCATAGTTGAAGTTGGCTTGTGTGAAACCTTTCTCTACCCTCTTTGTGCTCATGATATTTTCACTAGTGATCTAGAGAGTATGCCTAATTTTGAGGAAGATACCTTAGGGGAAAGTGAGATTGTCCGAGACCTAAGTCCTTGATTACTCCACCCATTTGATCCCGGTACCATCTTAGGGTGGGAAAGGATTACTCTTGGCCTGTTTTCCTTTTGTCTTGATGCTTGTCTGAGCCACTTCCTTTGTAACATTGGCACTAATCTATTTATGCTTAAAACAAAGGACTCATGGCTATACTTCAAGTTTGTCCCACCTCAGCATGGCATGTTGATATCCGTATTTTGATAACCCTAACCCTTATGTCATTAGGATATGTGCTTGTTTGTCTTCTCTTGATTTTGCAAGGCATGGATTCGAGGTCAAATCCTTTTCAAGAAGGGGAGGGTGATACAAGTACAACCACGAAGATGGATATATGTGAGAGCGTAATGAACCCCAGACTTAGAGTGTGCAAGTGAAGGACTTAAAACACACCAACCCGACCCTAATCTCACACTTGAAGTGTAAAGAAGAGCCTTGAAACATAACAAGACAGCCTCTACATTACACTTGAAGGGATCCTACCTCTACCTCTAGAGGGGTATTTTGAATATTTTAGCTTCTATTGTTGTAATGGCTATAAATATAATAATGTAGGGTTTCATTCATTAGTTTTTGTTGAAAATTGAAAGTTGTAACACTTAGAAACATCTCTCTCTTGTGAGAAAGGACTCTTGCTGAAAATATTGTAACTAGGCTTCAAATTGATTGTAGAATCACTCATGTTGGATTCGTGGCTTAATACGTTAGTGTTTTAAAGGAGGTAAAGTTCCTCCTGTGTCAACGTAGGATTTAGGTTTTTGTTGTGTGTAGTGTTAAGGGTCCAAGAGTCCACCAAATTATTGGGTTCTTAAGATTATATCCTCACTTGTCTAACTATCTATCCTTTTGTCTATTGTAATCTTGTAACCATTTGTGTCTTGTAATCCTAAGCCGTTTGGTTGTCGTTGTTTCACATTATTGTTGTTATCTTGTTCATCATCTTGTATTGTTAAATTAATTGGTTTGTGGCTATTTTGGTGTTGAAACACACCATTTTATCTCATTCTTATTGTTGTTGAGTGAATTCGAGAGTGGTCACCAAAAAGGTCCTTGATTCTTGAACTTGTGGACTGATTTTGGTGTGTGTTTTGTACCTCCCTTGTATTTATCGTATCATGGTTAAAAGAAAAATCATGAATAGATGTGTGTAGAGGTTTGAGGGGTTGGGTTAGGGGTTATAATTTAAAAGTCAATTGTGCAAGATTACAGTTATCAGCTATAGTTTTTTACTGTATATCTTCATTACAATTTGTTCTTATAATTCACTTCAAAAGTGCTTAAGTAAATCTTCATGTACAAATAATGAGTATTATAACTTTCTTGATCTGATATATTTTCTCAGTTTTGTTGTTTAGTTGTGCACAGTAGTTCATTTTGAATTTGATTGATCTACTTCGATCCACCATCAACACTAGCTGCTTCAAGAATTACTAAGCAATGCACTCTCGATTTATCTAAGGAGTAAATTAAAACCTTCGAGAAGCATAGAATTGTGGTAAAGATTATTTTTCATAAGTGTAGTATACCTTTGTTTAAATATTATTTAATTGACAAATAGAAATGTTTGCAATTATGATATTTTTAAAGAACAAATGGAATTTTAACAACCGTCCATTGTGCGGGTACAATCACTAGTAAACAATAATAGTGGGGAATAAAAATAGAAACAAAGTAAAGAACGCAAAAAGATTTAACCCTTGTGGTGCCTACTTCCAGTTCCCTTGGGTTACAAAAGATTTCCTTGGAGCAACTTTAAATGAATACAGTGATTTTCTCACAAGCTTTATAGGATAGCTTTATTCGAAAGGTAGCAACCTCTACTTGTATAACTTCTAGCTTCTTCTCTATTTTGTTTTCACTATAACGTATTACAATGATTTTTATAACAATAAGAAGTAACTACGATTTTTCTCAAGTGAAGATGTACAAAATAAACTCAGGCTACTATGTTCTATTTATACAAGGTTTGAATATTGTGACCTTTGTATCTTCTGATCCTCAAAATCTTGATCGATCTTTTTCTTGCTGTTGTAATAGCTTTTCCTTGATTTGAAAGAATTAGAATTTTCTTTCTTCTAATTTCGTACTCTATTAATCGGGAAAGTCAAGGAATTTGTGAGTCATTTAAGTTGGGAATTGAATACCCAGATGACGTAATATACCCATATCAGATACGTTCATATTTTTTTTCTTATATTCCTGAGCTGAATATACTCCTTCCTTTTGTGATGTAGCCTTCCAAAAGCCTTGAGATTTTGTTTGAATTGTGGGATTGATATCTCTACTGGCAAAATGGACTTTTTCTTTTTGTGTATTGCTTCTTTTATCATTTGGCACATAATTAGGGATTAACATTGTCATCATTAAAACTATATTTGTGGATAAAAGTAGATAAACTTCCCTGTAAGTTTCTTTCAAGTTGAGCTGGCTCCCCCTCGAATTGTGCATCTCCTTGTGACCTGTAGAACCAGTGTTTTCTCTCCCTTTGACATAATAACAAAGGAAATATACAAATATCACAAAATAGATAAACATGCAGATAATAAAAAGATGACATAGTTCAATAGAAATAACCCCTAATAAGGGGAGGAATTGGAGATAGTAGTGCACAGACAATACATAAAAGTTGCCAGGGACACATCCCTATTGAATCAAGGACTAAAATATTTACTTCTTTTTTCAAGAAGTAGGTCAAAATACTAATCACATTCCTGCAGCAGGCATCATAGGACTTTTCCACGTTATTCGAAAAGGTTGAATAGTATGTCTGAAAGGTGACAACAAGTTCGTTGTGAGAGGAACTGACTCCAAAATTAATAGAGTCAACTTGCTTGATCAATTTATTCATAGTTTGAATTTCCTCAATCTTTATGCTGTCGACTACAAGCCTCAATTTTCCTACATATGTGCCTATATCCTTGGTGACTTGACTAATTTTTCCAATAGTTTCCTACAGAGATATCATCCCTTCTTCCAGAGTCATCGGCCGTTTCTGTATACCTTCTACTTCTTTGAGCAACAATGTAGTAGAATCAATGGGGGCCTTTCAGAGTTGGTTTTCACATAACGAGTTTTGGCTGAATCCTTATTACACCATTGGAAGTCAACTAACACATAGCCTATGCTTTTAAAAGCTTGGGTGTCATAGGTACCAGTAACATACACAATAAGAAAATTAGATAAATCAATCATTGAGTAAAGCAAAATGTGAAAAATCAGTGCCCCATAGGGCAAACTAGCAGAGGCGCTAGAGTCCTGAGCACTTTCTAGTATATACTTTTGAAACCAATCACCCCAATTCAAATGATACTTATTAATTAGACAATACAAAATAAATAAATCCCTAGTGGAAATGCTACTAAGGTCACTTTTGTGGGGACTAAGGTCGTAGTAATAATATGTTGCTACAATTCTATTTTCAAATCGCAGAGACAGGGTTAAAAAATCAGAAAGGTTAGTTCCCAATTTGATAACTGCCTTCTTTGCTCCTTTAAGCGATACCTCAAAATCATCAGGCCAACCACCATTCATATATGGAAGACCTACAGAAGAGTCAATTTCATATACTTTTTCAAATAGAAAGTCATTTAATATAATTCTAGGGTCAAGCACTAGGGTTTCAAGTTCTCCTCTTTCTCGAGATATATGAAGGTTAGCATAAAACAAGTAAACATGATCCTCATAAACTTCTATACCATATACATTGAAGAACTATTTAAGTTTTTGATCCTTGAAAACATCACTTACTGAAAAATGAGACTCCTTGAGTAGCTTCAAGTTTATCATCATATCTGAACCACAGACTGATTTTAAAAGAGCTCAAATTTCTCTTTTGCTAAATACCCCAAAACTTTTGCATGTCCTCTCGAGTAAAAGACCCACAAGTTTCCACCCAAAATTTCTTGCAAGAATATCCTTTATCACAAGTGGATTGCTTCTTAAACGCCTTTTCTACAGTATGAGATTCTCCTTCAGAAGAGTCTGAAGAGAGCTTTCGAATATTTGTGGAGGAGCTTTTCGATAAGTAGACTTAGGGAGGAGGGAGATATGTAATAGATCTAATTTTGAATATTGTGAAGAAATACAAATAAAGAGAAAGTGGAAGAGAGGGTTTATGATGAGAGAAAAGAAGGGGAGGTGAAGAGGCAATTCAGTGAAGCAAATGAAGAGATAATGATAAGGGGAAACAATGAAGAGAATTAGAGCGGTTTATTTATGGAACAGAGAAAATAATTTATGAGGGTTGCGGGAAATGAGAGATTTGATAAGAAGGGATACACTAAATACTAAATGACCATAGATTAATAAGTAGAGAAAGTAAGAAAAGTAAGAAAATCTAAAAACTGACAAAAAATACACATTAAAAGATATATTTAAAAAAAATAAACACGACAAATAGAAATTAAATGCCTGTAATACCGATTCTTTTTCGTAAAAAAAAAAATATTTCCTGTAAGATAGATTTTGTAAAAATATTGGAAAGCTGATTTTTAGAATCAACAAAATTTAGAACAAATCTCTATTTTCTATATGATATCTATATGCTTAGCTTTCGAGTGGTGAATAGTACATGTAGAAAGGTTAATAGAACTAGTGTTATCATACATAATAGGAACTAATTCATATAAAAATCATAGTCAAGCAGTCAATGCATAATCCATAATAGTTTTGTACCACAACTATCAACAGTTATACATTTGTACCCCGTGATGGATAATGCAAAGGAAGTTTGCTTTTTGCTATGCCAAGATACTGTGCATAACCAAGTAGTTGATATGTTCCACCTGTATTTTTTTGATCATTTTTGTCACCTTCAAAATCAACATCTGAATTACCAATTAAATCAAAGTTTTGACCATGAGGATATCATAATCCAAAATCTTGAGTCTTAATAAGGTATCAAATTGTTCTTTTTACAATTGTGAGGTAGGATTCTTTTAGATCTGACAAGAACCTTCCACACTTGCACACACTGAATATGATATCTGGACGACTTGAAGTTAGGTATAGAAGTGAACCAATTATCTCACGATAAGTCTTTTTGTCTACATATTTTCCTTAAGCATCAGTTCGAAGACAAGTCAAAGGACTCATTGGTGTTCCGAATGCCTTCTCCTTTTCCATGTCAAAATTTTTGATTAGTTCTCTTGTATATTTGCTTTGGCTTATGAAATTTTTGGAAACCAACTACTTAGTTGAAGTCCCAAGAAGAAAGTCAACTCTTTAATGAGGCTCATCTCTAATTCTCCTCTCATAAGATTCACAAAATTCTCGCACAACAAGGTGTTAGGACTTCTAAAAATAATATCATCTACATAAATTTGCACAATAAGAATGCTAGAATATAACTTTTGAATAAAAGGGGCGGTGTCAATATTTCCTCTTTAAAAATTATTTCTTAATAAAAAATGCTTAATCTCTCATACCAAGCTTTTGAAGCTTGCTTGAGAAAAGTGTCTTTGAAATCATGAAAACATAGTCGGATTAAGAAAATTTTTTATATCAGGGAGGTTGTTTGAAAAAAAAACTTCCTCATTGATAAAATCATTTAAGAAGACACTTTTTACATTCATTTGAAATAATTTGAAGCGTTTAAAAGAGGCAAAAGCTAAAAAGGATGTTAACAATTCCAACCTTGTTACGGGAGCAAATGTTTCATCATAATCAATCCCTTTTTACTGGGAGTAACCTTGAGTTGCTAACTTTGCTTTATTTCTAACGACCATACCTTCCTCATTCAGTTTGTTTCTATAGACCCATCTAGCTCCAACAACTGCACAATTCTTTGAATATTTTACTAAGGTCCAATCTTGATTTTCTTCAAATTAATTTAGTTCCTCTTTTATGACTTAAAGTCATGATTCATCTTCAAGTATCAATTCATTTTGCGTCATTTTATGATACAAGGGTCATATACGTTTGCTTTCTCAATAAATCTCTTATCTGTATTTGATCATTTAAATTTTCAATAATGATGTCATTTGAAAAGCTTGCACTATACATCCATTCTATGGGAAAGTTTTCTTTTAAATGATTAGGTAGGGTAGTTGACTCTGTGTCTATTTGTACCTCAGTTTTTATAGTGATTTTGACTTAGGAATTGTTTCCCTGTTCTCCATCAAGCCTCATATTCACAAAAATCGAGTTAGATTTATCAAATACTACATGCATAAATTATTTCATTCTTAAAGTTCTTTTTATTAAAATATCTATATGCACGACTAGTGGGAGAATATATAAGAAAATATTTTCAGTACTTCGAGGATCAAATTTTTCTAGAGTGTTCTTACCATTGGTATAGATGAGGCACTTGTAGCCAAAAGGATGAAAGTAGATGATGTTTGTCTTTCTCCTCTCCAAAGCTTATAGGGGGTCTTTTTTAAAAATGGGCTTGATCAAACATCTATTGAGTATATAGCATGATGTACTCGTTGCTTTTTTTCAAAAGTGGTCAGACAGACATTGTTC
Source organism: Capsicum annuum (assembly GCF_002878395.1). Classification (NCBI taxonomy): domain Eukaryota; kingdom Viridiplantae; phylum Streptophyta; class Magnoliopsida; order Solanales; family Solanaceae; genus Capsicum; species Capsicum annuum. Next base: position 28,034,470 of record NC_061111.1, read on the forward strand.
CAATAGAATAATGTTGGCAGGGTCTTGAAGAGATATATTCTTTCGTTCAACTATTTCATTTTATTGAAGAGAGTAAGGTGAAGAGAAATTTTAAGTATAACCATTTGTGCAAAAAAAATCTTTGAATGCTTTAATTTTAAATTCTCCTTCACGATCACTGTGTATGGTAGATATAAATTATCTTACTTCTCTTTGAACTCTTCTATAATATATTTCAAAATTAGTGAATGTTTCATGCTTGTGAGCAAGAAACATTATCCGTATAAATCATGAGAAGTCATTAACTATAACAAAATATATTTTTTTTTATCAATAGTAGCTATTTTGGTAGGTTTAAATAGATCCAAGCAGATAGTTTAGAGTGGCTTAAACATGCTAATAATGTGTGACATTGAATTATGTTTGAGTCTTCTTACTAAGTTAACAAGCATTACATATATGATTCTCTTCAAACATAAATTTAGGTAGACCTTTAGCCAGTTCAATTTCAGAGAGCTTTTCAATAGCATGTATACTCTTATGTCCAAGTTTTCTATGCCACAATCAAGAAACATATGTTTGAATAGTAAGACAAGTTAAAATAGGTAAATCAATATTATTTAAAACATAGATTTTTTTGACCCGATCATCACTGAAGGTAATATTTCTTGCGATATTGCTGATGGTGCATTTCACAATATATAAAATCCAACATCGCATGATTGACTTATACTTAGAATGTTATATGTGAGTCCATCCACTAGGTACACTTCAATTAGAACACCGGAAGGACTGATATTTACAAATTCGACTCCCACAACTTCTTCTTTAGCGTTATCTCTTAATCTAACCGATCCACCATCTATTTTCTTTACAAAATTGAAACTTTCTTTCATTCTTTCCATATGCCTAGAACACCCGTTGTCTATTACCCACATTTCCTTCTTATAGGTCTTTCGGGTGTGTTCCTACAAAATAAAAAATTATTGTCTTTTGGGAACCTAATTGTTTTTGGGTCCTTGAGGGTTAGAAGAAGTTTTTTTTTATCTTTAAATTCATATTTCATGCGACTACTCTCTGCAGTTATATGATTTGTGACCCTTTCTTTTACAAGTGTAACACGTTTTATAATCAGAGAAAGAAAATTTAGTAGATGCAAACGAGTTAGCGCTAGAGTTTGCTTTAATTTTAAATTTATTAAATTTGACAGAACAGTGACTTTGTGACTTTTTGATGCTATTAAGTTGCATCAACTCCTATCCAGCTTGCATCTAAGATGCTGCCAATCTTTTTCTCCTTGAGCAATTCTATTATACAAGTGAATTTTCAAATCTTTCTTTTCTTGAGAAATCTTGTTATACTCATTAATGACCTTTTGAAATTTATCAAGATTTGATTGCAAGATATTACAATTATGAAAATTAAAAGGTTTTACCTTACTTGACTCTCTTATAGCCATGAAATATATATTTGTGACTTCTGCATCATCCTCAGTTTCATCTTCATCACTCCATGCGCTAATATTCTTGTTTTTCTTTGATGATCTCCTTCTTAACTCAGGACAACTTTATTTGATATGAATAGACTTATCGCAGTTGTAGCACCAATCATCGTTCCTTGAGTAATCATTATTCTTTAAGGATTGTGAGGTCTCTAATTATCTTTGTTTAAGGATATGCCTTACTCCTCGATTTATGGGAGCCATATCTTTGGTGTCTTCTTCATCAATATTTTATTTTTCATTAGGATTTATAACACTGAATGCTACATTCTTCTTTCTCTCTTCTTAGCTGTACCTATTCTTATGTTTTGTTCATAATCAAGAAGATTACCTCATAGTTCATCTTATGTCATGGTAGATCTCCATCTTCTAGAGTGGTTGTCTTCGTCTCCCATGCTTTGAGAAGACTTCTTACAAGCTTCTTTACTTGCAGTCTATTTGAATAAGTCAATCCTAGTGATTTGAGTTCATACACAATTTAACTAAATCATGAAAACATATATTCCACTCCTTCATCGTCGCCCATTTTGAACGGATCATATTTATTAACGAGTGTACCAATCCCGTCTTCTTTTACTTTTGTTGTGCCTTCATGAGTAACTTCAATTTTTTCCCATATATCTTTAGTTGTCTTGCATATTGAGATCTTGTCATATTTCGATTTACAACTACACAATAAAGTAAACTTACTACTCTAGCATTACTTTTAATTACCTCTTATTATTTCTTAGTGGCCTTAAATGTTTTGAGACTAATGATTCTGCTTGATTCCTTTCCTTTGTCCTTGAGTCTTGAAATTCTCTCTTGATTACTACCAAAACTTGAAAAGCAATTGATTGAACAAAGATTTTGAATTTGTTCTTTCAATAGAGTAGTGTTATCCATTGATATATGGGCTCATTTGACGAATGATCATCCTAAAGTATTGCTCTTGGAATTTGAAAGTTTTTCGGGTAAGCAATGTTTTTATAAAACCTGCTCTATTACCAATTGATAATCAAGAGGGGTGGGGTGGGGGTGAGTAAAAATTTTTGTACTTTAAGTCGACTACAATAACCAGTTAGTCGGCTTTCCTGCACAACAATGTTAGTACCAAATAAACAATACTAGTGGAGAATAAAAAACATAAATAAATTAAAAAGTACTAAAAGATTTATCCTGGTTTGGAACACCCTTATGGTGCCTACTTTCAGTCCCCTTGGGTTACAAAAGATTGCCTTAGAGAAATTTTAAATGAATACAATAACTTTTTCACATTTTTTATCAGATATCTTTATGATAAAGGTAGCAACCTTTACTTCTATAGATTCTAGCTTCTTCTCTCTTTTATTTTCACCATAACATATTACAATGATTTGTATAAGGATAAGAAGTAACTAGGAGTTTGCTCAAGTAAAGATGTAAAAAATAAACTCAGGCTACTATGTTTTATTTATACAAAAGTTTGAATATTGTGACCGTTGTATCTTCTAATCCTTAGAATTTTGATCGATCTTTTTCTTGACGTTGTAAATGACTTCGCCTTGTAGAGTTTCCTTTCTTCTAATTCCATGCTCTATTAATCGGGTAACCCAAAGGATTTACAGGGTCATCTAGGTTGGGAATTAAATATCCAGATGATGTAATTTATCTGTAACAGATATGTCCATATTTTCTTCCATATAATTATGAGTTGAATATACTCCATCCTTTCATAGGGGATGGCAACCATGAAGTATGATAATTCGTTGTTGGATCGCAACACCAGATTTTTATTATAGTAGGTTAAGATGTGGGCTGTGCTCACCCAGATGAATTTGGACGATGCTCTATTAGGGTTTGATAAGATGCCCTTATCATGGATGGACTAGGACAAACGGTGTAAGGGTCGGAAGGCTCTATCTCAGATCCACTTTCATTTATCCAATCAGATTCTACAGGATGTTTTGAAGGAGACCACTGCCACTGGGTTTTGTTTGAAACTTAAATCATTGTGTATGAAAAAAGGCCTAAAAATTAAGTTACATCTCAAACAACGACTTTATTCCCATTGCATGTCTAAGGGTGCGTCCTTGGAGGATCATCTATTTGTCTTTAAGAAAATTGTTTCTGATTTAGAGACTCTGGAAGATTAGTACAATGAGGAAGATTTATGGTTGATTTTGTTGTGTTCACTACCTGTATCATATACGACCTTTAGAGATACGATTTTATATAGTCGTGATACCCTGACCATAGATGAAGTCTATGATGCGTTGTTCTCTAAGGAGAAGATGAAACATCTTGTGAATGGGTCAGAGACTCAAGGAGATGGTCTCATTGTTCGAGGAAGGACCCATGAGAGAAATTTTGGAGGTGATGACATAAATTGGTCGAAATCCAGAAACAAAAACAAAACCTGTAATTACTGCAAGAAGAAGGGCCATATCAAATACGAGTATTACAAGTTACAGAATAGAGAGAAAAGGAAAGCTCCAAAACCAAAGGGACACCAACCAGAGAAGTTTGGTGAAACAATTTTTGTTGAATATGGCGGTAGTGATGGAGAACTCTTAATAGTTTTTGATGGTAACTCCAAACCCTGTGAGGATTGGATTCTTAATTCAGCCTGCACATTTTATATGTATCGCAATCGGGATTGGTTTACAACATATGAAACAATCTCTAAAGGTGATGTGTTGATGGGAAATAACACACCTTGTAGGATAGTTGGTATTGGAACAATCAGAATTAAAATGTTTGATGGGGTTGTGAGGAAACTTAGTGATGTGCGGTATGTCCCAAACATGAAGAAAAATCTTATTTCCGTGAGTACCCTTGATTCAAACGGATATAGGAACACTGGTGAAATGAAGTCCTGAAGGTTACTAAAGGTTCTATTTGTTGTGATGAAGGGACAGAGAGAGACTGCAAATTTATATATCTTGCAAGGATCTATAATTATTGGTGATGCTGCTGTTTCTACCTCCTCTCTATCAGAAAGTGACGTTGCTAAACTTTGGCATATGATCCTGGGGAATATGAGTGAAAATAGAATGGTTGAACTAAGCAGGAGAGGACTTCTTGATGGCCAGAGTATTACCAAATTGGATTTTTGTGAGTACTGCATTTTGGGAAAGCAGAAAAGAGTCAGATTCACTAAAGGTATCTACTCAACTAAAGGCACACTTGAATATATTCATTCTGATCTCTGGGATCCTTCTAGAGTACCTTCTAGAGGAGGTACGAATTACTTGTTGACTATTATTGATGACTATTCGAAAAAAGTTTGGGTGTTTTTCCCGAAGCAAAAGAATGATGTGTTTCCTACTTTTAAGAAGTGGAAGACCATGATTGAAAAACAAATAAGGAAGTAGGTAAACCGTCTTCGGACTAATAATGGTTTAGACTTCTGTTCTAATGAATTTAATACTATGTGAAAGTCAGAAGGAATTGTGAGGCACTTGACAGTTCGTCATACTCCGCAACAGAATGGTATGGCCGAACGAATGAATATGATTATAATGGAGAAGGTGCGTTGTATACTCTCTAATGCTGGTTTATCTAAGTCCTTTTGGGCTAAAGCTGCTTCCACATCTTGTCTTCTTATTAACTGCTCACCATCAGTCGTGATTGATAAAAAGACTCCACAAGAGGTATGGTATGGTACTCCTGCTAGTTGTTCTGATTTAAGGATATTTGGATGTATTGCTTATGCTCATGTTGATAATGAAAAGCTAGAACCTAGATCTATCAAGTGCTTATTTATTGGTTATAAGCCCAGTGTTAAAGGTTATAAACTTTGATGTCCTATAAATGGAAGGGTTATAATTAGTAGGGATGTTATGTTTGATGAAACTGCCATGCTTCATGCTCCCTCCGAATCTAGTGCTTCATCCCCAGATAAGCTTAGTGACATGAATCATCAAAAGTCAAGCACCCACGTTGAATTATAGATTGGAGTAGAGTCCACACAAGTGCCTACTTCTCAGTCTAGCCTGGAGATACAGAGTGGTACTATTTTTCTTCACCACCAGTGATGCCACAATATTCTATTGCTAAAGACAGGCCTAGAAGAGGTATTAGACCTCCTCAGAAGTATGTTAAAGCTGATTTGGTTGCTTATACATTAAAAGTAACAAAAGGTATTGATTTTGGTGAAGAACCTTCTTCTTACTCAGAGGCAGTTAGTTGTGATGATTTCAGCTGATGGATGATTGCTATGCAGGAGAAGATAGAATCACTTCATAAGAATGGCACAAGGAATCTGGTGAGATTGGCTAAAGATAAGAAAGATGTCTGTTGTAAGTGGGTATTTAAATAGAAAGAAGGAACATCAGGAGTTGAAAATGCTAGGTACAAAGCAAGACTAGTTGCTAAAGGTTACAGTCAGGTTCCAGGTGTTGACTTCACATATATGTTTTCTCCGGTTGTAAAGCATAGCTCGATTCGGGCCTTGATTGGTATTGTAGCCATGCATAATCTTGAGCTTGATCACTTCGATGTAAAAGCTGCATTCTTACATGGAGAACTTAAGAAGGACATCTATATGTAGCAACTATAGGGCTTTGTAGTTTCAGCAAAGAAGGACTATGTATGCTTGCTGAAAAAGTCTCTTTATGGCTTAAAACAGTCGCCTAGACAGTGGTATAAGAGGTTTGACTCTTTTTTGACCTCTCATATGTTTCGAAAGAGTAGTTATGATAGTTGTGTCTACTTCAAGGAGGTAAGTGATGGTTTTTTCATGTATCTTCTCTTATATATTGATGATATGTTGATTGCAGCAAAGGATATAGAGAGATAATAAAAGTCAAAGTGCAGCTCATCAAGGAGTTTGAGATAACAGATCTAGGAGCAGCAAAGAAGATTCTTGGCATTAAAATTATGAAGGATAGAGAGAAATGTAAGTTATACTTGAGTCAGAAAAAGTATATTGAGAAAGTTCTTCACAGGTTCAATATGCAAACTGCCAAGCCCGTCAGTACTCCATTGGCAGCTCACTTCAAACTCTCGGCCACTTTATCTCCAAAGATAGATAATGAGTATGATTATATGTCTTGAGTTCCATACTCTAATGTTGTCAGGTCTCTTATGTATGTGATGGTGTATTCCTGACCAGATTTATCATATACTTTCGGTGCAGTTAGCAGATACATGACAAATCCTGGCAAAGAACATTGGAAAGCAGTTCAATGGATTTTCAGATACTTTCATAGATCTGCTGATGTTTGTTTATAGGATGAAATAGAGATGGAGTAATTAGGTATGTTGATTCTGATTTTACAGGAGGCCATGATAAAAGGAGATCCCTTACAAGCTATGTTTTCACTATTGGTGGTTGTGCTATCAGTTGGAAAGCTACTTTTTAGACTACGGTTTCTTTTTCAACTACTGAGGCAAAGTACATGGCTATTATAAAGGCTTTCAAGGGAGCTATTTGGTTGAAGGGTCTGTTTGGTGAACTTAGCAAAGACTTATAAATTACTACGAGTTTTTGCGACAGTCAGAGTGCTATCTTCCTTACGAAAGATTAGATATTTCATGAGAGGACAAATTACATCGATGTTCGGTATCATTTTATACGTGAAATTATTGCTCATGGTGATATTATGGTAAGTAAGATTAGTACCCATGATAACCCTACTGATATGATGACCAAGACACTACCAAGTGCCAAGTTTGAGCATTGCTTGGACTTGGTTGGTGTTAGCTATTAAGATGTGCCCTTAGGGGCTTTTGTGGAAGAGGCGGAGAGTTTGTCTTGAAATGGATTTGAGTTCTAAATTAAAATTCGTGTCAAGGTAGAGATTGGTAGAGTTGTGACCCAAATTTTGTTGGTTCGGCCCTGAAAGTTTTGCGGTGTGACCCATGTTTATGATTTTCGATGGGGTCTGTTGTGGTAGGACCTATATGTTTTTGGGCCTAGGACTTATTTATATGCACATACTATATAAGTGCATTTAGTGGGTCGGTTTTGGACATTCAAAAATTACATCATTCTCCATTTTATTCTCCTCTTCTTTCATAGTAAAATTCCTCTACCTTTGCCCATGTTTTTTCTGTAAGAGTTTCCACATAAATTCGTGTGTTGTTCTTGTTTTTATTTTACTTGTAGTTTTCTTATTCTATCCAAATCATAACAGACACCCTTAGAATAAGGTGGCCCCTCACGTCTGCACATTTTTATATACAGTATTGTTGCTTTAATTATCAGAGAATTTTCTAAAATATAAAGAAAATTATGATTAGAAAGTTGATAATTTCATCATAACTATTCTCTGTGAAAGTATTAGACAAGTGCACTAAGGTGCCTTGATAAAATAAATACATAGCTAAGTTTATATAGAAGTTAGTTGTTGGTTTAGCGGTTAGTTGCTGGTATTATTGGAGTTAATTAGGAATCTTACAACTGTCAATTAGTTGGCATAGATAACACTAGTGAGTTGGTTAGTTGGGCAATATATATAGATGTATGAGGGATTATTTTCTGATTAGAATGAAAAAATCTTAGCTGCTTCTCTTTCTCCTCTTTCTTTCTTATTCTAGTTCACCATAGAATCTGGAAGCTTTATGTATTTTCTTCCGTAATTATGTGAAATTTATTATGGTATCAGAGGTGGACATGAATGAATTTAGAATTTCAGTTGATAATTGACTGAAATTATAGAGATTCATCGCAAACTTTTCAAATTTTGCACACATTTTTTTTGGTTTTCTTTCTTCTATTCTGCTAATGGAAAATGCAGGAACTAGTGCTGCATAGAGTGCAAATAGGGCTAGTGTAGCAACTGTTGTTATTGATCATCTATATCCGTTGTATTTGTATCCTTTTGATGGCTCAAGATCAATGTCATTGGGGATCGAGCTAACATGAATGGAGAATTATACAATACAGAGTCACATAATGAAGTTGGTCTTGCTAGTGTGAAACAAACTGGGATATATTGATGGATCAATAGCTCGAAGTCACTATAATAGAGAATTAGCGAAACAATGGGATCACTGTACTACGATAGTGGTCTCGTGGTTAATGAGAAATGTAAATAAAAGCTTGCTTGCTGAAATTCTCTATGGCACGAGTGCAACTTTGATCTGGAAAGACCTTGAGGAACGCTTTAACTAGGTAAATGATTCACGTGAGTACTACTTACACAGAGAAATTGCGATACTGACACAAGGATTTCGTCCATCTCTACATATTTTTCTAAGTTGAGAGACTTATGGGATGAATACAGTACTTTAGCTCCTCTTCCTTGTTGTGACTGTGAGAGATCAAGGAATTTTGTTTTACATCTAGAGAAATAGAGGTTATTTCAATTTCTTATGAGGCTGAATGATAGTTATGCAGGTGCTCATAGTTAAATACTAATGATGAAGCTGCTACCTAGTATAAATTAAGTTTATGCTATACTGATTCAAGAGAAAAGTCAAAGGCAGCTTATGGTAGGGTCGCTTAATTCAGGAGATACAGTTGAACCTACAACATTGCTTAATGCCAAATATCAGAATATGAAAAAAAAAACCATGTACTGTGATCATTGTAATATGAAGGGACACACTATATCCACTTGTTACAAGCTGTAGGAGTGCGATTACTGTCATTCGTAGGGGTACGTTAGAGAGAAATGTTATAGAGTCATTGGTTATCCTCATGATTACAAAGGAAGAAAAAGACAAACGTGGTTGTAGGATAGATCATGCCATTAATAGCAACACTAGGAGGACAATACACAGGACCTATGTTGACATAGGAGAAATATAATCAGATAATGTCAAGGCCTATTCTAACACCTGAGCAACATAGTAAGTACTTGCTATGCTGAATCATACACCTACTATAGAAGGAAGTGCTCACATGGCAGGTAATTGCTCTATTAAAGATGTTAGTGATAGAATTAATCATACATGGATTATAGATACTAGTGCAACCAACCACATGGTTGGAAATAAGGATATTTTGAAGAATGATACTTTAGTACAAAGTACAGGAAAAAGTTCAATTACCTACAGAAGAGTCAACTCACATTACTCATGTTGGAAGTACTCAAATATCAAGAGGTGATTCTATATATAACATCCTTTGTGTGCCAGCTTTTAAGTTTAACCTTTTGTTAGTTTTCCAGTCGACAAAAGAGCTAAACTGATCTGCCTCATTTTATCCAAACTTCTTCATTCTCCAGGACCTATTACTGGGAGGGTCAAAGATATTGATAAGGTGATTGATGGTTTGTATGTGATCAACATAAGACAAATGATAGATTATGAAAGGAGCAGGAGTTGCCTACAAGCAAGGAACATGATGACAGAAGATTTTTGGCACAAGAGGATGGGGCATGTTCTTATTGAAGTTCTTAAAAGAGTTTCTGGTTAGAATTTTCTCAATTCTTTTACTTTGAAAAACTATGATATTTGTCTTTGTAACGCCCCAAGTCTGTACCCCGGACGCTACACGGTGCTTATAATCCCTAAGGATCACAAGATAACCCATGACTTGTGCCTGCTGCAATAACTGAATAACAATACTGAAAAATGCAGAATTTAGGCAGAAATCATAAGTGTGCATTGCACACCTCATCGCATATGCTAGGGTGTGCGCTGCACATGTTATCGCACAAGCCTAGGTATGCGTCACATATACTATCGCACACTTGAGGGTGTGCACCACACAACCTATCACACACTTGATCCAATAGCCATGTGCGATTGTTATGCGTCGCACTCCACTTTGCAAGGCCATAACTCCTTGTTCGAGTGTTGGATTTTGGTAAAATATATATCGTTGGAAAGCTAATTTGATTCTATACAATTTGGTGGGTCTAAATCTATGAAAACACCATATATACATTGAGTTATGCTTGTTCAAAGATGACCCTTGCGAAATCGAACACTAAAACTTGATGGATTCAAAAACTCTTAGCTAGCATTACCTTCAGTGACTCATATGAACATGCTTAACACATCATAAGCTATCTTATCGCTATGATACTCATTTTAAGTCATGTACTCAAATATGAATTACAGGATAAGAGGTTTCATATGTAGAAAAAAAATGGTTCACTTCCTAGCTTAGAAACATATGGGGTATTGCAATATCTCACCCTTGAGAACATTCGTCCTCGAATGAGACTGACTGAGAGGGGAAACAATAAGCTGAACATGAACTGAACATAAATGATTGAAACATGATCTTATGACTGACGTGACTGATAAATTGATTCATACTGAACATGCATATCTGATGCATGGGTAATTGATTCATGAATGTAGGACTGAGGATTCTAATAAACTGAGCTTTCTCAAAATGAGGATGCATATCTGATGCATAACTAAAAGGATGAATCCAAGCATATCGGATGCATGATTACATGACTGACATGGTACGTGACATATTAACTGAACATCATAAACTGAACTGAACCTCTGAATACTTGACTTACAGCTGATGTTTTAACCTGAGGGTTAACTTATGAGAACTTTCTATTCTAGACTGAATTCGTTACACAAAGAGAAACTAAAAGATCTAAGACATGAGAGCGTTAAGAAGAGGTGGGGTATCTCCCCCTTGGGACACTATGTCCCTCTAAGAATGCTTACCTTACGGAGATACTTAGGTGATGCACAGGGCATCTACAAACTAGATTAAAACTGAACATTGGAGAGCTGAAACTAATGCATGAAGATAAAAGATTCATACGTACCCGAATCTATGTTAGGAAAACTTTTTGGATCATGGCGAGTTTGAAGTGAATAGAGTCGGTTCTGACGCTGACCACTATTGGTACTGGGAGTGGCAGCCTGCTGACGTGAATCTCTACCTTTCTGAGCTAACACTCTACACTCCCGTGCTTTGTGACTTGGCTTACCACATCCATAACATACTTGACTACTAGCTCTTCACGTACCTAGATGATTCTTGCCACATTCTCCACAAAGCAGATAAGTACGCTCACTACGAACACTACTCTGGGCTTTGGAGCCTGGCGCCCCATCATGACTGAAATCTCTAAAGTTCTGTGTGGGCACACTAGTTGAGGATGGAACTGGAACTAAATTTTTCTAACTATGGTGAGAACGGTTACCACCCTGTAACACAGCCCGAGAAAAGTTGTAACTACCTATTCTGAATCTCATATTAGATCTCTCCCTCTCCTTAGACTTATCTATCTCTATCTACTGGGCATGCATCATTAACCTAGAAAAATCCATGTTTCTATTGAGCATAGCTATTCTATACTTCTTCAATACTAACCCGGACATACCAGTCACAAATTTACTCATACTCGCTCTGGGGTCAGCTATCAAGTCAGGAGCATACTTAGCTAACTGGTTAAACTTAAGACAATACTCCTTCACTGTCATGGAGACTTATATCAAGTTCATAAACTCTTCTACCTTAGCTTTTCTCATCTCTAGCAGGAAAAACTTATCTAAGAAGGCATCCTGAAATATTTGCCAAGTCATGGGAGTTGCATCTCCCCCTCTACTCTTCTTCCACAACACTACCCAATCATGAGCAATATCTTTCAGCCTATAGGATGCTAATGCCACTCTCCTACTCTAACACATGCATAATTTGGATGATCTTCTTCACCTCTTCTAGATACAACTATGGGTCCTCACTAGCTATTAGCCCAAAGAATTCTGGAGGGTTTATTCTCATAAAATTTTTTATTCTGGCTGCGGATGAATCCCTATTTTGCTGAGGTGGGGCTGCAATCTGACGGTTTCCCTGAACACTAGTGGTCATAGCTTAGGCTAACGCCTGAAAAGTTGCTCGAAATTCTGCATGTGACACATTCTCATTCAAAGGATCTGCGAGTTGAGGGGCTGAATGATTCCCTGTTCTCTTCTTAGAAGGCATGTTCTGCAAACAGAAGAGGAACAAGGATTAGACTGGGAGTTCAACTTGAGCTTTTGCTCACTGGCACGAAATAAATATTGAAAGAAGGGAAACTGTTCCTAAAACATCTTATAGCTTCATATACATAAATGTGGCGCGCAACACACCCATGCACAAGACTTTACTAGATACGGCTTTCAAACTCCCTAGGACTCTATTAAACCTTAGGCTCTGATACCAAGTTTGTAATACCCCAATTTTCTGAACCAAAATGCTACAGGGTGCTCATGACCCCGAAGGACTATAAGCTAACCCATGATTGATATCTGTACCTGTACACTGCATAATATAATATGAAAATGCAAAAACATTTACTGAATGTCCATAAGGTTCAAATCTAAATAAACATCTGATAAAATAATATCTGAAATAACTGTCTGACATGCTGTAGTCTGGAAAACCTCTAAACTGTCTGAATAAAAAGTTGATGGGACATGTCCCCAACTAACTCCAACTACTGAAATAAACTGAAAACTGAAATAGTAATGAAATCATTATGTCCTCGAAAGATGAGGACTCATTTCTAACGCTAACTGCTGATACTGGAATCTACAGCTGATCTGGAGCTCATGCCTCTGAACCTATGGTGTAACATAAGAGAAAGCACCATATCGCAAATGTGTCAGAACATATGAATGTACTGAGTATACGAGTGAGGTAGGCTAAATACAATGTGTTATATGCATGAACAATGCTGACTAATATGAACGTCAGAATACATACATGCATAAGTAACTATAACTGAACTCATGGAGATATTAACTACTAAATCTGAATACTGATATCATGACTTTACTAATACTGAGATCCTGAATAGATGAATGACTGTTTCTGACAGTTTGAATTATGAAGAACTGGTCTAATTGACTGTGTCTAATAGTCTTGAAACTAAATATTAATAACGTAATCTATGAAAACTGATATAATTGTGATGATTGGCCAAACCAATGTAACTGATACTGAGTGAATGTATCTAACAGTCTAAATCTTCTAATAATAATTAAGAGTGACTGATCTTGAGATCAGGCCTAACTAATGGGTAATCTCTGGAACTGATATGAGAATACTCAACTGAATCTGAGTTTGAGATCAAGCCTATCTGACGGGTGACCTCTCTAAGTACTGATACTGAATAAATTAATGAGAGACCAAGCCTATCTGACGAGTAGTCTTTGAATCTATGGAACTATCTGAGTTCCTTACTGAGATTGATGACTGTATCTGACAGACCTGATTTCTGATTCCTACTTTGAAAACTGTTACTGAAACTATAACTGTGGGAGTTCTCACTTAACCGACATGCCACGAATCTGACTAGTGGGGTCCAACCTGTAACCCCAGCTAGAAGGGCGTTAATACTGTGCCATGGGTAGAGACCTCTGCTATAGTCAAGCCTCACTGAAGGGTGACCCTAAACAGGAAGCCAAGCCTAAGGCAATATATAATAGTCAAGTCTAGCCTTAATCTGACGGGTGACTCTTGGACCTACGCGTAGTTCTGGAGTACAGGAATTGATGCTAACGACTCTGCCTCTCTAATAGGGAAGCCACCATCCCCATACTCGCTCGGTGATAGTTCCAACTCCCAATTGAAAGAATCTAAACTGATTAACTGAGTTGAACTGATGTCTAAACTAAACTGATACTAGTGGTATTATTTAGCATAGCTAAACTAAGTTTACTGAGTTCCCTTGACTAAAGGAACGTACTGAGTTCTGACGACTGACTAAGAGCATCGTGATAACATGACATCGATTTAGGCACACAGGTATATTTTTCAGGTACAAGTTCCCCCAGGACTCGATGGAAGAAAAATGACACTTCTTGATCATAGGAATAACATTCACAATTCATAATACCATAAGTAGGGGATTCCATGCTACACATGATTTCTTATTCTTGATCACGAAAGATAATGCATATAATATGTACATAATTGCATGATTCTAATTTCATGAGCATTCCATAGCATAACACAATACATAATAATTTGTATAGAATTCATGTTGAGTCATAAGGGATAGAGCATGGACTTGTCATTTGGGTTCTACTTAGCTATATTGCATGATTTCTAGTCTCTTAGGTATTTTATCAAACACCTTGCATACACTCTTTAAGGCATAGGTGTATTCACAAATTTACACCACATTAATCCACCCAAATTCATGGGTTCCAACTATATGATCAAAATCTTCATGAAAATTCATCAAATTCCCACTCTATAGCACAAACAACAAACAACAACATGAATACAACTATATCACCACAAAACATTCATGATTTAGTAATCAAAGATTGATTTTTGAACTCCACGGATGAAAGGAATCCGTGTATGAACACTACGCATACCTTAGAAGGAAGATTCTTGATGATTGACGGAGGAATTTTCTTGAAATTGGATCTTCAAGCTTAATTGTGCAACCCTAGTTGTTTTTCTCCTATTTGTGCTATTGGACAATGATCTTAAGATGTTAATAGAGTTAAAATATAATTAGGAGCTATATATTTCATAGGTTTAAGTTTAGGGATGTGTAAGGAGTGTCAAAAGACTTAATTATCCTCAAAATAAGTCAAAAACTAAGTGTTTTCATTGCTGAAATCATAAGTGTGCGTCGCACACCGCATCGCACATGCTAGGGTGTGTGCCGTACATGTTATCGCACAATCCTAGGTGTGCGCCGCACAACCTATCACACACTTGATCCAGTAGCCATGTGCGATTGTTATACGTCGTACTCCACTTTGCAAGGCCATAACTCCTTGCTCGGGTATCAGATTTTGGTAAAATTGATATTGGTGGAAAGCTAATTTGATTCTCTACAATTTGGTGGGTCTAAATCAGCGAAAAAACCATATATACATCGATTTATTCTTGTTCAAAGATGACCCTTGCAAAATCGAACACTAAAACTTGATGGATTCAAAAACTCTTAGCTTGCATTGCCTTAAGTGACTCATATGAACATGCTTAACACATCATAAGCTATCTTATCGCTAGGATACTCATTGTAAGTCATGTACTCAAATATGAATTACAGGATAGGAGGTTTCATACGTAGGAAAAAAATGGATCACTTCCTAGCTTAGAAACATACGGGGTATTACAGTCACCTATGCATTTCTTTAGCAAGGAGAAATGGAACACTGGATGGACTGAAGCTAAGTTTGCAGGAAACTCAAGCTCGTAAGCTACCTTTCTAAAACGGTTGAGAATTTGGTAAGGACCGACATATTGGGGACTGATCTTTCCCTTCTTGCCAAACCTCGTCACTCTTTTCATAGGAGAGATTTTCAAATACACATAATCACCAACCTCGAACTTAAGATCTTTTCTCTGCACATTTGCATATGATTTCTATCGACTATGAGCTATCTTAAGCCTTTCTTTGATCAGCTAAACCTTTTCCAAGGTATTGAATACCATGTCAGGCCCTATCACTGTGGCCTCACCTACCTCAAACTAACTAATGGGAGACCTACATATCCTCCCATAAAGTACCTCAAACAGAGCCATCTGAATGCTCGAATGATAGTTGTTGTTATATAGGAACTCAATCAAAGGCAAGTGGTCATCCCAACTATCCTCAAAGTCTATCACACATGCTCGTAGCATATCCTCTAAAGTATGAATGGTCCTTTCTGCTTGACCATCTGTCTGAGGGTGGAAAGTTGTAATAAGGTGGAATTGGGTACCAAGACCCTTTTAGAAGGCTTTCTAGAAATGAGAGGTGAATTGCGTACCTTTATCTGAGATAATAGACACCGAAACTCTATGTAATCTTACCAACTCTCTGACATAGAGCTTGGCATAGTCCTCAGCTGAATAAGAGGTATAGACTGGTAGGAAATGAGCTGGTTTGGTCATCCTACCTATAATGGCCCAAACTAAATCGTGCTGACGATGAGTATGAGGCAAACCCATCATAAAATCCATATTCACCTCCTCCCACTTCCAAGTGGGAAAACTAAACTCCTGCATAGACCCACTGAGTTTCTAATGCTTGATCTTAACCTGCTAATATGTTGAGCACTTAGATATAAACTCAAAAATGTCTCTCTTCATCCCACTCCACCAATATATCTCTTGCAAATAACGGTACATCTTAGTGACCCCTAGATGAATAAAGTAACGCTCACCATGTGCTTCTGTAAGAATCTATTGTCTCAGGTCATCTATACCTGTCACACATAGCCAACACTAACAACGCAATACACCATCTTCCTCTTGGGAGAAAACCTCTATCTTTTGATCTTTGACTGATTCTTTTAACTTAGCTAGACTGGGATCCCTATCCTATTTTTCCTTCACCTTAAAAACTAGGAATGATTCTGAACTACTTTGCCCCATACATTACCTTCTTCTAAATCGACTAAGCGAACACCTAGTCGGGCAAGCTGATGAACTTCCTGAGCTAACTTATTCTTACCATCCTCCACATGAGCAACACTACCTATAGACATCCTACTAAGAGCATCAGCCACTAAATTGGCTTTACTCGGATGATATAAGACACTCATGTTGTAGTCTTTCAACAACTCCAACCACCTTCTCTGACGGAGATTTAGGTCTTTCTGAGAGAATACATACTGCAGGCTGTTATGGTCAGTAAACACATCAACGTGCACTCCATATAAATAGTACCTTCAAATCTTTAAGGCAAATACTAATGGTACTAACTCAAGATCATGAGTTGGATAGTTGTTTTCATGGGGCTTAAGCTGTTTAGAGGCATAGGCTATAACCTTACCTCTCTGCATGAGGACACTACCCAAAACTAAATAAAGCCATCCAAACCATCTAGCAAGGTAAGAACTGGGGCTGAGGTGAGTCGAGTCTTCAACTCCTAAAAGCTCTTCTAGTAGAAATCTGACCACTGAAATTTAACCTTCTTCTGAGTTAATCTGTACATAGGGGGTGCAATAGATAAAAATACCTTGATAATCCGATGGTAATAGCCAGCCAAACCCAAGAAACTCTAGATATTTAATGGAGAGATGAGTTTAGGCCAGTTTCTCACTACTTCGGTCTTTTGGGGATCAACTCTAATGTCCTTTCCAGAAATGATATGGCCGAGAAAAGCTACTGACCTTAGCTAAAATTTGCACTTAGTAAATTTGGCGAATAGCTGATGGTTTCTGAAACTTTGTAATACTATTCTGAGATGATCTGCATGATCATGCTCACTTCAAGAGTAGACAAGAATGTCACCTATAAAAACTATGACAAACATGTCCAAGTACTTCTTGAACACATGGTTCATCAAGTCCATGAAATCTGCTGGGCCATTGGTAAGACCATAGGACATGACTAAGAATTTGAAGTGACCATATTGAGTTTTGAAAGATGTTTTCGAAATGTCACATTCTCTGACTCTGAGCTGATGATAGTCTGATCTGAGGTCTATCTTAGAAAAGTAATTGGCACCCCGAAGTTGGTCAAACAGGTCATCAATTCTGGGAAGTGGATACTTGTTCTTGAACGTTACTTTATTTAGCTGACAGTAGTCTATACACATTCTGAGAGAACAATCTTTCTTACACACGAAAAGAACTAGTGCACCTCATAAGGACACACTAGGTCTGATGAATCCCTTATCTAGGAGATCTTTCAACTGTTCTTTTAATTCCTTGAGTTCTGCTGGAGCCATTCTATATGGAAGAATAGATATGGGCTCATTGTCTATAAGAAGGTCTATTTTGAAGTCGATTTTTCTTTCGGGAGGAACTTCAGAAAGATATTTAGGAAACACGTCTTGGAATTCACATGCTGCTGATACTAACTCAAGAGTAGGGGTTTCTGATCTAGAGTCTTGGACTCAAACAAGATAGTAGACATATCCCTTAAATATTATTTTCCTTGCCCTAAGGTAGGAAATAAGTTGTCCCCTAAGTGCTGAAGTACTACCCCTCCACTCTAGGATGGGCTCATTAGGAAACTAAAACTGGACAAATTCTATTTCTGCTGTCGACTAAGGTATATCAGGAATGAATCCAATCCATGTCGAGAATGACATCAAAATTGGTTATCTCTAATTTGACTAAGTCTACTGAAGTGACTTTCTGAGATATCACAACTGGACAGTTCCTGTATACCCGTCGGGCTATGATAGATTTACCTACTAGGGTAGAGATTGAGAAAGGTTCTGCTAGAATTTCAGGACTGACTCTAAAGTTGACAGCTATATATGGAGTTACAAAGGATAAAGAATCTCCTGGATCTAGCAAAGCATAAACATGTAAATGATAAACTTGTAACGTACCAGTGACCACATCTGGAGAACTTCCTTAATCTTGTCGGGATTGAAGAGCATAGAGTCTATTTGGGCATTACCCACTAGTACCACTAGAAGCATCACCCTGCTAATTCAGGCGATCGAACTGAGCTGAGAGACGGTTATGCTGACCCTTGGAACCTGACTGGGGACAATCTCTGACTCTGTGACCTGGCTTGCCATACTAGAAACACATATCACTGCCAGTCTTGAAGATACCCTGGTGTTTTTTGCCATATTTCTGACAAAGGGGATTGGTTCGAGCACTGTTGACACTACCCTGAGGCTAAGGGCATGGCGCCCTGTCTTTGTTTCCGTCTCTAAATTTTGGCACTGGAGCACTGGCCGAGGATAGAGCTGGAACTGGGGATTTTGGACGAAACTGAGAATGATTCCCACCATCTGACTTAGGCTGAGCGAAGTTGAAACTACTTGTTCTTGCTCTTTTGCTCTCCCTCTCCTTCTCCCTATTCTTAGCCTCTTCTATCTACTGATCATGGACCATGAGCATGGATATTTCCATCTCCTTAATCAGCATTGTTGTCCTACACTT
The DNA here is from genome assembly GCF_002878395.1 of Capsicum annuum. Lineage (NCBI taxonomy): Eukaryota > Viridiplantae > Streptophyta > Magnoliopsida > Solanales > Solanaceae > Capsicum > Capsicum annuum. The sequence continues at coordinate 28,053,632 of NC_061111.1, forward strand.
CTTGACCACACTACTAGAAACCCCAAACACAAACTTACTCATTCTAGACCTGCTATCTGCCACCACACGAGGAACGTATCTAGATAATTGAGTAAACTTAAGAGAATACTCTTTCACTATCATGTTGCCCTTCTTCAGGTTAATAAATTCTAGAACCTTCGCATCCCTCAACTCCAACGGGAAGAACCTATCCAAAAAAACAGTGGCAAACTTCTTCCACTCTATAGGCCCTTTCTGCTTTCCACTGTTTAAACCATGAGTGAGCCACATCCTGCAACTAATATGCAGACAACTCAACACTCTTAATAGCAGTCACCACCATAATATCTATAACTTTCTACACCTGATCAAGAAATTCCTAAGGGTCCTCATCTGACTTAGACCTAGTAAAAGATGGAGGGTTCATTCGGGTGAAGTCCTGAATCCTGGATGCAATAGTATTGGCCATAGGGTTGGCTGTAATGGAAGCTGCGCATTCATTTTGGGATGCCACGAAATGAGCCAGGGTGGTAAAAGCTACTCAGAAAGCGTGGGATACATATTCATCCAGGGGATCTGCCTGAATGGGCTGAGGTGCTGACTAATTTCCAATTCTCCTTTCGTTAGTCTTTTTGGAAGACATGTTTTGTAAATGAAAAGGAGAGAATGGATTAGACTAAGAGTTTAACTTGAGCTCATGCTCACTCGCACGACATGAATATTGAAAGAAGAGAAACTTTTCCTAAAACATCTAATAGCCTCATGTTCATAAGTGTGGCGCGCTATACACCCATGCACAAGACTCTACTAGATATGGCTTTTAAACTTCCTAGGACTCTGTTGAACCTTAGGCTATGATACCAAGTTTGTAACGCCCCAAGTATGTACCCCGAACGCTACACAGTGCTTATAATCTCGAAGGATCACAAGCTAACCCATGAATAGTACCTGCTGCAATAACTGAATAAGAATACTAAAAAATGTGAAATTTAGGTGGAAATAGACATAAGGTTCAAAACTGAAAATCAATTACTCAATACTAAAATCAATATTGTAAGCTAAACATCTGTCTGAAAAATACTCTCTGTCTGAAAAAGCCTTTACTATCTGAACCGGGAGTTGATGGGACAAGTACCCAACTAACTCCAACTACTGAAATAAACTGAGTACTAAAATACTGGAATAATAAATCTATCCTCGAACAATGAGGACTCACCACTAGTCTGTTACTGATGGATCGGGGTGCTAAGTATAATCGGGAGCTCGTGCATTTGAACCTATGATATAAGACATCATAGCGCAAAAGAAAGGTATGTGTCAATACTTTGAATGTACTGGTATGTTAAGTGAGGTAGGCTGACATGCATGGGTTCATATGCATGAACGATAGCTGGCTGAATAACATGAACATAATTGAATGAGAGCATATGCATGAATACGTAAACTATAAATGAGGTCATGATAACACTGGATATTGAGTTCTGAATCACTGATTTACTGATATCTGAGTTCAATGATACTATATTATTGTTAACTGAGTGACTGTATCTGACAGTCCTAATTTTGTGGAACTATTCTGAGTTTCATACTTAACTGAGTGATTGTGTCTGACAGTCCTGATTTCTGTAAAACTAAATTAAGTTCTATTCTAAAGACTAAAACTAAGTCTGTGGGAGGTAATTATCTAACCGATATACCCCTCTCTGAATGGATTGAGGTTTAACCTGTAACCCCAGTTGGAAGGGTGTCAGTACCATACCATGGGTAAAGATAAGTTGAGTCACCCTTATCTGACAGGTGATCTAAATGAGAATGGTGGTACCCTCAACTGGTAGGTAGGACACCTCATCAACCCTCAACTGTCAGGTTGATGTCTCAACCTATGCTGGCTACTTAGTTCTGGAACACAAGGATTACTTCTAAGGATCACACCCTCTACTAGCAGGTAAGTCCCCATCCTTGGGTTCACTCAGTGTTGAATCATACTCCCAACTGAATAGACACTAAACTGATTCCTATTTCATACTAGGCGTGAATGAACTGTTACTGATTATACTGTCTAACTGAACTGAACTAAATTCACTGAGTTTCGTTGACTGACAGAATACTACTGCATTCTATTAACTGACTGAATTTACTAAGGTCTGAACTGAATATTAAACTGGACTGGACTGATACTGAGTCTACTAAATTTTTTTTAGTTTTGTAACTGACTGAGAGTATTACTGATCGTGACATGACTGAGATTATTCTGTAACTGACACTGGCTCTATGTAATCAGCTAAATTATCGGGTATTAAATACCCCCAGAACTCTATAGCATAAAAGTAAAGCATCACATGACCTTGCATAGCATAGAAATGTACACTTGTTCATAATGCATCTATAGAGGCATTTTATCAAACACTTGAATGGTATGAACTAGTATACATGCTAACATGATATAATCCCACTATTTAATTCACATGAACAACTCATCAAAGACTTGGAAGGCATTGTACATGCACATAGTACTAATCAACACATAAGCATCACAATTTCAAGGCTTTAACATAAATTCACATGATACTACCTACATAATAATTGTTTTTACATAAATCTTGCACTTAATCATGGTATAGAAACCCAATCAACATTATAATCATGAATACACTTTAATCCAAATCATAAAAGTCATGAAATTAATTTACTTAAAGTTTAAAAGAGCTTCTTGGACTCCAAGGGTGGAAGGGACCCTTGGATGAACACTTAACATACCTTGGTATTCAAATTTACGAAGAATGATAGAGTGTTCTTGAAGGCTGACTCTTGAATTGAAGATCCTAGGGTTTGCTTCTTGAGAAATTTTGATAAAGATGAATGGATTTTGCCTCTAAATGGGCTTAATCTCGTGTTTTGGGGGCTGACATGAGGTGGTAAAATACCCAATTACCCCTGAGGATGCGACTTTTTAATGACTAAAAACTGATTTAGCGATGCACAAACCGATGCACCGCGTCATTGGTATCGATGCGATAACTAATGCACCACGTCGAGTCTACATCGGTTCACTAGAATCTGCACTGGGAGTTAGGAAAAATCCTCATCAATGCGATGGGCGACATAGTGTGTTGAGATTCCATCGATCCAGTGGTTTGAGCTTTTAAATGTGTTTCAAACGAAGTCCAAAAATCTGAAACTTGTTCGAGAATACCTACTGATATTCTTGATCATGATTCAATCTAAAAATCATTACTTTAAGGTCATGAGGGTCGTGAAAGAGAGTTGCCAACCTACGAAGGCTATAATAATAAGTCTAAATACTTAGCTAAAATTTTCTAAGTCTGGGACCCCTTAATAAGCTTTAAAGGACTAAGCTAAGCTTAGGATTTTGCAGGGTCTTATAGTCCTTTAGCAAGACAGTGTAGACTTCTTTTCAATCCTACTAGTAGTAGGTCTACAGAAATATTTCAATTAGTACACATAGATGCTTGGGGGCCTTACAAAGTTGTTACTCACCATGGAATGAAATACTTTCTTACTGTGGTTGATGACTATTCTAGATGGATCTGGACTTTTCTTATGAAATTAAAGTCTGATGTCGCTGTATTACTTAAAAAATTTATTGTCACGATCAATACTCAATTTGGTACATCTGTTAAGAATTTGACATCAGACAATGGTAGTGAGTTTTTCAACAGATGTTTTCATGAGTTATTTGAGAATTATGGAATTTTGCACCAAAGTTCTTGTCCTTACACCCCACAAAAGAATGAGGTGGTTGAGAGAAGACATACACATATCTTAGAGACTACTAGGGCTAATAAATTTCAAGGACATCTACCTGCATCCTTTTGGGGTGAGTGTATTAAAGCTATTATTTATATAATCAATAAAAACCCCTCTACTGTATTGAATCACAAGACACCTTATGAATTGTTTTTTCAAAAAACTCTTTCATATGATCATTTAAGGGTCATCGTTTGTCTTTGTTATGATACTAAATTACCTAAAGGTGAGAAGTTTGAAGCAAGGGCAGTAAAATCAATTTTTCTTAGCTATGGAGTGTCACAGAAGGGGTATAGACTCTTTGACCAAGAAGATAGAGTCTTCTTTATTAGTAGAGATGTGGTGTTCTTAGAACATAATTTTCCTTTTTTAATTTTTTCCTCAACATCATGATCCCTCTTTTATGCATCCTATACATTGTGATCCCTCAGTAGACACTTCTACTATTCCATTAGTTATTTCTACAGAACCCCTACCTGTTCCTATAATATCTCCTGTTGCTTTATTAACACAAGGTACTAGTGTTGTTCCTTATATTGAACTTTCTCCATTACCCACTACAACTTTATTAACGCAGATACAACTGAATGCTATGAGGTCAACTAGAATATCTAAACCTCCCATTTGGCAAAAAGACTATGTTCTTCCAAAAGCTCATAATTGTTTGTACCCTATTGATAATGTTGTATGTTATTCAAGTCTTTCTCCTGCCTATCAGTCCTACATTGCTAGAATCTCTTCAGATGTTGAACCTCATTCATACACTAAGGCAGTCAAGGATATTAGGTGGGTTGAGGCTATGAAAGCTGAGATTACAGCTCTAAAAGCTAATAATACTTGGATAATTGTTCTAGTTCCTCCCCATAAAAGAGCTATAGGTTGTAGATGGGTTTACAAGATCAAATATAAAGCAGATGATAGTATTGAGAGATTCAAGGCCAGGATAGTTGCCAAAGGGTATAGCCAGACCGAGGACATTGACTATAAAGAGACTTTTTTCCCAATTTTCAAAATGGTAACTGTAAGATCAGTTCTCTCTGTTGTAGAAACCAAGAACTGGGAAGTTCATCAGATGGAGGTTTATAATACTTTCCTTCATGGTAACTTAAAATAAAGAAGTATATATGACTTTACCACCAGGCTTTGCTTGTACTTATAAGGTTGGTAAGGCATGCAAGCTATTGAAATCTTTATATGGCCTTAAACAGCCCTCTAGACAATGGAACATTAAGTTGACTTCTGCCCTTATTTCTTTTGGATTTTCTCAAAGCCATTTGGATTATTCACTTTTCACTAAACATGTTGATGGACATATTATGGTAGTTCTTGTGTATGTAGATGATTTACTCATTACTGGTGATCATATTGACTTGATTGAAGAAACTAAAGATTCTTGTAGCTTGCTTTTAAAATCAAAGACCTTGGTCTTCTTAAATATTTTTTGGGCATTGAGTTTGCTAGGACTAGTAAGGGCATACTTATGCATAAAAGGAAATATACTTTAGAGATCATTTCTGATTCAGGTTTAGCAGGGGAAAACCTGTTCTTGCACCTCCTGAATTACATCACAAACTTACTTCAGTTGAGTTTGATGCCCATATTGGTGGTGATTCGGCAAACTCTTGGTTACCTGACCCCACCAGTTATCAAAAGCTTGTTGGTCGACTGTTGTATATTACCATGACCAGGCTAGATATTTCCTTTGCTGTTTAGAATCTTAGTCAATATATGCACTCTCTAAAGTTATCTCATATGAATGTTTCTCTTAGAGTGGTAAGGTATCTCAAGCTAGCTCCTGTACTTGGGATCTTACTTTCTTAAGCTGGTTCTCAACTTCAGGCCTTTTGTGATGCTGACTAAGGGGATTGTCCCAATATCAGAGGTCTATTATTGGTTTTATTATCAAATATTGTGGCTCTCCTATTTCTTGGAAGCCCAAGAAAAAATCTACCATTTCTAAAAGCTTTGCCAAGGCAGAGTACAGAAGTCTGGCTTCCACAGGTGCTGAGCTAGTATGGTTGGTTGGCTTATTCAAAGATCTTGGTGTCACTGTTACATTACCTATTTCAGTACATTGTTATAGAAAGTTTACTATGCAGATTGATGCCAATTCTGTGTTTCATGAGCAGACCAGACACATTAATATTGACTATTACTTTATTCGAGAGAAGTTACAACTTGGTTTGATTGAGACAGTGTATCTTGCTTTTGATCAGCAACTTCCTGACTTGCTTACCAAGGGTCTTACTTGTGTCCAACATCAGTTACTAGTATCCAAGATAGGCATGAAGAAAATCTTCATTGCTACTAGCTTGAGGGGGGATGTGAAAGTATTAGATAAGTGCACTAAGGTGCCTTGATAAAATAAATACATAGCTAAGTTTATATAGAAGTTAGTTGCTGTTTTAGCTGTTATTTGCTGGTATTAGTGGAGTTCGTTAAGAATCTTACAACTGTCAATTAGTTGGCACAGCTACCACTAGTGAGTCGGTTAGTTGGGCAGTATATATAGATATATGAGGGATCAAATATTTGTAACTGATTCATTTTCTGATTAGAATGAAAAAATCTTAGTTGTTTCTCTTTCTCCTCTTTCTTTCTTCTTCCAGTTCACCATAGAATATGTAAGTTTCATGTATTTTCTTCCGCAATTATATGAAATTTATCATTCTCTATGAAGCATTCATTACAAATATAGGTATAAAAATATAAACATCTAATACAGGAGCAACAAAAAGAGTTTTCTCACTTTGTTGGAGGCAAAAAAGATAGTATAAAGGAAAAAGACTCAAATATATCATCGAATTTTGAGAAAAGACTCATCTATGTCGTCCTTTTAAGTTTGGTTTATTCATGCCATTACCGTTACAAAAAATTCTCATTCATGTCATTTTTTTAACAGTCTAGTTTGATAGTTTTTGGCAAAATCATTTTGTACATATGGTCAACAATGATTCATCCACCTCATTAATCAAACGAGCCAAAAAAAATTAAGAAAAAAGGCTCAAATATGTCATTAAACTATCAAAAATGACTCATTTATACCATCAATTAAAAGTTTGGCTCATTCATGCCATTGCCATTATAAAAACAACTCATTCGTGCGCTTACTTTTTAACGGTGGATTTTCAAAAATAGCTTTGTCATATGTCATTAATTAAAATAAATCAATATTAATTTAAAAATATCTTAGACGCATTAAAAAGAACCGATCTATTTAATATAATCCGAGCCACACCAATTAAAGTATTTTTTTCTACAATAACAACTATTGTTCTGATCAGAAAAAATAGTGATTAGTGTATATCCTTTGACTCTTTCTTGTTGATCCTAAATCATTATAAATATTACGCTTAACATAAGCCTCAAAAGTTTCATCCTACAATAACTTTCTTTTTATCCTACTGTAACTGATTTGTTGTAATTCTAGTGACTCCAATATATACTCCAAAGTTGCAAGATAAGAAACTAATGAACGATTAGGGAAAGCAAGAAAAAGAAGGAGGCGAACTATTAGAACTTCTTCATTCTCCCATCATGAATTAGGGGAGTATATATTGTTGAAAAATTATTTTCAAATAATGGCTTAAAAGAAGTCTGTTGTCCTAATTATTACGTCATTTATATGGGATAACTTATTTCATTATTCTGGTATAAATGATGGAACAAATAATCCTGATACTAACTAATTTCATATATTTTAAAATTAATATAGATTTATTTTAATTAATAATGTGGACCTCTGATAAAAGGCCATATGACAAAACTGTTTTTCAAAATTCACCGTTAAAAATTTAATCGCATGGATGAGCTGGTTTTATAACGGCAATGACACAAATGAGTCGAGCTTTTAATTGATGGCATAAATGAGTCATTTCTGATAGTTCAATGACATAATTGAGTCTTTTCTTTTATTGTAATTAATGACATGATCCTCTAATAAAAGACCACGTGACAAAGCTATTTTTGAAAACCCACCGTAAAAAAGTAATGTAATGGATGAACTAGTTTTGTAACGACGATGACATGAATAAGCTAAACTTTTAACTGGTGACCTAGATGAGTCATTTCTGATAGTTCAATTACATATTTAAGTCTTTCTCCTAGTATAAAATATGAAAGTTATTTTTTCTTAATTGTTATTGCTGAGAATATGAATGATTATACCGACACTTAGGTTCTTTAAATACCCATCACTCGAGAGGTAAAAGGTGAATTTTTAGAGATAAGAACAGTTTTATCAGTAATTTACCAGTTAAGTACGAAGGAAAATAATAATAAATACCAGGTGAAAAAGGTGAAAAGGGAAAATTGTAATAACATCATCATAACAAGGAAGAAATCTACTCAGTTCTGAATTATTTCTAGCTTTTCTTGTTTTAAAAATGGGAAAATACCAGAAGACTCGTAAAAATATTCTAATTTTTCATTAAGATAATTTAAATCAAAATTGTCGATTCTATGAAAATATTAAGCAATTAATAATACTTTACTATATCCATTAATCAGTACATGATTCAATGAGTGTGGGAACAAGTAGTGATTGGATAAATGAATTTAACTCGTGCCGAAGGAATTAAAAATACTTTAAAAATACAAGAGGGAGTGGTAAACAATTTATTCGAACCCTAGGTTCCTTCTAACCATGAAGGTGGCCCAGTCCACCGGCCAGCCACCATTGGTGGTGGGTCAATCTTCTCTCTACCACTTTCCTCCTTTAACAATTTCTTCTACTCATATACCGTCTTCTTCTACTTCGCACGATATACCTTCCGACATGAATATTAAGCGTTTAGATTGCTGTAGGGTGTTCAGTGCACAAACATTAGAATCCAAATTTGTGTTGCCTAAGGATGTGGAACCAATTCCAGTGAAGCCTGTGTATACCTACAGTTGAATGGACTGAACCGAGGTCAAAAGGATGAAAAAGCTTGAATTTTTGCAATACGCCATTGTTAGTAAGTTTGTCCAGGCGTGGTCGTACCTTGATGACTTGAGGAAAAACCTTCCAATGCAGTGTGACATTAAAGGAGATTGTAAAATTGGCCTGATGTGTTAATAGTCATATATTAATAAGACGTGTCTTGGTGGAAGATTTTATTAATAGTTTGTCTAAAAATGTGTATCAAATAAAAAACAAACATGTTGTTTCTTTTTCAATAAGGCCTCTAATTTATAATCCCAATTTCAGGGTGGATGAAAAATTACTCAAGCTGTAACTTGGGTTTTTTTCCGGAATCTATTACCCACATATTTTGTTAAAGAGTTTTTTTTTGTGGCTTCTCTATTGGGAAGCCTCTCCTGTTGGATATGGCTGCGATTCATAAAATTAGACCCAAATGTACAAGAGTGAAGGTCCACGTGGATCTTGCTGCAAATTTGCACAAGTTCATACATATGGTCATAGTTGATGAAGCTACCGGAGAAAACGCATGACAAATGTTAAGAGTGCAATATGATGCCTTGCCTAAATATTGCAAGACGTATAGATTACAAGGACATAATGAAGAGGGGTGCAGAAAGTTGAACCCTAACTTGAGGAATTATTACAAGAATGATGAAAATAACAGGGAAATTGAAGTGAATGATCATGCAACTGCTCCAGCTGCATCAACACCTTATGGTTCCAACAATTACCCTCCAAGAACGGTATCTTGTTTCAAGGTAGTTGGTGATCTGGATGAATGGACAGTGGTGGAGAGTAGAAAGTCTACAATGGAGATGAAGACTGTCAACAAAACTGCAAGTAGCTCAACAAAACCAACTCAAGAAAAGTGCTTACTTCCAATAAATTCAATTCCTTACAGGAGGATACAAAAGATTTGGCGTAGGAGATTAAGATATTCAACATACTCATGCTGTTTTCATCCCAACAAAGAGAAATCCCACATCAGCAACACAAAGAAGTGGGTACAAAAGGCATTTCATAGCACCTAAGGGGTAATTAATACGGTTGACATGGAATTGATGGAATAAGAGGAACACAAATTTGAGTCACAAATATAAAAAGATATTTTATAGATATGTCAGGCAGGGCATACCAGGTGAAGCAGCAACAAGTTGGTAAGGTAGCATCATAAATCAGTCAGGCAAGTAGAGAAGTTAGCAACAAGGATAATCAGCTACAATGTTAGATTACAAGCCCTTCTGATTACTTATTTTACCCTAGCAGTTGCCTATCAATGGAACAGGTTGACTACCGTGTTCCTATCTGGCTAAAGCAGCAAGTAAATTTGCACATTGATGTTTAGGTGAAAAACACCCGGCTCAAAGAGGCTTGAAAAACCATGACATGTACCTCTACAGTATTTAATCCCAACTCCACTAAAGCAATTAAGCCTCAACAATCAACAAATTACAAGACTCTTGTAATCTAGGAATTAAACTCTAACTCCTATATCTACAAAAACACAAACCTTCCCAAGGTGAGTGTTCCCAAGTCTTCGAGTTCCCAAACTTGAAGACAATGCTCCTAACTCAGTTTATACTTTACTGAGACTAGAAAACAATATAACTCAAGAACCAACCTGATACACAAAGTCTAAGACTCCTTAACTCTAAGTACTAGGAACAACTTCAACTTTGATGCTTCAAGCTTTGGAACTTCACTGATAATTCGTTGATGTGTTTCTATCTTTTTAAGTGCATGAGTAACGAAATAAGTTACTCCGTTGATATATAACAACTCTTCAAAGAGTCTTTCAACGTCCTTGGTCTTCTACTTTGCTTTGAACTCTTTAATTCAATAGAGTTTGTTGTCAACTAAAAGTCCTTCTTCGAGTACAACTCCTTGCATTGATAAAACTCCTTCTTCAACTTGATCTCCTCGTTTAAGTGAAACTCTCTCTACAGCTTATCAATAAGGTGTTGCATTCAACTACAACTTCTTTTTTCTCACACGTGAGTATGATTTCATTGAGAAGGCTTATCCATTCCTGACTTTAAGCAAATTATTCTGTGTCATCCAGTGAGATCAACTTCTGTCTTCATGTGTTTGGAACAGCTTGAGTAACATGTTTTATTTATATGTCAATCATCAAAACTTTATTGATCTAACAAATTCCCCCTTTTTTATGATGACAAACTTTAAGTCCCTGAAACACTTAGTCAAGAAACAACACTAAAAAAATGATACTGATTAGGCATTAGGTTATAAACATTGAACAACTCATTTTTCCCCTTTTGACATCATCGAAAAGCTGATTCAAGATATACCTAGACCAAAACAGGCATTGGATAACTCATGGCCACTAGGACTATCACTAAAACAAGCAGAACCAGAAAGGCAAGACAATTCATGCATAAGAGTGCACAAAAACTGAGTTTAATCAAGCAAAAGAAGACATATTATTCAAATCACCAACATATGAAAACAAATAATCAATCCAAAAACAACTAGATAAAACAAAATATAATCCTAGGGCTTTAAGAGTTGGTGAAGGTGGAGGGAACAAGAACAACTAGGTGGTTCGGTGGTCACTGTAAGCACGTGCACGAGTAAGATCAGCTAGAAGGGAATTGATTTTGGCAAGAAGCAATATTTTCTCAGCCTCATGATGAGCCAATGCATCACTCTTCTTAGCAAGAACGCTCTGGAGAGCATCAATCTTAGAAAGAAGCTCCTCTTTTTCACTATTATGAGCAGTTCGAGCAAGGAGGATTTCAGTTTTAGCAACTTCCCAGGAAGTAGACTGACCTTTTCTCAATGTTTTACGTTTCACTGTTTTTTCTAGAACCAATTCCGCCAACATATTTTTCAACCATTGCACAGGATTAGCAGGACTCCCCATTAGTCCAGAATTTTCCTTAATTTTAAAGTTGGGTTCTCGCTGAACCATGCCATCTTGATTTTCATCAGAATCTGAGGAATCATAAGGAACAAGTTTTATAACTCGTTTCTTGACAGGAAGGATAGACTATGACTGATCCAACTATGAAGAAGGTTTAACTGTAGAATGCTTCACTGATTTGCCTAATCTTATTGAACCACACAACACTTCTGGAGTGAAAGAGGTAGGGGTAACAGGAGTTGCAACCCGCCTCCTTTTGCTGATTTGCAAAAAAGTAGGAGAGAGGTCTGAATGTAAATCATCGAAAAAAGATGAAGAGAAAGTCATTGAGAAGGAAGTGGAAACACACTCTTAATGGAAAGAAAAATAGCAGTGTGAGAGTTGATTGGTGAGGGAGTGATATATAAGATGTAGCGATGAAGGAATTTTAGATGAAGTAGATGTATAATGGGACAACGGTTGCTGTATTTTAAACGAAGATGGACTCTAGAGACTTGATTGTTACAGAGGCAATTAGTTCGGGGACCAAATAAGCTTAGCTGTTCCATCAGGCTAAATTTAAAAAGATTAATGGAGATCATACCTGGTGGATTTCAAAACACAGCTAAAATCACTTATATGAACTAGTATTTCTGCACAATTAAATACATAAATTTGTCAGTTCATTCAAAACTCTGGAATTAGGACACACAATTTAATGTGCAAGACTAAATTACTCAATATTTTAGCTAGGTCATAAACAAAACTAAGATTTCTAATCAATCGTCGAGGGGAGTTCATGCAATCTTAATCATCCCTAACTCTAATCTGTTCTTTTCAAAGTGCTCTCTACTCAATGCCTTAGTAAAAATATTTGCTATTTGGTCCTCAGTAGAATAAAACATAATTGATATAAGACCCTTTTCAACGTTATCTCTAAGAAAATGGTGTCTGATATCTATATGTTTAGTTCTTTTATGCTGCATAGGAGCTTTAGCAACATTGATGGCACTTGTATTATCACAAAAGATAGGAACACAACCTACATCCATAGCAAAATCCATGAGTTATTGCTTGATCCACAACAATGGGCACAACAAGAACCAGCAGCAACATACTCACAATGGACAAAACTACTGAGTTTTGTTTCTTAGTGGACCAGGTAATTAGACATATCCAAGAAAGTGTATCATACTAGTAGTGCTTTTCCTGTCCACTAAATACCCTACATAGTCAACATCAAAGTAACCTACCAACTTAAAATTTCTCCCTTTAGGGTACCACAATCCAAGATCAGTGGTTCCCTTGAGATATCTGAAGATCCTCTTCACATCCTTTAGATTAGACTCCTTGGGATTTGCTTGAAACCTTGCACACAATCCTACATTGAACACAATATCAAGTTTGCGTTTTGGGAGATATATCAGTGACCCAATCATCCGTCTAAACAACTTTTGATCCACAGATGGACCTGTTTTATCCATATCCAACTTAGTAGTAGTGGCAATTGGTGTGCTGATTTCCTTGGCTTCCTCCATGGAGAATTTTTTGAGAAGTTCTCTCACATACTTTGTTGATGAATCAGGGTTCCAGAAGGTGATTGTTGAATTTACAGGCCCAAGAAAAAGGTTAGGTCTTCCCATTATACTCATCTCAAATTCACAACTCATGAGTTTGGCAAAGTCATGAGTCGTGTCGATGTTTGTTAATCCAAATATGATATCATCAACATATACCTGCACTATCAACAAATCTTCCCATTAGTCTTTAAAAACAAAGTGTTGTCAATTTTACTTCTAGTATGTCTATGCTCCAACAGTAATTTTGAAAAACGTTCATTCCAAGCTCTTGGAGCTTGTTTCAATCCATACAACGCCTTATCAAGCTTGTACACATAGTCAGGAAGTTCCTTACATTCAAAACCAGGAGTCGGTTTCACATACACATCCTCTTTAAGAATCCTATTCAAGAATTCTCTCTTAACATCCATTTGGTACAATATGAATTCCTTGTAAGCAGCAAAGGCCACAAGAAGCCTGATAGCCTTAAGTCTTGCCACAAGTGCAAAAGTCTCATCAAAATCTATGCCTTCTTCCCGATTCTATCCTTGGACCCACCAATCTGGCTTTGTTCCTTGTAACTGTTCCATGTTCATCAACTTTGTTTCTGTATACCCACTTAGTTCCAATCACAGTTCTGTCTTTTGGAGGTGGAACTAAGTATCAGACCTTGCTTCTTTCAAAATGATTGAGCTCTTCTCGTATGGCTATGATACAATTAGCATCAAGGAGTGCTTCATATACCTTTTTTAGTTCAATCATGGACAAGAAGGCTTTGAAGGCACAAACTTCTCAATCCTGATCTTATGGTAATTCCTGAAATGAGATCGGTGAGAATATTTTCTATAAAATGAGATCTTTGATAGATGTACCTTTTTTGGATCAATTTTTAAGAAATGATAGGATCGCCATGAATAGTTTAAGCAGGAGTAGATGGTGATTCAGTTCCCCTGTCTGAATGCCTCCAGTTCCCTTTGTTGAGGTGCCTCCAGATTCAGTTTCTCCAATCGATAGACCTGAATGTGCATCATGTTTCATTGACTGTTCTTCAGAGTCACTTTCTTCCTGCATGTTAGTATTAGCATAAGATTCATCAAATACCATATGCACACTTTCCTCAACATAATTTGTTTTGTTATTTAAGACCCTGTAAGTTTTTCTATGAAGCGCATATCCTAGGAAGATTTCCTCATCACTTCTAGCATCAAATTTTCCTAAATTATCTTCCCATTGTTATGAATAAAACACTAGCAGCCAAAGGTTCTTAAGTGAGAAATATTAGGCTTTATTCTTTTTAGTAATTCATAGGGGGGCTTCTCTAGAATAGGCCTAATCATGCATCTATTTATGATATATGCAGCAGTAATAATTACTCCAGCCCATAGATTTCTTGCAAGATTTCCTGCAAGCATCATTGTTCTAGCCATTTCTTCCAAAGTCCTATTTTTTCTTTCTACTACTCCATTATGTTGAGGTGTTCTAGGAGCAGAGAAATTGTGATCTATACCATTTGTGGAACAGAATTTTAAAAATTTTGCATTTTCAAATTCTGTGCCATGATCAAATCTCATGGAAAGTAGGAAAGTGCCTAGCTTCTTTTCCATTTTCTTAATGATTACGGAGAAGACATCAAAAGCATCTTCTTTGGAAGCTAAAAAGAGTGTCCAGGTAAACCTAGAATAATCATCAACAATTACAAGGACATACCTTTTTCCCCCTGTACTTTGAATTCTCATTGGTCCACAAAGATTCATATGGACCAGGTCGAGGCACTTGACATTGCTGACCTGGTTCTTTGATTTGAATGAGGACCTTACATGCTTCCCCTTTACACAAGCACTGCAAACCTTCTCATCTTTGAACTTAGTTTTGGGCAAGCCCAACACTATGTCTTTGGAAGAAAGTTTGTTTAATTATTTTAGACTTGCATGTCCAAGTCTTTTGTGCCATTGGAGGGGATCATTTTCCATCACGCTCAAACAAGTTAGCCTTGTTGCTGGTATGTTTACTTTGTACACATTCTTCTGTATTTTTGCAGTAAGTACCACCTCCTTTGTATCTGCCCTTTTGACTTCAACACCTGCAGAAGTAAAAATGACAGTGTTACCTTTATCACAAAGTTACGATATGCTAAGAAGATTGTGCTTCAATCCTTCCACAAGGTAGACATCTTCCAGTGCCTTTGATTTAGAGGTCCCAATCTTTCTAACTCTTGTAATAGTTCCCTTTTTGTCATCACCAAGAAACACTTCCCCTCCACTTATTTTGGAGAGTGAAAGGAATTTTTTCTTATCACCAGTCATGTGTCTTGAGCAAGCACTATCGAAGTACCAGTGCTTCTTGCTTCCTTTCACTTTCTCCTGCAAAAGAAATAAGGGGTTACATTTTAGAACCCAGACAAGCTTGGGTCCTTTTATATGAGGAATAGGGTGGATCAGATTTCTTCTAGCCCATTGAGGCAACAGGTTGTGCAAACTCTTCCTCTGACCAGATCTGTTATTTATTTTATTTCCCTGGATTTTCATGAAGTCAGATTTCATAGCCAGCATTGTGATCCTAGATCTGCTCTTAGCGGCAATAGGACATTCAGTAGTATGATGATAATGGTTGCCACATATATAGCATAGATTCTTAGTGACATTGTGAATCTTATGAAAACCTAATCCAGCCTTTTCATTGTGAGTTTTTTCACTCAATTGATGAACAATTCTTGAGGAATTTGTCCATCTGGTAGCCATCTCAAGATCCAGTTTTAGTTTTGAAATTTGTTGACTTAACTTTTCTCCCTTGTTCTTTTCATCATTGCATTCTTGTTTGACCATAATAAACTCAGCCTCAATTTTCACTTGTTCAGCATTTTTCATTATTTTTTCTTTTTTTCAGAGAGAGTCAGTTTTAGGATTTCAAATTTTAGAATCAGATTTGAAGAACCAAGTTGACTGACTTGTTCCTTAAGAGTGTCATTTCTTTTTCAACATTGTTTTTGCAAGTTTCCATACCAATTAGATCAAACTTTAGACTTGCAAGACTGTTGAACAGCTCATCCTTATCAGAAGTTACTTCTTGGAAGTCATCAATTAAAGCACTCTTCAGAGAAACAAGTTTTTCTTTAGATAATAGTTGCAACTAGTTTTTAAGTTCAAGAACACTTACCTCAGAGGTGCTATTTCTTCTTCCATGTCTGAATCTCCAATGGCCATGAGAGCAGTTTCATCAATCTCTTCCTCATCTGATTGATTCTTCTGAGACTACTCCCCAAGTAGCTACCATAGCATATTCTTCTTTTTCTCTTTTCTTAGCCTTTTCTTTCAACTCCTTCTCAAATCTTTCTTTTCTCCATTCAACTTCCCAAGGGTCTGACCTTGCTCCTTTGCTGCTGAGTTATGGTGGACAATTTATTCAAGCTTCTAGATCTTTTAGATTCTTACAATTTTAGGTTGAAGCTACTGATTGTAAAAATGTGCTGAAAGAAAATTGGAGGTATACTGGTACAGAGGACATATTTGTTAGCCTGAAGCGGAAGATGAAGAACGCAAAACTTACACTAGCCAAATGGAGCAAAGGAAGGTTTGGAGATATTTTTAAGCAATTAATTATCAGGGAAGAAATTGTGATGATAAAAGAAGACTTGTTTGAAGAACTTCTCTCTGCAGAGAACAAGATGGTATTATAAAAGGCTAGGGCTGAATTAAGGAAGTATCTACATTATGAGAAAGAACACTAGAGGCAAAAAACAGGAATACAATAATTTTCTGAAGGTGATAGGAACATTCAGTTTTTTTCATAACTTGGTAAATAGTAGAAGGAAGAGATTACATATTAATAGAATTGAAAAAAAATGGAGGATGGGTTGAAGGACATGAGGTAGTAGCTGTTGAAGCTATTGAGTTCTTTCAAGATCAATTCTCTTCTGAAACTAACAATTATGAGTTACATCCGGTCAGCAAAATCTTTTCCATTGTTACAAAAGAAGATAACTAACTTCTTAATGCTATGCCAATAGAAAAAGAAGCTAAAAAAGTAGTATTTAAGCTAAATGGAGATGGTGCCAATAGGCCAGATGGATTCACATGGAAATTTTACCAGAGATGCTGCAGTATAGTGAGAGCAGACATTGTTGAGGTGGTAAAGTGTTTCTTTGTAGGTTGTACTTTGCCTAAATCAATACCGACACTAATTTGATTTTATTACCGAAAAAAGAGAATGTAGTCACTTTCTCTGACTTAATACCAATTAGTCTGAGTAATTTTTTAAACCAAGATATTTCCAGGCTGATTCATGATAGAATGGAGATGATAGTTCAAAAACTTATTTAACAAAAACAATCAGATTTTGTGAAGGGTAAGAGTATGATAGAGAATGTGTTATTGGCTCAAGATATCATTTACGATATCAGGAAAAGTGGAAAGCCTGACAATATGGTAATCAAATTAGATATGGCAAAGGTTTATGATAGGATGGACTGGAGGTTTTTGATGAAAGATTTAGAAGCTACAGGTTTTGATAATTTGATGGTAGATAAGATTTGGAGGTTATAATTAATACTCAGTGCTCACTAATGGCCAGGTACATGGTTTCTTTCACACAACTCGAGGAGTTAAGAAAGGGGATCCATTATCTCCTGCTTTATTCATTATTACTGCCGAGGTACTCTCTAAAGCCCTAAGTGATTTATTTTTAAACAAGGAGTTTAAAAGTTTTGGAATGCTTAAGTGGAGTGACAGTATCAGTCATTTATCTAATGCTGATGACACCATCATCTTTTGTACAGCTGAAAAAGGGATTCTGCAAATTGTGATGAACACACTAAATGAATACGAGAAATAAAAAAAAAGTTCTTTTTTTATATTTCATAAAACTGTTGGCACAATTTTCAGGAAGTAGAGGATGTGACTGGTTTTAGTAAAGGAAAATTCCCTTTAAGTTATCTTGGATATCCAATTGGACATGCCAAGAGGAGGAAGATTGATTTTGTTGAGTTGGTGAAAAAAGTGCAGAATAAACTTCAAGCTTGAAAGGGTAAGCTTTTGTCTTTTTGTGAGAAGTATGTATTAATTAATAACGTGTTGCAAAGCATTTTCATTTATTTACGTTCTATCATTATTCCTCCCAAGTGTGTAATTCTTGACTTGCATAGAATTTTTGTAAGGTTCCTTTGGAACTTTAAGGAGGATGAAAGGAGTAAACATTGGGTAGCCTGGTCTGAGGTCTATTTCCCCAAAGATGAAAATGGACAAGGATTCAGGTCTCTATTTGATGTGTCTAAATCCCTTTTTGATAAATTATGGTGGAATTTCGGGATAAAAAAGTCAGTGTGGATAAATTTTATGTGGATTAAATACTGCAAGAGACATAGACCACAAGTAGTAGAATAGAGGGGTGGTTCACAAACCCGAATGTATATGCTAGAAGCAAGAGATTTCTCTGGCCAAGAAATCTAGTGGGAACCATGGTGTGGGAGTTCTAGTAGATGGTATGATAACTGGACTCAATTGGGGGGGCGTTAAACTATGTTTTACCTATTACTAATGAACTGCAGGAAGGATTTGAAGAGATCAATCGACTAATGCATGAAGATAGTTGGAATGCACCACTCTTGTAGCAACTGCTACCTATTGAAATTTGTGCTCATGTTATTGAGAAACTGAAGGTAAATAGGGAGGGTGGAGAATGGGATATAGATTGGTGGAGTTTGACTACTAGTGGGTGATTCAATGTTGCAAGTGCATGGAACTTAGTGAGAGAAGAAGGAAAAACATGATGTTTTCTCCGACATTTGGGTCAAAGGACTCCCATTCAAGATTGTTTTTCTATTGTCGATAGTGTATAAGAGAAGAATACCAATTGGAGAGGTTCTAATTAAAATGAAGATGATGGAGGGCATAATATGTTGATATTGCAGTAAGAAGAAAAAACATTTGAACACTTGTTTTGAGAATGTTATGACACTAAGGTGGTATGGAAAAGCCTTACAAATGGTCCTGGAATTACTGTCCCATTTTCACAGTTGAAAAATACCATTTTAAGTAGTGGCAGGCTGATTGTGCTCCAAAATTAAAGCCCATTTTCAAATTTATTCCAGCTATGGTATTTGGCATGTTTGAAAAAGAAGAAATGTGATTTATCATGGTGGTAATGTCTTTGTAGGATTTGATGATTGAACTAAAAAGAAACATTCATTTGTTTGCTACAACAATACACCTTTAGTTGAAAGGGATTCATAACAGTTGGGCTTTGATGGTACGATACTATGAGGAATACACTCCTCTTCTGGTGACTAGAGAGGTTAGATGAAATATGCCTAATGTAGGTGGTTTTAAATGTAACTCTGATGAAGCTTGTAAAGGCAAACTTGGACCTATATTGTCACGATCCAAAAATCAAGGATCATGATAGCACTTGTCGCGACAAGTCTTGACAAGTAAGCCTATCACCCAAACTAATATAAAATGAAAGATAATCCCAAAATCCAAGACAAGACTCTTAGAACAGAGTCAAACCACACATATAGCAAAAATGGGAAATACACAGCTAAAGATACCATACAATATCTCAAAACCTGGTGTAACAGTGTAAGAACTAACTAATTGGGTCACAGTGTAAGAACTAACTAATATAATCCAAAGTAAAACTATACATAGGATATCTAAAAAGGAACAATTCTATCTCAGAATACAAATAAGATATAGTCTAGAAAAGAAAAGGTAGTAGTCAACTTTGGATGCAGGGATCAACTATTACCTCGAATAAACTCCTAGTATCGCCTGAATCAACTATCGTGCGCTGCACTCGAATCTAGATCTGCACTAAAAGGGCGCAGTAGGGATGAGTACCGTCCACTTGTATTCAGTAGGTATAATAGGCCAACTGAACAAAGTAGAAAATAAAGTATAAAAAAGACACACTATGGACACGACACCTATAATTAGAAAATGTCCCAAACGGTAGCCCACACCGTCTCCTCTAATAGTTCTATGATATTCACATATACCACACACAAACACGAGAAAGAAGCACAAGTATACAGATATCAAACAAACAATTATGAAAAAATAAGTAGATATAGACAGATGTCACATCAAGATGATAATACAATACACAATGAGCACAATATATATGATATGCAATGAAGAAAAAGATGATGATGATGATGTGATACACTAAGTTGTCGCACAACCTCCATATACACCTATCGAGTTGTGCTCACGAGGTAAGACCCATGGGGGTTCGTCAATTCATATACAATCAAATCTAATACAAATATACATAACTCCTCTCCGGCACATCCATCGATAGAGAATTTTTAAAGATGTCACATTTTCTATCAAAAAAAAGTGAGTGTTTCCAGTATTTTCATAGTGGTACCAATGTCTGATGAATGTATGTGATATGAGGATATAATGCTCAAAACCAAATAGAATGAGAATTTCCAAATCCAATCAATATACAAACCACGTAAGCCAAAATCCACTCAATATTCCAACCATCCATGAACCCAATATAATCCATATGCCAATAAAAATACACTGTAATACGCCATTGATACCACATAAAATCCAATTTAGGCTTTTTTTATCAAAAAAGATACAACCAAATACACATACACAAGGCCAACGATATCATATAAGGACCCACACGATCACACAGCAAATAATGTCTCAAAATCATTAAATAACAACAATATAGGCCCCCACACGGGCACAACATAATAACAATATTATTTTCATGATTGATTACTATACCCGTAACATGATTTTATACCAATATTAACTACCAGCCTAATTTGAAGAAAGTTAAGCCATAACCTACCCCAAATGAAGAAAATCGATCTAAAAAGACTTCAATCTAGAGCTTTTTCCTCACGAACAGAATCAGAATCAACTAAAACATACAAATGTAGAATTTACACATCAAAACAAAGCCAACGATATCTATGTTGCCTATTTCTAAGTCGGGATCAAAACGAACCCTCGAAATGGATTTTTAAAAAAGAAAGGTAAAATCATAATTTTATTTTAGAAACATGTTTTCCATACTCATAGAGGTCCACAACTAAAAACTCATGCGAGAATGAGTCAAAAACAAGGCTCAAATAAAAAAACACTAAAGCTTTACTAGCAAAACCCCCAAAACTCATTTTAAAAATCAAGAATTTGAAGTTGTTTTGAAGATGAAATAAAAATCAAGAACTTGAAATTGTTTTGGAGATGAAATCGAGATAAAAATGATAATTATAAGATTAGAAACTTACTCATGGAAGAAATCTCAAAACCCCCTTTTGAATTGTCTGAATCTGAGTTCCTAAGCCTTAAAAATGGTGAAAATGAAGTTTTGATAGCTTGGTTCAAAATCACAAAAAACAAAATAAAAGTTCTTGGGAAATGGGAAAAATAGAGCTCTAAATTATAGTCAGTGATTCTATCGGAAAGACACATCAAAAGTCGTCAAAGTCGAAGCTTCCTAGCTTCCAAAATATCAAAAATACGAATTTGGGTCTTATACTCAGCAATGGTCAAAGGGTCAAAATATTGCTTAAGGGGCCAAATTTTTGCTTAAGCAACCCGGTCAAAGGGTCGCTTTCACGAACCCACCAGCATCAACAAAATCAAAAACTTATTTCGACCCCTGAAACTCATTTGGAACCCTATGAACAATGATCCAATAGTGAATTTGATTGTAAAACACATTCCGAATCCAATAAAATCATCAAGTTTATGAAAAAAAGGTCATTGACACAAATTGACACCCGGGACCCTGTTAATACTATTTCGAATCAAGGGTCGAAATGGGATATAAACGCCGTAAATCCGAACCCACCCCGCTACAAATCTAAATTCAAACTTCTGACTCAAGTGCGATATCAAATTTTCAAAAAAATGTCATTTTCACAAAATTGATCCTCTTACCCAATTTCACAACTTTTCGAATCGAGGGTCGAAATGGGATATAACAATCATAAAATCATACCAACCATGTTACCAACTTAAAATCGATGTTCCAAATCGGCTGGCATAGTCCGTTTTATCATCCGATACACAAATTAATAAATTTTGACTAAGTCAACTACAGAACCTTTATAACCACCAAAAACCACAAATTCATATAAATCACACCGAAGGATATTGAAAAACGTGGCAATCATCCCACACTCTAGAAATATCATAAAGCAACCACGGGGAAGGGTAAAATGGTCAATCAAATAGAAATAAATATTTCAAAAGAATCACCCAAAATCAAGTTATTACATCATTCACCACTAAAAATATAGTTCGTCCTCGTACTAAAGGCAAGAGAAATACCGAAAACAATAAAAAGTTGGGGATAACTACTACGCATATCAAACTCGACCTCCCAAGTATCCTTATTATGGTCGATGTCTCCACTGGACCTTAACTACTGGAAATCTCTAGAATGCAATCGTATAACATCCCTGGCTAGAATAGAGATGGGCTCCTCAACAACGGACAACCTCTCATCCAACTGAATTGAGTCCCAATGAATGACATGAGACTCATCCGGAATATAACATCGAAGCATGAAAAAAAACTGGTGAATAGCTGATAGATCTAGGGGCAATGCTAACTCATAAGTCACATCTCCAACAGTCCGAAGAATCTCAAAAGGTCCAATATACCTAGGGTTAAGCTTGCCCATCTTTCTAAATCTCATCACGCCCTTTATGGGCGACACACGATAGAATACTCGATCACCAACACTAAAACTCAAGGCACGAAGTCTACGATTTGCATAGCACTTTTGCCTACATTGAGCCGCTTGTAATACATCCTGAATAACCCAAATTCTATACAAGGACTCACAAAACAAGTCCGTACATCGAGGTCTAATGTCAAAAACCTCAAACCAACCCACTGGGGAGCAACAACACCTACCATACAAAGCCGAAATGAGCTATCTCAATACTAGAATGGTAGCTATTATTATACGCAAACTCCGCCAAAGTCAAATGCAACTCCCACTAATAACCAAAGTCCATCACACAAGTGTGGAACATATTTTCCAAAACCTGAATAGTCCGCTCTGACTGACCATGGTGAAAGATGTGCTAAGATCACTTCGGGTACCCAACTCTTCTTGAAAAGCCTTTCAAAAGTGAGATTTGAACACTGAACCTCAATCCGAGATGATAGACATTGGCACACCATGAAGATACACTATCTCAAGAAAATAGATATGGGCCAACCACTCAGCACTGAAAGAAGCCTGAATAGAAATAAAATAAGCAGATTTGGTCAATTAATCCACGATGACCCAAACATTATCCAAACCACGAAGTATGAGGCAACCCAGTCACAAAGTCTATAGTGATCCGTCCCATTTCCACTCGGGAATGGGTAACATCTGAAACAAACCACCGAGTCTCAAGTGCTTTACTTTCACCTGCTGGCAACATAGGCAACAAGCCACAAAATCTACTACATCTTTCCTCATACCACCCCATCAGTAATGCTTCCTCAGGTCATGATACATCTTAGTCACTTCTTGATAGATGGAATAGCTAGAACAATGAGCCTCCTCTAAAATTAATCTAATCTGGCCTCCAATCCTCAAAAAACCATTTGAAGTAAGTGAGGATTCCTTAGCCTCACCAATCAACACCTTACCCTGAATCATTCTCAATCCAACATCATCAAACTTATGAGCCCGAATCTGCTTCATCAAAGAAGACCTAGCCTCCACTGATGCCAAAACACACCTAGGTTTTGAAATATCAAGCCTAACTATCTGGTTAGCCAAAGAGTGAACCTATAAGGCCAAAGGCCTCTCCCAGGTCAAAAGATGTGCCAAAATAATCATGCTTGTCGACTTTCGACTCAAGGCATCCGCAACCACAATATTCTTTCTCGAATAATAGAGAATAGTAAGATCATAATCCTTAAGCAACTCAAGTCAATGCCACTACCTCATATTAAGATCTAACTGGGTAAAGAAATATTGAAGACTACGATGATCCAAGAAAACATCACAACAAACTCCGTACAAGTAGTGCCTTTACAACTTCAAAGCAAAAACGTCCACACACTACTCCAAATCATGGGTACGGTAATTCCTATCATGGGGATTCAAATAACAAGAAGTATACGCAATCACCTTAGCCTCTTGCATCAACACAAGACCTAAACCAACACCGAGGCATCACAAAAGACGATAAATCACATACCCTCTTTGGGCAAAGTCAAGATAGGAGCTGATGTCAACAAATTCTTGAGCTTTTGAAAGCTCACCTCACAAGTATTGGATCACTGAAAAGACATCTTCTTTGGAATCAACTTGGTCAACGGAGTTGCGATAGATGAAAAACCCTCAATAAAATATCGATAGTAACCTGCAAAACCAACAAAATTCTGAATCGCTATAGGAGAAGTAAGCCTAGCCTAATCACGAACTGTTGCAATCTTGGCCAGATCGACCATAATACAATCCTTAGTCACCACATGACCCAAGAAAGAAATCAACTCCAACTAAAACTCACACTTGAAAAACTTTGCATACAAATTCTCATCCCTCAATCTCTGAAGCACAATCTGTAGATGCTCCTCATGATCCGCCTCACTATTGGAGTAAACCAAGATATCATCTATAAATACAATAACAAAGGAGTTGAGATACAGTTGAAATACCAAGTTCATCAACTCCACGAATGCTGCTGGGGAATTGGTCAACCCAAAGGACATGTCCATAACTTATAATAACCTATCGAGTCTGAGAAGTTGTCTTTAGAATATCCAAAGCTCTAATCCTCAACTAGCGATACCCAGACCTCAAATCCATAGTTAAAAACATCGAAGCACCCTGAAGCTGATCAAACAAATCATCAATACGAGGAAGAGGATATTTATTCTTAACCGTCACCTTGTTTAACAATTGATAATCAATACACATACACATAAACCCATCCATTTTCTTCATAAACAAAACAGGCGCACCCTAAGGTGATATTCTAGGTCGAATAAATCACTTACCCTATAGCTCCTGTAACTGATCCTTCAATTTCATCAACATGAATGGGGCCATCCTATAAAGAGGAAAAGAAATAGGCTTGGTGCCCGACTCAACATCAATGACAAAGTCAATATCATGATTTGGAGGCATACCGGACAAATCCATAGGGAAAACATCTATGAACTCACGGACAATACGACTAGAATCCAAAGAAAGAGGTGAAGCAATACCAGTATCACAAATATAAGCCAAATAAGAAAAACACCCCCTCTCAACCAAGCAACGAGCCTCAAGAAAAGATATAACTCTCTTGGAACCCAAATGAAGCACCCCCTTCCAAGCTATCCATGGCACACCTCATGGAGCTAAAGGCACAGTCTTAGCATACAATCTAGGTTAGAATGGTAAGGAGCCAACCAATTTATACCCAAGATGACGTTAAAATCTACTATATCGAAGACAAACAAGTTTACCTAAGTCTCACACCCATCAAAAGTCACAACACAGGATCGGTACACTCGATCTACCACTACAGAATCTCCTAAAGGGGTAGATATATGAATAGGAATGGCAAGAGGCTCACTAGAAGAATCAAAACTCGAAGCATAATATACAAACACATAGGAGAAGGTTGATCCCAAATCAAATAACACAGTTGTAGATTTGAAATAGACAGGAACAATACCTATAATAACAACGCCAGAAGCCTCTACCTCTAGTCTGGCGGGTATAGCATAGCAATGTCCACGACTATCACTTTGCTGAGTAGCCCCGCAACAACCACCACGGTCACCACTACCTCTGCCCCGCATATCTCTAGTAGCACCTCTACTTCTCACATCTGAAATAGAAGTAACTTTGAAAACATGACGGGGACAGTCCTCGGCCACATGTCCAACCTCATCACACACAAAGCAAACTCTGTGGCCAGACTCAATAGAAGGAGGTATGACTGAGCTAGAACAACCATCCGAAGTTGCTGAACTAGAAGACCCACTACTTGAGCTCTGCAAAGCTTCCTGCACGGGCCAACCATGATACCTATGGAAACCTCTAGAATCCCCACCTCAAGAAGTTCAACCTCTGAACTCGACCTAATGGCGCACCTTTTTGGCGTCTCTCTAAAATCCTCAAAGAATAGTCTCAGTCATCCTAGCTTGATCCACTATACTCCGAAATGATGAAATGATGCTCCATATAGTACCATCTGAGTCGTAGCTAGCTGAAGTGAAACATCCAACTCCTTTATGAACTTCTAAATCTTATCAGACTTGGTAGCAATGATGGCATAAGAATATCTAGACAAGGCATGAAAACATGTTTCATACTCTGTAATAGTCACGTAGCCATGCTCTAAGTGATCAAACTCATCTCTCATCTGATCCCTCAGACTGTAAGACACAAACCTCTCCAAAAACACCCTTAACAAATTGATCCTAAGTTATTTATGGAGAGTCAAGAGGTTTACAACTAACAAGTGACCTCCACCAATCTCTAGCTGCATCTCTCAACTGATAAGTAGTATAAGAAATCCCATGCGACTCAAGCGAACCAAGGTTAAGCAACTTCTCAAGATAGTCAATCAAGAACTCATAGGCATCTTCGCCTATAACACCACTGAACCTAGGAGGACCTAAGTGAGTGAATCTCTCAAACCTTTTCTGATCCTTAAAAGATATAATTGTACTCGCAATAAGAGCAGACATAGTAAATTTGGCTAGCTGATACCCAACATGAAGAGGTAACATAGACAAAGGCTGAACTCCTAATCTCAGAATACCATACTCAGATATAGGCACAAAAAAGAGTGAAACACTATTTAGAACACAAGGTATGAAAGATCTGCATAATGAGGAACAAAATAAGAGAAGTTTCCTAAAGACATCTTATAGCATCTCAATGATAGATACAAACTTCGACGTACTGATCCACAATACTCTATTAGATATCTCGTTCTTACACTGTTGAGACCAATGAACCTAGCTACTTTGATACCAATTTGTCACGATCTAAAAATCAAAGGTCATGATAACATTTGTCGTGGCAAGCCTTGACAAGTAATACTATCACACAAATTGATATAAAATAAAAGATATTACCAAAACCCAAGGCAAGACTCTTAGAACAAGGTCATACCAAACATATATAGCAAAAATGGGAAATAAACAACTAAAGATACCATACAATATCCCAAAACTTGGTGTCACATTGTAAGAACTAAGTAATACAACCCGAATTCAAAATATAATAAGATGTCTAAAAAGGAACAACTTTGTCTCTGAATACAAATAAGACATAGTCTAGATAAGAAAAGCTAGTAGTCAACTCCAGATGCATAGATGCATGGATCAATTGTTATCTCGAATAGACTTCCAATATCGCCTGAATCAATTATCGTACGACATACTCGAACCTGAATCTTCACCGAAAGGGTGTAGTAGGAAGAGTACGGTCCACTTATACTCAGTAGGTATCATAGGCCAACTGAGCAAAGTAGAAAATAAAGTATACAAAATACACACTATAGGCACATCACCTGCAATCAGAAAATGTCCCAAATAGTAGCCCACACTTCTCCACTAACAATTCGACAATACTCACATATACCACACCCAAATATGAGAAAGAAGCACAAGTATACAAATATCACACATACAAGTATAAAAAAAGTACACAGAGACATATGTCACGTCAAGACGATAATACAAAATAGAATAAGCACAATGATATGATATGCAATAAAGATGATAATGACGATGATAAGATGCACGAGATTGTCGCACAACCTCCGTATACACCAATCGGGTTGTGCTCCAGAGGTAGGACCCATGGGGTCCGTTAATCCATATTCAATCAAATCCAATACCAATATCCATAACTCCTCTCCGGCACATCCATCGATGGAGGGTTTTTAAAGAAGTCACATTTTTTGTCAGAAAAAGTCAGTGTTACTAGTATTTCTACGGTGGTACCAATATTTCATGAATGTATGTGATATTAGGATGTAATGCTCACAACTAACTAGAATGAGAAATTTCAAATCCAACCAATACACAAACCATGTGAGCCAAAATTCACTCAATATTTCAACCATCCATGAACCCAATGTAATCCATATGCCAATAGAGTAGAAATACACAATAATATGCCATTGATACCACATAAACTCCAATTTAGGTTTTTTCATCAAAGAAGATACAACCAAATACACATACACAAGGCCAACAACATCATATAAGACCCCACACGGTCACACATAGAAAATAATGTCTCAAAACCACCAAATAACAATAATATAGGCCCTCACATGGGCACAACACAATAATAATATCATTTTCATGATTGATTCTCATACCTATAACATGATTTTATACCAATATTAACTACCCATCCTAGTTTGAAGAAAATTAAGCCATAACTTATCTCGAATGCTGAGAACCAATCCAAAAAGCCTTAAATATAGAGTTTTCCCCCTCATGAACGGACCCTGAATCAATTAAAACATACAAATATATTATCTATAGGTCAAAAGAAAGTCAACAATATCCATATTGCCTATTTTTGAATCGGGATCAAATGGACCCATCCTGCTTCACGTTTCATTACCCTTTTTTTTATCTTGAGCAGAGGGTCTATCGGAAATAGTCTCTCTACTTCTTCGGGGATAGCGGTATGGACTACGTACATTTTATCCTCCCCAGACCCCACTGTGTGGGAATACACTGGGTTTGTTGTTGTTGTCGTTTGGGATCAAATGGACCCTCAAAATGGATTATTAAAAAAGAAAGGTAAAACCATAATTTTATTTTAGAAACATATTACCCATATTAATAGGAGTCTACAACTGAAAACCAATACAAAAACGAGTTAAAAACGAGGTTTAAATCGAAGAAAAACCTTTTTCAAGCGTTATCGGCAAACCTCCAAAACTCATCTTAAAAATCAAGAATTTGAAGTAGTTTTGAAGATGAAATTGAGAGAAAAATGATAATTATAAGATTAAAAACTTACCCATGGAAGAAATCTCAAAAATCCCTTTTGAATCATCCAAATCCAAGCTCACAAGCCCCAAAAATGGTGAAAATGGGAGTTTGGTTCACAAATTTGGATGGAATCACAAAAAATAAAATGTAAGTTCATGAGAAATGGGAAGAATAGATTTCTAAATTGATAGACAATGATTCTACGATAAAAACGCATAGAAAATCGTCAAAATCGGAGCTTCTTAACTCCCAAAATGTCAAAAATATGATTTTGGGTCTTATACTTAGCAATGGTCACCAGGGTCAAAATGCCGCTTAAGCAACCAAATTTCTGCTTAAGCGACCCAGTCAAACGGTTAAAGATTCGCTTTAGCGAACACACTAACACCAGCAATGTCAAAAACTTATTTTTAACCCCCGGAACTCATTCAAAATCCCTATGAACATGATCCAATAGTGAAATTAGATTGTAAAACACGTTTCAGATCCAATAGCATCATCAAATTTATGAAAAAAAGGTCATTATCATAAAATTGACCTCCGGGATCCTACTAATACTATTTTCGAATCAAGGATCGATATGAGATCTAAAGGCCACGAATCCAAACCAACCCCACTACTAATCCTAATTTGACCTTCCAGACTCAATGGCGGTATAAGATTTCAAAAACATATCATTTTCACAAAATTGACCCTCGATACCCAATTTCGCAACTTTCCAAATCGATGGTCGAAATGAGATATAAAAGCCATAAAACCATACCAACTAAGTTACCGATCTAAAGTTGACGTTCCGAATCAGTTAGCACAGTCTGTTTTGTCATCCGATACATAGATCAATAGGTGTTGACCGAAGTCAACTATAGAGCCGTTATATCCACCAAAAATAAAAAATTTACATAAATCACACCGAACGGCATTGTGAACGTTGTTAATCATCCCCACACCCCATAAATCCACAAAGCAACTACGGAGTGGGGTAAAATGATCAAAGCAAATAAAAATAATTATTTGACAAGAATCACCAAAAATCAAGTCGTTACATCTGGTCCAGTGCCTTTTATATCAAAAATGACATGGAGATATGGTGTATGCTGAAACAAAGTTAACCGGTGAAGGTTATGTGTTAGAGGTTGTAGTTATTGCTTTGAGAGATGGATTTGAATATTTTGTGGCACATAACATGCTACCTATTATTCTAGAGACAGATTAACTTACTTTAAAAAATGTCTTCGATGATAGGAAGTACCTTGAAATATTTCGATGGAAGTAAAGGGAATTAATCTTATTAGGAGTGTTCCAAGAATGATGCAAGTGACACATCTTGAGAGAGGGAAAATTGGCAGTTTTTTTTTTGCAATTCAAGTTTTTTGTTTGTAAAAGCTCTATTGGTTACACTAATTATTAGGAGGTACCAAATGGAGGAAAAACAATTATCAACATAGACAAGAATCAGATACCAAATTTACGCATAAGGAAGGGTCAAAATAAAAACTTTACAGCCAGGACATCAAACAACATACAATGACAGTAGACAAAATGGATTTGTATACAGTGGATCAAAGGCAAATTGTTAAAAGTAGCATACAAATACTTTGAGCAAGGGAAGGTTAGAGAGTTGATAGATCTTGTCCCTAAACAGTGGTATCAACTCCAATCGGAGCTCAACCTGTTAAGCGATGAGACCAATTATCTTCTTTGATTATCACAAGATCTAAAAAAGGAATTAGAGTGGCTGAGCTTACCAATGATTGAAAACGACATTGTTGATATGAGCAGTGCTGAAGGAGTGTTCTTCGAGATAGAATCATGGCGCTTGTGAGAGGTTTAAGTGCCCCTTGTGATATCTACTCGAGCTTGCTGCATTGTGAACCAACGACTACTAATTGGAGTGATTTAGCCAATCTATTACCTATCAATGTCGTGATTTCACCAGAGCATCGTCTGAGTTCCATCGTTCATCAAGGACGAAGGTGATGATTCAAGTGTAGATGCAACTTCCCCCTTCTCCTTTTCTCTTCACTTTCCTTTTTCATTTCTAGAACAAATAACGCTAAAAAAATACCACCGAACTATCTGAAATAACTTTAAAATATTTTGCTCGAAAATACTAGTTCGTTAAATATTTAGTTAAAAAATACCCCTCCCTCTAACAGAATTCAGAAAAATATCAAAAATACCCCTGAACTATCTGAAATGACTCAAAAATACTCTTTTATTAAATATTTAGCTCAAAAATACCCCTCCCTTTACGAAATTCCACCAAATATGTCACCTACATTGCTACATTACTATCCACATATAAAATGTTAGTATTTTTTAATTATATGACATTCCTTTTTTCTTTATTTTTATTTTTATTTTTATTTAAAAACGTCAGTGAAACAGACAAAACTTGAGTTTTTAATTTTTAATCAAAGTAGATAAATGGTGGTTACATAATACTTTTTTTGAAAAAATTTATTAAATGTAACATCGCTATTATCAAATTTCTTTGATCATATAAAAAATAAGTTTTTTTCTGTTAATAGGTTTAAAAGTGTGAAACCCAGCAAAAGAGTCTTATTAAACTGATAAACCCATTAATTATTAGCCAGTATAAAAGTTAAAATTAAGATTTACTCGTAAAAATAACAAATTTCAAACTAAACTTCAAATTAGTTACTCAAAAGATGTGTTTGGCTTTGCTAGCTTTTACTCAAAATGTTTATGTTAAAATGATTTAATAAATACCTCATCTAATCTAAAATTAATGAATCTTTGAATGTGACACACATCTTCAAAAAGTTAATGAATGACACAATTAAAGAATAATTTATCAATATTAAGTATCATTTTACTTGTTTTCAAACTTGTTCTAAAAATAATAAGATTATTTATCAAAAGTGAGTTTAGAAAAATGAATTCATTTCAAATGATTAAACAAGTGTTAAAAGGAATTGATTTATTTTGAAAAAGAATTTGCATGTAGTAAATTCAACTCAATTATTAGTACATCAACATTTGCTAGCTTAAAAGTTGAAATTCTAGCTCCTCCTTCGAATCAACATCAGATCAAGATCAAGCAATCCCTCATCCCAAACGACAATAACAAAATGAAATTTAGAACTTTTAAAACACTACTGAAAAGGTGAAATCTAGAACTTTTAAAACACTAATGAAGTAATTAGCAAAAGATTATTTTTTTGATTTTTTCATTTCACTGCTTTACAAAAAAATAAAAATAAAGAAGAAATGAATGTCATATAATTAAAAAATACTAACATTTTATATGTGAATGGTAATGTGGCATAGTCACGTGGTTTTTTTTATCTAGGTGGCATGTTTGGTAGAATTTCATTAAAGGGAGGGGTATTTTTTAGCCAAATATTTAACAGAGGAATATTTTTGAGTCATTTCAGATAGCTCAGGGGTATTTTTGATCCTTTTCTGAATTTCGTTAGAGGGAGGGGTATTTTTGAGCCAAATTTAACGGAGAGGTATTTTTGAGCCAAAAATCTAATGAGGGGCATTTTTTGAGCTATTTCAAATAGTTTAGGGGTATTTTTTAGCCTTTTCCGTTTCTAGAATGCTGACTCTATTTAGGCAACTGATTTTGTTGGACTTCTCGGGTTTGGACCACTTTTGGGCTTAAATCCAATGTTGTAAATGATTTCCTTTATAATAAAATGGCGAGCTTTGGCTTGTTTTAGGTAAAAAAAAAGGGGGGGAGGGGGTGAGGATGACAGAAACGACACTTCAAATTAAATTATTTTTACAAAAATGGCTATGAAATTTAAATTTCACTTTCTAGCCATTAAGTTTGTTGGCTTGTTATATGCCGTTTCTACACACCTTCTATACAATTTCTATACATATTTTATACATATAAATATTCCATACGAAAATTATACAATTTTGATATACAATTTATACAATATTTGTACATTTTTTTTTACATATTTTATACAACAATTATAAAATTTTTATACACTTTCTATATATTTTTTATATATATTTTACACATACACATATTTGAGACTTATATCTTATATAGATACATATTCTATATACCAATTATATCGTTTTTTATATAATTATATTTAATTATTATTTCTAAACAATAAAAAAAACAGAATATTTTTTCAGTTAAAAATTTATAGCAAAAAAAAACTAAAATATTTTTAAAAGGGTTGAATGACCCAAATTGAAAATTATATCAATATTGTGTATGGACTGTATCAATATTGTATATGGATTGTATCTGAACTATGTGGGTCAAAATGATCCAATTTAGGAAATGGCTATAAAGTGAAAATAGTATATCCGACTGGTCACTTTTTGGAAAGATATCAAATTTGGACTTTTTATTTTAAAAAGTTTTATAAAGTGGTCCTTTTTCCTAAAAAAAATGCACAAGGAATTAAATTCTAGATTCTGCAAGTTTCGAATTTACGGGTGTAATTATTTAAGTTTATTAGGTTCCAATCATTATTGTAATTAAAAAATTTAAAAGTTATTTTAATAATTTAACTAATAAAATGAAAGCTTAATCCATTTCTAGAACATTTTTTATATTTATAAATCAATAATCGATAAGATTCAAAATCAAAACTGAACCAACCAATAAACACTCGTACTCTTCACTTTTGCTTTTTATTTTCTAAAAGTGCAGGTGATGCCTAGCTCCCTAGAAGTTCAATATGAATCCTCTTGTGATGACATGAAAGGAAGATCAATAATATTTTCACTTATTTTTTGACAAGATTTGAATCTTCTATTTATATCAATGATATAGGTACTCAACTGTTTGAGCTATTTCAATAAAAAGCAGCACCATTAACAACTAAGGTAATTTCTTCTAATAATCTAATAATAAACAAACTAACTAAAATGCTTTGATATTTTGGGGTTATTTCTTTGCCCAAGGCAGTGACTAAGCTTCATTCACATAATTCAACAGAATTTGAGAAGTTTAACATAAACAATAACATAAGTCAGATACCAGCGAAAGATAGGTTTCCTATTCATCCTTGAGATTATTCTCTGTTGAATACAAGGATTTTCTCCATATTGAAACTTCTCACTCAGAATTTGAAGGAGCAAAAGATTATATGACTAGCAGGCAGACAAAATAAGTAGCCGAAATAATATAATACTATGAGTAGCGAGCATTCCACCGAACACAATAAACTTACATAGAATTCGAATAACCATAAAAGTTTTTGGCTATTTCAAATAAGAAGTGATCCTGATGATGACTTCTTGAAAACTCAAACTTATCAAAAATAAAATTTCAAATCAATTATTCTACACCACAGAGCCTGCGACTTTCATCTGCATGAAAGCAAAAGTTCAGTCGGTACAACATACAAGAGAGCAAAATTATAGAGAACAGAAAATAGATGGTACCGATTAAGATATCAATGAAATTATAGAGAATGATGCAAAAATGAAAAGAGTGAGTTATGATCTAGAGAACCATCAAGTAGCAGATAATAAAGCAATTAGAAGAATGATGTTATGGTAATTGTATGATGCGATGATGTTGCAATAAAGTTTCGAGCAGCATGGCTTCTTTTCCACTGCAAATAAAGAGAATTTGTTTGTTCTACTTTAACTTTGGATTTCTAATGAAGATTTGTGCAGATTCTTTAATGAAAAATCTGAAGAAGTAACAAAGAAAAAAAAGTAGTTTACAGAGAAAGAGACAGAGAGAAGAGAGTAATCAAAAAAGAGTTATCATTATTCATCTTGAGTGTTAATCTGATACATATGTGATATATATAGTAGGAGAAATAGGGATCTATCTGTCCAAGTGATAATTGAGTAATAACTAATTAACCATCTAACTGTAACTCACTATGTCACAATGAACAATAATAACTGAAATCCTGAAATCTTAACTAACTGTTGCTTCTTTCTTCAACACTACCCTTCAAACTTGGTGGTTTGAAGATGTTTAAAACACCAAGTTTGGAGATCAGATCTTATGTTGAACTTTGTTAAGGCTTTTTGTTAAAACATTTGCACACTGATCATGAGTAGGAATATACATAGGTTTGATCATACCTTGTTGGGCCTTTTTCATTACAAAGTGACAATATATATTAATGTACTTATTCCTTTCATGGTACACATGGTTGGCAGCTATTTGAACAGCTGCTTTACTGTCACTATGTATCTAACTAGTAATTGAAGATGAATTCCAAGATCTTTATTAAGTCTTATAAAGTAGGTTAATTCAACCACGGTTGATCTAAGACTTCCATATTCAGCTTTAACTATACTTCTTGAAATAATAGGCTATTTCTTAGACTAACAAGACACTATAAAATCTCTAATTTTGATAGAAAATTCTGTAATAGATTTTTCTAGACACTACACATGATTCATTCTACATCACAATATGTAGTTAGGACATTTTTCCTGATTGTTGACAACAATAACCCTTGACCAGATGCTCTTAATAGATCTTATGAATCTTAGAGAAGCATTTATATGAGACTTTTTAGGTTTCTGAATGAATTGACTTAGAGTTTGAACACTGTATGAGATATCAGATCTAGTTATTGTAAGATATATTAATTTTCCAATGATCCTCAAATATAAATCATGATCGGTTAGTTCATCCTCATTTGAATTTGTTATTTCTTTGTTGTGCTAATCATACTCTCTAGTTGTTAGCTTGATAGTTGTATCCATAGGTGTATTTGCAGGTTTAGCAACATTTACGTTAATTTCAGATAATAGCTCAAGTGTATATTCCTTTGATGCATAATACATTATTTTGACCTTGAAAACTCAATACCCAATAAATACTTCAAGTCACCTAAATCCTTTATTAAGGCCTTGTAAAATGCAATTTAGTCTCTGTGATTTCATCAATGTTGTCTTATGTTATTAGAACATCATCCACATAAACAAAATCTATCAAAATACCATTTTCAGTCTTTCTTGTGAACAAAAAGTGATCATACTACCTTTGTTTAAAGTCACAGTTGATGAGAGCCTCACATAACTTGGCATTCCACTATCTTGGTGCTTATTTAAGCCCACACAATGATATAGTAAGCCTGCATAGTGATTGCACTACCCCTTACTTCTAAATCCTTATGGGAGTTGCATATAAATATCATCATGCAAATATCCTTGTAGAAAGACATTATATATATTTATTTTATGTATATGTTAATGTCTTGAGGCTACAATAACTAAAACTATTGTTAAACTCACCATTTTTTCCATAAGACTAAATGTCACTTGATAGTCAATATCTTCTATTTGACTATATTCGTTGACCACAAGTCATGCCTTGAACCTCTCTATTTCATTTGTTGCTTTATATTTCATCTTGAAAGTCTATTTGTATCCAATGGCATTTGTTATGAGGTAGTGACACTATTGTCCATGTTTTATTATTCGCTAGTGCCTTTATTTCTACTTGCATGGCCTCTATCTACCTTGGTTATTTAGATGCTTCTGCATAAGGAGTAAGTTTAATGATATTAAAAAAGATAGTAAGATAAACTTGATATTTTGGTGTAATATCAACATATACGGTGATTTTAGATAATGCATAAGGAACATTATCATGAACATTTAAAGATACAAAGTTTTTCATCCAACTAGGTGGATGTGTGCTTCTTGATGACTTTCTTTTCCCTTCAGTAGGTGTAGAATGTCTGTTGTTAGGTTGAAACTAATGAGTAGAGGTGTTATGTCCTTTATGAGTCTCAGAAGTAGTTATAGGTGCAACAGTATGAGATGTGTCATGAGTTGGTTGCACTGATCTTGTGGCAGACATAGTAGTAACAGACAGTTGAACGACCTCAGATTTAGTACTCAGTAGTTAACTAAGTGTGCTAAACATTTGGTTGCAAAGGGAAAGATTTTCTCTCTGAAAGCTACATCCCAATTTTCAAAGAAAATCTTATTAGCTAAATCATACAATATATAGCTCTTCTATGTTTCAGAATAACCCATATGAACAAATTGTCTAGTTCTAGGGATAAACTTATCTGATTATTGAACTAAGGGTTCGTTTGGTAGAGCGTATAAGATAATACTGAATAGGTTGTATTAGTAATGCTGGGATTAGTAGTGCAGGGATTAGTAATACTGGGAATAGTAATACTAGGATTATTTTTTATGCAGTGTTTGATTTGATGTATTGAAAACAATATGTATTGTTATATTTTAAAAAGAATATTTGTTTGTTTACAAAAATACCCTCAACATATTATAACTTTGTGTATTTTCTTTGCAAAACTTTATTATTCTTTTTTTTTTAAAATAAAAAAAATGAACAATATAACTAATTATTTACTTTGAAATAATTTTAAGATTTAATCATTCACTTGCAATTTTTTTTTGGGGTTATCTTTTCTTTATTTGTTTATCATTTGCTTGTTGTTCCCATTTTGTGGTGTTTTTAAGTTGGAGGGGGTACGTGTAATTTTTGAATGAGATAATAGAATTATTATTAACATAAAGTTGTGTTCGGTAGAGTGTTAAAGCTAAGTAGAAAAGTTATTTTTATTTATGAATATCCTATTTACAAAATTAAGCTAGTATGCAATCATGCAATTTATTTTCGGATTTTCATCAATAAGTATTTTTTTTAAGTTAATGGAGTAATTTTTTTATGAGTAAAATTATTTGGAGGGATATTATTATCTTGATAAATTGAAAAGAAGTAACTCACATTGAATAAATTGAAAAAGATTTAGAAAAAAATTAATGAAATTTGAGGCATTTTTGTAAATAATAATAAAATTTGTAAATAATAATAAAATTAAGAAAATAAAAAAAATATTTAAAAGAATTTGAAGGATATTTTTGTCTTTACACATATTAGTCCATGGTATTAAAACTCATGTATTGCTAAACCACCATATGGGATGTATTAGTAATACACCCTATAATACCATATAGGGTGTATAACTAATGCATGGTATTAGTAATACATAGGTCCATAATTCTACCAAACATAGTATTAAGTAATACCACACTTAATACATAGACTATTTTTTTTAATACATCCTACCAAACGACCCCTTAGGTGAGCTAATAAAGGCTTTTTCTTGTGAAATCGCTCATAAGGAGACACATCATTAAGAATAATAGAAGGAAGCCTATTAATGAGATAAACTATAACTTTAACACAGTATCCCCAGAACTTAATGGAAATTTTCCCTTGAGATCTCAAAGTTCTAACAACTTCTAATATCTGTTTATGCTTTCTCTCACCAGTATTATTTTGTTGAGGAGTATAAGAGCATGCTTTTTGATGAAATATGCCTAGATTACTGAACAAGTCACAATAGGTTGCATTGATAACCTTTGTTCCATTTTCTGTTCTAATAGTCTTAACACAAATATTAAATTGAATCTGTACAAAGGTTGAGAACTATTTGATTACAGCAACAACATCATCAAATTTAACAATAGCAAGTATATCTATGTATATCTTGAAAGAACATCGACAACAGTTGAAAAAACTTATAACCATCACCAGTAGCAATCTTATAATGCCCCCACAAATTCATATGTATTAGATCAAATGCATTAGAGATACGAGATGTACTTAATGAAAAAGGTATTCTAACTTGTCTAGCAAATGGACAAACAATACATGCTTTAACTACATTACTTATATCATTTCTTTGTTCAGGAAATAGTTTCAAAAGAGTGTTAAAAGGACACATGTCCAAGTCTCAATGTGACAACGTATTTATTCTAGTTACTTTTAGTTTGAGCTAACAAGCCAGTTCCAGCCTTCTTAATCTTGGTAGCCTTTGATTGACTATGAAATATAAGTCTTCCTTTTCTTTATCAATCTCTTTTGCCTTTCCATCGTAGAAACCTTGAAATAGACAAGAATCAGAAAAATATAACTGAAATTGCAATTATTTGGTTACCTTAGATACAAAAATGAGATAACAAGTTATATTTGAACTGAGGAACTGTAACACATTTTTTAAAGTACTCCTAGTTGAGATATCGCTAGTGCCAATGTGTGTGGCATGAGAAATATCACTATTAGGTAGACACAGTTCTTGGAGTAGTCATTTTTACAACAAACTATTTGTTCAACAAATCAACCATAGATGTCATGTGATTAATGGTACTTGTATCAATAATCTAGTATTGTGAACCCTTTTCCATTAGAGTACCATTTTTAATTGATACATTGAATGAGATAGTTGAGGGAAAAAAGGGAATAGACTGATTTTGTTCAAGTATATTACAGATCTATTGATATTGGTCTTTAATAAACATTGGTGGCATTGCATATGTTCCACTTGTTGAGCTAGAACTAGGAAGATTGTATTATTTCTGAACGATCCGGTCTCGAGAATGCTTATGACTCAGCCATTGAGAAATTTATAGACTCTACTCTTCAGTTACTACGTTATTTGTACTAGGACCAGTCTATCTGTGATTAATCCTGTGGTATGAATGTTTCTGATACTTGTCATTTTCTCTTTGATTTGTACTCTTATGTTCATTATGTTTTGGATGACTAGAAGGATATCCAACCATCCTATAGCATTCCATCATTCAATGTCCTTGAAGTTTGCAATGATCACATATGCCATTAGGGTTGTAGTTGGGATTATAATTCCTTTTCCCTTTTTGATTCATAGTTTTGGTGTACATTGCATTGTTTTTGAGATTCCAAGAGCCATCCTCAATAACCCTGCAGTTCCAACAAATTAGTAAACTGTATTTGGTTCTCATTATCATAGTCATGGAATAAACTTGATTAATTATAAGCAAA
Organism: Capsicum annuum; assembly: GCF_002878395.1. Classification (NCBI taxonomy): domain Eukaryota; kingdom Viridiplantae; phylum Streptophyta; class Magnoliopsida; order Solanales; family Solanaceae; genus Capsicum; species Capsicum annuum. The sequence goes on from NC_061111.1 coordinate 28,093,416, forward strand.
GAGCACATAAGTAGAATCTGACTTCTTGCTTGGGCATATGTGTCATTAATTCCCATCAAGAATTGGCGCAATTTTTGTCTCTACAAATACATCAAGAAATCCATAGACCTTTCACAATTACATGTAGGTGGAGGTACCACAACTCAAATTCATCCCAAAGAGCTCTCAACCTAGAGTAGTACTCAGCCACAGATTGTACACTTTGTATTATAAAAGATATTTCTTGATGCAAATTAAGTATGCTTTATCCATCAATCTTATGAAATTTTTCTCTTAAATCAATTCAAACATCATGAGCATTAAAAGCATATACTATACCCCCTATATGATTGCTAGCAGCGAATTCATTAACCAGGATAATACAATAGCATTTATCATCTCTTATTGATTCAACAATTCAACTGGAAACCCTTTATTTTTCCAGGTGCTATCACTAAACCCATTTTATTTCTACCAATTAAAGCTATGCTCATGGTCTTACTCTATATGACATAATTCTTACTTCCTTTTAATTAAAAAGAGATGATAGTAAACACCTTTTACATCAACAGTAGTGAGCTATAGAGGATGATTGAGATCAATAATAGCCTGGCCTAAGGAGGTTCCTTGATACACAGATGTTGATTGTGAATGCAAGGATTTGCGACCCCCGATGTATTTTTAGTAGTTTCAGTTTAGTTAGCCTCTATTGATGGACCTTGAAATAGCTGATTGGAATCTCAAACCAATACCTTGAATTAAATAATTTCTTCAGAGAGAAACTATGGTATCACAAAAGAAGAATTGAATGATGAGCAGTTTAGAATTGATTTGCTCTGATACCATGAAGATTTATGTAGATTCTTTAATGAAGAATCTGAACAAGTAAAAAAGAATAAGAGCTAGTTTTTGGAGTAAGAGGCAGAGAGAAGAGAGTGGTCATAAAAGAGTTATCATCATTCATCTTAAGTGTCAATCTGATACAAATGTGATATATAAAGTGGTAGAAGTAGTTAGTGATTTATCTATCTAAGTCATCATTGATTAATTACTAATTAACTGCCTAACTGTAACTAATTGTGTCACAATGAATAGTAATAACTGAAATCACGAAAACTGTTTAATAGTCTTAACTCACTGCTGCTTCTTTCTTCAACAAAGATAAAGATTAAGTGGGCGTTTAACCATGAAAACTAAACTTTTTGAAGTTGGAGTTGGACTTGGAGTTGAAGTTGGAGTTGAAAGTGTGTTTGTCCAAGAAAATAATTAGAGTGGTTTTTAATTTTTTTGTGAGAGAAGGAAAATGGAAAAAAAAGTGAAAACAACTTTTTCTTGTTTTTCACTTTTCGAAATACAACTCCAAGCTATATTTGAATTCTCATGGCCAAATATCAACTTGAAGTTGTATTTAGCATAAAGTGAAAAAGATTTTCAGAAAAGTGAAAAAATTCTCATGACCAAACTAAGACTATTCTTGAAAAGTGAAAAAATTCTTATGATCAAACTAAGACTAGTCTTTATGTTGCATTCAATTTGGATACTAACACTGACATTGGAGAGAGAACAAAAGATAGCGAATATCATTGACATTTAGAGAAAAAATACCGAATATCATTGACATTTAGAGAACAAAAGGATTGAATATCATAAGCAAAAAAGTGAACCTTCCATTCCTTCAGCACAGAGAATTTATGTACAAGATATTTAACAGTCAAGATTGATTTTAATGAAACTCCATAAGAGCAAGCATAAAACTGCACAAAGTCTCTCTTCAAACCATTCTGGTTTTTGCTGATAGAGTTTGTCGTCGCTAAATTAATTTATTCGAATCTTCATTATCTTTCTGAGCTCTACCATCTATGATTGTATGTCAGCATAGAGAAATTTAAAGTTTTTGTGATGAAACTTTTCGTAGTTAAAATTTAACTAATTTAAAGACAAATAATATATTTATCACAAAATGGGTACATCATTATAGTGACAAAATAACATGTCACTGATAACTTCAAATTAATGATTAATGTTACTCAATAATTGGAGCTAACTATTTTTTGGAGGAAAACTTTAGTGGACAAAATCTTTACTACCAAATTTTGTATTTCGTAACTAAAAGTATGTGCATCTTATATTTAAACACAAAATGTAATTTTTGTCACGATGACAAATTTGTTTCTTGGCTGATAGTTTCGGGGTTAAATATAACATTTATTGTGGTGTTTGCAGTATAGCTACAAAACATATATGTCGCTAATTTCTGTTTTTTATAGTGATCTTCAATGTTAAAATAACCGATCATGTTAAAAGTAATAGTACAACTGTAAGTCCTTTACATTATCTTGTGAAGGTTATGGGGTTCTTATTTATTGCTTTATTTCCTTCGGACAATCCAATAGTTTGAATCGCTCAAAACTTTATTTGAAAGGTAGTAATAAGAAAGTTTTTAACCTAAGTGATTACTCAGAATACTCGTTTGAGAACTTTTTTATACCAATTTTAAGGTCAAGTTTTAAAATTTAATGGCTTACTAAAGCATAGAACTGCTGCAAGTAAAACAAAGGAAACTGAGTAAATTAAAGAGAAAATACTCTCTTTCACCCCTGAACTATAAGCGAAATTGCTGAGACACACTTGAATTTAAAGGGGATCCTATTACTTCCTGGATTAATTAAAATCATATTTTTGACAACCTTAGTGCCTATGTGGCACATACGTGTCCAACACATTGAACGTTCACGTTTGTGTCACGTAGTGCCACATAGGCACCAAAGTTGTCAAAACTACGATTTTAATTAGTTCAGGGGACAATAGGACACCCTTTAAGTTGGGGTGTGTCTCAACATTTTTGCATATAGTTCAAAGTGGAAATAGAGTATTTTTCCTAAATTAAATAATACTCCCTATATTTCTAAACAAGTACTCTTTTGGCTTGGGCACACTCTTTAATAAATTATTCACTCCTTGAAAATTAAAGATAATTTTACCAACTTACCCTCATTAAATTTTATCTCTTTCCAAGTTGACGTTGATTACTATATTTAAACTCAAGGTCATATCAGGAAGATTATGATCAAAGTATTCTTGAAAACTTAAATTTACACATATTTAGGAATAAAATCACAACTCCAAAAAAGTGTTTATAGAGGAATGAAGGGAGTATTTTCTTAATAAATAGCCAAGTAAATAAAAATACTTCTTCAAAATGGAATTGAACAACGGAGGAATGAAATACTAGTAGTGTCTTTCCGTGGCAATGGATTACGGTCCTAGGATTTTATCAAGGCAAGTTATCATGATCTAAAGTAAGTATTTCCTCTCGTTCAAAGTAAGAAAATTTTTGACTCAATGCACACCTATTATGAAAAAGAAATTAGAACATAAATTATACATTATTTTTTACTTTTACCTTTTTAGATATTATCAAACTAATCTTAAAATTTCAGGCACATTAAAATAATGTTAATTAATTCTCTTAGAACTCATAACCTAGAAAGTTAAATGATGGGTAAAATTGAAAGAAATTTTCAACATATCTCTTGAAAAATAAACAATTCATTTATTTTGGACATTGAAAAATAGTTCAACAATTTACTTATTTTGAAAGGAAGTATGGTTTAACATTGCTCATTTTAAAAAAACATGCATTTTTAAAATTTTTATCTTGTAACTCAAAATATTTAAATATTTATTTAAGACAATTTTGAAAATTTAGTCCCATTGATATGGGTACACGCACTTCGAGAAGCTAAAATAGTTGCATATCTATATTTTATGAGGCTTTACAACCTCAATAAACTTCTACTTTCAATACATAAATTTGTAACATTGTACTAGCTAGTTATTACATTTAGAATTGGGATGGGATGGGTTGTGCATTCGTCTTGGGTACAAATGATTCATCAGATGGATTAGGAGGGAAAAAGTTTGTGCATTTTTGGCACACACAAGTATTATGGATGCAAATTATTTTCCCATCTTCACCACAATCAACTTTGCAATCTCCTGGACTCTGACAAGGTCGTGTGGACCCTGCATTACCTGTAAATATTTGATGCGAATAAGTATTTATCTACGTATATAAAGGAGCAATCGATAGTATAATTTGTACATTCAATAACTTAAAAAATTCTTGAATGAACCTTTCCAAATGAGCCGGAAGTGAACACACCAAGATCACTTTGAAGGAAAGCATGTTCATCTTCTTTAGATAATAAACTTTGGTGACTATAACCTATCCAAATTCTTGCTATTATTTTTTATTTACTTGCTATAACTTTTAGGTTTGGAAAGATGGTTCTTGCTTAACAAGAGTTGTCTTTTTTTTTTTTTTTTTTTCTTTTTTAAAAAAAACACGTTTTGTATGGGCATTTATCTATCAATGTACTTTTATGTATGCACTTATCTTGATTTTTGTTAGTTATGGATCTCTTGGTTCAAAAAATTAAAACAAGTCTCAAAATATTTTTTTTAATTTTATTTAAAATCCAATAAATATGGTTGATTATATATTTCACTATAGTAATTATAGTTTACCATGTGGTTCACTATTTTTATTGTGCTAACACATGAAGATAAAAGATTTAATAAAGGATAAATTTTTCCGCCACGATAACTACTATAACTTCAAATACATATTGAATATGAAAGAGAGATTAACCTTTTCCAATCGACAAAAGCAAAAGGGCGAGAGCAAGTACCAGCTGCATCTTCTGCATCTGTATATCAATTATACCATAATTAAGGACTATATATCATTTATGAATAATTATTTGCATCAACTGTACACGGTGGTGAAATAAGGAATTATACTAAGGGGTATCAAAATATAAAAAAAATAAACACAAGTAAAAAACTGAAGAGAGTTAACATGGAGTAGTATTTATACATAAAATTAAAATTTAAAGTTTAGCTAAACATGTATCTTCAACGAAGGGATGTCAATTTGACACCATTAGCATAAGGTGACTTCGCCACATCTGCACAGTCTTATATACAGTGTTGTTGCTTTAATTATCAGAGAATTTTCTAAAATATAAAGAAAAATAGAATTGGAAAGTTGATAATTTCAACATAACCATTCTCTACGATACATTCATGACACATATAAGAAATCCATTACAAGAACAATGAAAAGAGTTTTCTAACCTTGTTGGAGGCAAAAAAGATACTAGTATAAAATCTGGAAGCTTTTTTAACAATTTTTTTTTAAATAATGATTGCTGAGAATATGAGGGATTATAGCGACAGCTAGGTTCTTTAAATATCCTTCAGTTTAGAGGTAAATGGTGAATTTTTAGAGATAAGAACAGTTTTATTAGCAATTTACCAGTTAAGCACGAAGGAAAATAATAACAAATACAGGAAGGAAAAAATGTGAAAAGGGAAAATTGCAATAACATCATCATAACAAGGAAAAAATCTACTCATTTCTGAATTATTTCTTGCTTTTCTTGTTTTAACAATAGGAAAGGTACTAGGTCTAGAAGACTGTAAAAAATATTCTAATTTTAATAAAGATACTTTAAATCAAAATTGTCGATTCTATGAAAATATTAAGCAATAAATGTAACAATACTTTATTATATCACATGACAGTCTCCATCAATTAGTGACATGATTCAATGCAGTGTCGGGTCCAAGATTTAGGGGTTGTGGGTGCCCGAAAAGTTTGAACACACATGTTGACGTCCAAAGCTTTAAGGTCCCGAAACCTAAAGCACCAAGTATCGGAGCATAACAAAATGAACATAGGTCCGCCTCTAATTCAATGAGTTTGAGAACAAGTAATTGATAAATGAATTTGATTCATGCGCAAGGAATTGAATTTTGGATGTTGCAAGTTGCGAACTCGCGGGTATAATTATTTACGCTTATTAGGTTCCGGCGAGGTTGGTATTTGTGGAGGTATAATATGGTCAAATATTGGGTGGTTGGGCAACAGGGTTGATGATATGTAACATGGATGATTTTGAAGTATGCTTTAGGATCTGGAATTGGGTTTAGCAGTGTATATAAGCTTATGCAATTTAACTACAAAGAATGGAGATGCATACCTGACAAGTCATAAGAACCAAGCTCTTTTAATTGTTCTTTTCTTGTGGTAAACATTCTTAAGGGTAGGATAACACTACCAACTGTTGGTAGCTTAGGATATATAAGGTGTGTTTACAAAAACTGCAAGGGGGCTTAATATTCTCAATATGAAAATATTGAATTCGGCAGTGTTAAGTCTTCGTTTTGATGATTCACAAACTATCAACTTGAGACTTGGTTCATAAGGAGTCATTAATTAACAAAACTGCAACTGCTCAGGGATGAGGTTGATCACGCACTCGTCACTTTCACTTGGTTAGCACTACAGTTGGAAAAGTACTATTTTAGATAGTGAGTTGGTTGCAAGACTACAACACCTTTTCGCCCCAGCCAATCAGAGTGTAATACCCCGTAAAGGTCTTAACTCAATTCAGCTCTCAGTTGCATGTTTAAAGGGTCCAAGACTTGAACATTTCACTAAGTGTTGAGGACTTAGTTACTTTCTAGACCCCTAGACTTTACGGATTTTTAAATTGACCTTCCCGATCCCAAAATATTGGTTTTTAAGTTGATTCATGTTTAGGGATGTCAAAAGTACATTTCGGATGAGTTTCAGAATTTTCAAACGAGCGTAGGGGCACGTTTGGAGAAGCAAACCAGTGAGGCCACTGGAATAAGCTTGTGTCGCCTGGGCAAATCCGCTGGGATAAGGCCCGCGTCGCCTGGGCTAGTCTACCGGGATAAACCCCGCGTCGCCTGGCACCTATATGTTCAACTTTTGATTTAAACGCCCAAGGGGTACTTGGGTCATTTTCCATCATCCAACTCATCCATAAACACGAATTGGGGCTCCTAAGGAGCATTATTGGTCCTTTTTCTCACAAATGCTCTCAAGAAAAGCCCTCTCTTTCCCCAAGAACAAACCCTAACCCTTCCACAAGAAATCAAGGAATTCAAGCTTCAAGTTCAAGAAGCCCTCAAGAAATCTTCAAGAAATCATCTATTAAGGTATGTGGGAGTTCATCCATGGGTCCCCTTTCATCCATGGAGCCCAAGAACCCTTTTTGGTTTTAAATTATTAGTTTTACATGTTTAAGTTGAACTATCTCCATGAATCTCTTGTTATTTTGATTTCAAGGTATGATTATAAGTGCTTTCAAGTGGAATAAGTCATATCATGTTTTAAATATTGTAATTTTCATGTCATATTCAGTTGATTCCGGATAAATCCCCAAGTTATGATTTTAGCCATGACATCCTATTGTTTCCTTATGTTTAAGATATTCTCATGTATAAATTTATGATTCACATGTTTGATGAAATGCCCATATTTAAGTCTTTAAACCATAATCAGTTAATACAATATTTCAAGTTTGATATCATATTTTATACTCATTTAGTGCTGGTGGGTTATGAACACCCGATACCTATATGATTCACATAAATTCAGCTTTTTAAGTACTTAGATAGTTAATCCATGAATCTTATCAATATACTCAGATATTCATATTCATGTTGAGCATTATTAGTTTATATGTTAATAATTACCCTAGAATCAGTTGCACTGTTATTTTTAGATACCATGGCCTGAGCTTATCAGTTATCAGTTATCAGTACATGCACCAGTTAGCATTTTAGTGTCTTCTAGTTAGGAGTAGGATTTAGGACCGAGTGAACCCAGGGATAGGGGCTCACCTTTCAGTAGAGGGTGTGACCCTTAGTAGCAATCGCTGCGTTTCAGAACTACGTAGCCAGCATAGGTTAGAGATATCAACATGCCAGTTGAGGGTTGATAAGGTGTTTACCTGCCAATTGAGGGTGACAGATATCTTATTAGAGAACTTTCCATTTGAGGGTGAATCCTTAGTACTTCAGGACATCAGTTTAGTGGAACCACACAGCTAGTGTTAGTACCCGTGGCACGGTACTGACCCCTTCGAATTGGGGTTACAGGTTGAACCACGATTAGCTCAGATTGGGGCATATCGGTTGCATGATACCTCCCACAGTTTCAATCAGTATTTAGTGTATTTTTAGTTCAGGTTTGTTTGACTAAGTGTACAAACTTTTAGATATTCAGTTATAGAGATTTTAGTTTTTCAGAATTATAAATTTTCTCAGTGACATAACATATATACACTTAGTCTTGCATTCTCAGATATTACAGTTTTCATGCATTCAGTTATATCATGTTGTTCAGTTAGTCCTCATCTCATATGCACAGTATCCCATAGTTTCAGTCTAGTTATTTAGACTAAGTACAATTCAATTTTACATGACCAGTATTCAATTATTAGTTAATCAGTATACAATTATTAGTTACTCAGTATATAGATACTATCTAACTAGTATACAAATTCCAGTTATCCAGTATTTAAATATTAGTTATTCAGTATTCAGCTATCAGTCATTCAGTTAATATAACACCCCGCATTTTGGGCTAGAACAAAAATCATCGTTTCTATGGGTAGATGATCCAAAATTCATAAATCCTATGAAAATTTGGCATGTTAATCAATTATGTAGTATGGGATCATATTTGAGCATAAATGAGATCATACAGGTCCCCAAACTCAAGGACGAGTTGAAAGCTTTCCTATCGTTGGAGTTTGAGTAAGCGTCGAAACTTGGGTCAAATTCAATCGACCATAACTCTTTGTTTATGAAGAACAGGGTGGTCTACTATATATCAAATTAAAACTATTCTAATTAGCTTTCCAACGATACCAATTTCACCAAATTTGAGATCAAAGCAAAAAGTTATACCCATTTTACTTTAGCATGTCTGTTTGTCGACAAGTGATGACCTGAGCTGATAAGTTATCACATATGTGATGACCTATCAGCCATGTCATCATCCCAAGGAAGTAACTCACAAAAATCAGCCTCTGAGTGATGACCTGGTGTGATAATCTATCACATATGTGACGACCTATCAGCCAAGGTCATCACCTTTAAAATTCAGCATTTCCTAAATGGTTTTAGAGGGATATTTTGGTATTTTCCCTTTACCCCATAACTTCATAAACACTGAATTCAACCCCCACTTCATGAAAAATACACTCCTTTCTCTTAAATCCTTAGAAGAACCAAACCCTAGGGCCTCAACCTAAGATTCAAGATCCCTCAAAATTTCACCATTAAATTTCAAAATTGATTCAAGAATTAGAATCCCCAAACTAAAATCTTCAAGAATCATCCATCAAAAGCACAATAGAGTCCCAAAAGCAAGTGTTCATCCAAAGTTCATAATCTAATATACGTGGGGTTTATCCTAAAAACTACATGGGCTTGTAAACACTAGAACATGATTTAAAGATTGTCAAGCATGAATTTAGAAAAGGGATTTTGAAATACATGATTTTATTAAACATTATGAATGTTTAATTGTACTGTTGATTTGGTCTTTAGGCCTTCTTCCCCCTTTAAATTAATTTACATGTATATGTATATGTATGAAGATTTAGATTGAAGATTGTTTGAGAGCACAACTTATGAAATCCCTCTCTTGTGATAACTTTAAGTTTATGATATTAATGTGAAGGATTTAAAATGCATGATTTATGGCTTGAAAATAGTTTACTCAAATACCATAGTATTTTGAGCATGATTTTGAGATTTTGAGAGGGAGTTTCTTGAAATAAATGTGCTTTGTTAATGAGAGAAAGATTTGCATAAGATTAAGAATTTTTGACATGACTACCTTGTATCATTGAAATATTGTCAAAGAGAGTTGCATATATGTGTTTACATGAGTATTTAAAGAAAGGGTCCTTTGAACTGATTTATCGATATGGTGGTCCTAAACTTTATATTTTAAAAACAAAGATTATAATAAACTAATAATGGCTCAGAGATGTGACTTGCAAGTCAATGGTATGACGATACCATACGTATGTATGCCATAACAAGTATGTTTTCAGAGTATGTTTTCAGAGAATGCACGTTTTAATAGTTAAAAATGGGAATAAAGAGAGTTAGGTGGTTACCCGAAGAAGGCTTGAGTTCAAGTAACTTTTAGCCTAAAACTGTATTTGTTGATATGGATAGATTATTATTATACACTGGTGATGACCGTATGGCATAGTAGATTCAGAGACTCTGACCCTAGAGGCATACTTGGGTTGGGGGCTTGGCTGCCGAGTTAATGGTAAATTCTATATTTCCCATGGAATTTCAGAGTTGTAAGGTATAACACCTAGCACAGAAGTAAAACAAAGAGTATCACAGAGTTGATATGATTTTACAGAGTCTTTCAAAATGTCCATGTGATTTCTTACTATATGATATGTTTATGAACTATTTTAAATTGCTCTCATATATGTTGAATATAAATTATTATTTTAGATTTTACTCTGCATACCGGTACATCTGTATTAACCCCCTACCTCCCAAGTTTGGAGGCTCAATCTAGGGGTCCAGCTAAGCAGTAGAGTATTTTAGAGAGATATGATCTGTGCAGTGCTGAGCCTTCTTTGTTTTAAAAGGCCTGTTTATTTCAGATTATGTTATTCCATTTGTTTTGGTCTATTGGGGGCCTTGTCCCAGTTTTCAGACAGTTGTCACTTGATTATATAGTAGAGATTTTACAGACTGTTCTAGATGTTGTTTAGTTGATTTCGGATTTTATTCCTTATTGTTAAACTGAACCAAGAGTTTTGACCATGTTTCCGTATTAAATTATATTTTTGTATTTTCTTTTATTATATGAATGTTGTGCATGATTACCAGATAGAGTAAGACGTCTGGGCCTTCATCGTTTGGGATGTCCATCATAGCCAGGGCCCCAGTTCAGGTCATGACAAACTTGGTATTAAAGCACGATTCATGGTTCCAGAGTGTCTACGAAATCGCATCGGGGAGAGTTTTATTTATGGGTGTGTAGCGCACCACACTTATAAGCAGGAGGCTACAAGGAGTTTAGGAATGTCTCTCTATCTTCATGTTCTAATTTGTGCTATGGAGTTTCCTCTTTCATACTCTAATTAATGCTATGGTGTCGCCCATATGAAAGTAAAGTTATCCCAATTCTTTTCTTACTTTGATGTGCTCAGATATATATCATTATTGGGGTAATTCAAGTGTAGAAGTTCAGAGTCTAAATGGTATGGTCCTTTCTGATTGAGTCATATAAGATTTTAAAAATTATGCAAGGGCTTGAGAAAAGTCCATTACTGCTTCAGAGTATACTGATTCTAGTGTAAGCTTTGATTCTGATAAGATCGTGCCTCTCAGTCTGCAGTATTAAGTGTATTCTACCCTTTTCAAAAAAAAATTATGTTGCAGATGTCATGCCTAGAAAGGTGAATGATGTGTACCAGAATGTTGGAACTGTATTTCCACCTGAATAGTAGTATGAGTTAAAGTGTTGTTGTCATGACCTATTGGTAGTGATATTGGACCAAGAAGTTGGTGATGTGAAGTCACAAAGTTAGAAGTCAGAGTGAGGGTGACTTTTGTGTAAACAAATATTTTAGTTAGATAATCGATGTTTGGGGATAATTTACCCCTTTATAGTGATCGACTAGTGTGGTAGTTAGTAGCATGTATGGATTGTATGGTAGTCTGTAGGGGAAGTATTTGACTTAGATTTTTATTTATATAGTGTAAGATGTGTATTCTTAGATTATTGAATATTATGTGTCAAGTTTCAATCTCTTGTAATCTTATTATCATTGTGTTGTTGAAACTAAAAGTCTAGTGAAGCTGTGTGGGGCTCTTTCGATTCACTAGCATAGTAGCCTTATCATTCATCTCATATCCTTGTTCAAAACACAAAATCAAAGTCTAGTAAAGCTATGTGAGGCCTATTTCGATTCACTAGCAACTTGTTGTTCTTGTGTTGGTTGGAACTGGGGGTTTAAAGGCGTAATAGTAAGAAAAGTGGTATGGAGGATTATGGAATATATGTATAGCCAAATTTTTTTGCATGAGATTGAGTTGGTAATGAAGTGATACGCCCTTGTGTGTTAGTTTAGTAAAATATAGGGAAGGAGTTATTAGTTAAGGTGAATTATTGTTGCTTGAAGTATGAAAATGGCTAGATTAGCCAGTAAATTATTATTATAGACTCATGGTTGTTTATGGAATTTGAAGGTAGACTAAATGTACACTTGGGTAAGTAAATGTGATGTTAGAAAGCCGTATAGTAGATAAGATTGTATGGGGTTATGATATAAGATTAAGGTTGACCATGTCTATTATGTGACTTTACCCCTTGACCTTCTTTTCGTTGGTAGTTGTAAACTAGTACTATTTGTAAAAAGGTATGTAGTAGATTTTTGAAGTATAGTAGTAATGTCATAAAGATGTTTTAGTTGTAGGTAGTAGCTAGATAAAATAAGGTATTTAGGTAGGATGTCCCAATTTCGTAGACTAGTATATTATGTTGCATTTTTCATTGATGGTAGAACTCCAAATTGAGGTCATGCAGCTCATGACTTATGTACTCATGCTTTATAGTGTGCTCAATTCCTATAACTCATGCTATACTCCTAATGATTGGCAAAAATTCAGCTTATAGAAATGTATGCCCTCAATTCAGATTTACTTTGATAAACCCCTGATGTTGATTTGTTATTCCTCAGGCCTCAGTTAAGTGTCAAGTCTCATATAATATCCTTCCATACTTCAAGGTTTTATGTTCTAAACTTTTGGTGACTCCTTATGTATTGATAGTGGTGATGAGTGAATATTTCTTGTTGATGGAAGATCATTGTATACTTGTTTTAGATAAGTCCATAAGTGTGAAGTGAAATTTGGGGCCAAGTTTTTTGATACATGTGATGGTTAATAGAAAATTTATGTGTGTATATTCTTGGGGTAGCGCGTGAGAGTTGTATTATGGTGCTTTAGATAATATATGAAGTACGTCTTGATTAATGTTGCCTTGAAGTTCATATGTGGTTATAACTATAAGCTTGAATGACATGTTGGGATGTAAGTGGAGGAACGCAATATGCGCTAGTGAATCCATAGTAAGAGTTTAGAGTTAGTCATTGAAGTGGTAGGGCACATTATGCTTAGGAAGTGATAAAAAAAATATAGAAGGTTGAATCATATGGTTTAGAATAATATCGTGGTGTAGCGTGTTGTATTTTGTGATTTAGAGTTAGGCTTGATAACGGTGAAAGGATTTCAGCTACTTTAGCTATTAGTAGAAAGATTTATCGATGCCCATATGAGAATTTTAAGCTGAATTGAATGAGTATGGTACTTAAGGGGGATAGTATGGTTAAGGGATTATTCGAGGAGTGTGCTAAGCTTGAAATTAAGAAGTGGCATTGCCTAAGGCCTGGTAATTCTATCCTAGTTTATGAGTTATATGTCTATATTCCATGCTATGGAGTAGTGTTATTTTTGTGATTCCTTAGTTGGATGTCTTGTGTAACTCATGACCAAGATTCTTTGCTCCCTAATACTACTAGGACTTTTTTAGAAAGAGTGTTGAAGAGATACTTCGGTTAAGTATGAGGGTCCAACAAAATTCAGTCTGTATAGCTAGTAATTCAGTTTAACAGTCAGATAGACAAGTTGCTGTGGTTTTCCACCTTTTCACGAAGTCCTACTATCTGAAGTTTTATGCATATGACTATCCCAAGAGATAATCTATTCTATCCTTGTAAGTTGAGATTTCAGTTCAGTCAAAGAATCATGTTTCAGATTCAGCTACTTAGTCATGACTCAGTTCATAAGAGTTCAGAGCATAATTTCAAATACTTCCAAGTATTTTAGCTCAGGCAGTACAGTACCCTGATACGATCTAAGTCATGTTTCCTCATGGTTCGTACTTGTATAAGTTATCACTTCTAAATTCAATATATATGATTGGATCATGAACACTTCAAGGAAATCCTAAACTCTTAGGATGAATCAGCTCCTTAAAGCAAGTAAAGTCAAGTAAACTCGGAATTCAGTTTCATGATAATAGTTTAAATATTTAAGCTCGGCTATATTCTTTCTTAGAATACATATCATGTCCACATTATTCCATACCTTTAAGACTTCAACATTCTTACCCATCATTGGGGGACGAATGATCCCAAAGGGGAGATAATGTAATACCCCGCATTTCGGGCTAGAACAAAAAATCATCATTTCTATGCATAGATGATCCAAAAGCCATAAATCCTATGAAAATTTGTTATGTTAATAAATTATGTAGTGTGGTAACCTATTTGAGCATAAATGAGATCATACAGGTCCCCGAACTCAAGGACGAGTTGAAAGCTTTCCTATTGTTTAAGTTTGAGTGAGTGTTGAAACTTAGGTCAGATTCAATCGGTCATAACTCCTTTTATATGAAGAACTGGGTGGCCTACTGTATATCAGATGAAATCTTTTCGAATTATCTTTCCAACGATACCAATTTCGCCCAAATCCTAGATTGAAGCAAAAAGTTATACCCATTTTACTTCAGCATGTTTATCTGTCGACAAGTGACAACCTGAGCTGATAAGTTATCACATATGTGACGACCTATCAGCCATGTCTCATCCCAAGGCAGTAACTTACAAAAATAAGCCTCTGAGTGACGACTTGGTGTGATAAGTTATCACATATGTGACGACCTATCTGCCAAGGTCGTCACCTTTAAAATCAGCATTTCCTAAACGATTTTGGAGAGGTATTTTGGTATTTTTCCTTCACCCCATAATTCCATAAACACTGAATTCAACCTCCACTTTACCAAAAATACACTCCTTTCTCTCAAATCTTCTCAAGAACCAAACCCTAGTTCCTCAACCTAAGATTCAAGATCCCTCAAAATTTCACCATTAAATTTCAAAATTGATTCAAGAATTAGAATCCCCAAACTAAAATCTTCAAGAATCATCCATCAAAAGCACAAATAGAGTCCCAAAAGCAAGTGTTCATCCAAAGTTCATAATCTAATGTACGTGGGGTTTATCCTAAAAACTACATGGGCTTGTAAACACTAGAACATGATTTAAAGATTGTCAAGCATGAATTTAGAAAAGGGGTTTTGAAATACATGATTTTATTAAACATTATGAATGTTTAATTGTACTGTTGATTTGGTCTTTAGGCCTTTTCCCCCTTTAAACTGATTTACATGTATATGTATATGTATGGAGATTTAGATCGAAGATTGTTTGAGAGCACAACTTATGAAATCCCTCTCTTGTGATAACTTTAAGATTATGATATTAATGTGAAGGATTTGAAATGCATGATTTATGGCTTGAAAATAGTTTACTCAAATACCATAGTATTTTGAGCATGATTTTGAGATTTTGAGAGGGCGTTTCTTGACATAAATGTGTTTTGTTAAAGAGAGAAAGATTTGCATAAAATTAAAAATTTTTGACATGACCACCTTGTATTATTGAAATATTGTCAAAGAGAGTTGCATATATGTGTTTACATGAGTATTTAAAGAAAGGGTTCTTCAAACTTCATTTATCGATATAGTGGTCCCAAACTTTATGTTTTGAAAACAAAGATTATAATAACCTAACAATGGCTCAGAGATGTGACTTGCAAGTCAATGGTATGGCGATACCATAAGTGTGTATGCCATAACAGAGTATGTTTTCAGAGAATGCATGTTTTAAAGAGTTAAAAATGGGCATAAAGAGGGTTAGGTGGTTACCCGAAGAATGCTTGAGTTCAAGTAACTCTTAGCCTAAAATCGTATTTATCGATATGGGTAGATTATTATTGTACGCTGGCGACGGCCGTGTGGCATAGTAGATTCAGAGACTCTTACCCTTGCGGCACACTTGGGTTGGGGGCTTGGCTATCGAGTTAATAGCAGATTCCATATAGCCCGTGAAATTTCAGAGTTGTAGGGTATACCACCTAGCACAGAAGTTAAATAAAGAGTGTCACAAAGTTCATATGATTTTACAGAGTCTTTCAAAATGCCCATGTGATTTCTTACTATTCGATATGTTTATGAACTATTTGAAATTGCTCTCAAATATGTTGAATATAAATTATTATTTTTGGATTTTCTCTGCGTACCAGTAAATCTGTATTAACCCCCTACTCCCAGGTTTGGTGGCTCAATCTAGGGGTCCAGCTTAGCAGTAAAGTATTTCAGAGAGAAGTGATTTATGCAGTGGTGATTCTTCTTTGTTCCAGAAGGCCTATTTATTTCAGATTATATTATTCCATTTTTTTGTTCTACTGGTGGCCTTGTCCCAGTTTTTAGACAGTTGTCACTTGATTATGTAGTAGAGATTTCACAGACTGTTCCAGCTATTGCTTAGTTGATTTAGGATTTCATTCCTTATTGTTAAACTGAACCAAGAGTTTTGACCATGTTTCCATATTAAATTATATTTTTGTATTTTCTTTTATTATATGAATGTTGTGCTTGATTACCAGATAGAGTAGGACGTTCGGGCCTTAATGGTTCAGAATGTCCGTCATGGCCAGGGCCTCGGTTCGGGTCATGACAGTTAATAAGATCGGCTTATTATACATTATGTTTGGTTTTTTATGTTTATGCATTCATGATCAGTATATTCGTATATTAAAATCCTCGGGTTATATTAATTTCTATCACGTAGTTTTAGATCCAGTATGTATATAGTATCCATGTTTTACTGTTTTCCAGCTTCAGTTCTACTATATTACAAAAGTATAGTTTTTAAGAAACTAAGTGTAGTGATTCACCATCTTATCAGATTTTGTTGGTTAATCATGTTTTAAGATATATCAGCTTTTAGCTTATTTCAGTCTCTTTGTGAGTCTACTTACACTTAGCATGCATGTCTAAGATTACACATGAAATCAGTTTTACTTATTATATTCACCCCCACTTACTCAGTACATTCCAGAAGTAATGATCCATATATATGTCTGTGTGGCTACATTGTTTCATAATGTAGGTACCAGTTATAGACCACACATCATGATTAGACGGTTCCAGTTTCCATCCAGTAAGTAATGAGTTCTCCTATTTCGAGGACTCTAGTCAGATGTTTACTATGTACTTTAATTTTATCATTATTCATATGTATTGATTAGTGGTAGCTGGAGATATGTCTTAGCTATCTATTGTTAGTATAGTAGAGGCTTCATAGATGTCAGTCAGAGCCAGTCATGTAATTTCAATTTCTCTCTTCAGATTTATCAGATTGTAAACTTTATCTGTTACATACTTATTCAAATTTCATTATGATTATGTTCCTGCACAGCAGAACTAGCAATTTAATACATATTAAATCAGTTACTCAAGAAATATGCCAGTTCATGGGTTAGCTTGGGATTACTTGTGGTTTCAACCACCATGTTATGACTAGGGGGTAGCCTTAGGTTGTGAAAAAATTGGTATCAAAGCCCAAAGTTCAAGTGTCCTAGGGTGTTTATGAAGTCGTGTCTAGTAGAGTCTTGTGGAATGGTACAGAGATGTTTGTACTTTTCTTCGAGAGGCTACGGGGCATTTAAGAAATGTCTCCCTTCTTTCATGTCTCAGTTCGTTCAGTAGAAGTGTCCTCTAAGAAATTTATATAGATTTTCACTTTGCTCCATTTATGTCAACTCTGCCTTATTTTTAAGGTAACAAAAATAATGAAGCTTAAGTCCTTACAGATAGAGTTTTTTCAGATAGTCCCCACAAACTATTATTAGATTATATATAGGCTCAAAAGTATCCCATTAGTGCCTTTATATTCCAAAGCATGAAGTATTTCATTCATATTCATGAAAATCATGCACTAATCCAAAGTTAGAGGTGCTTTCAAATCCCTTCTCAGAATCCTTTAATAGCATATGATGTTGAATTAGAAGCATGAACCCAGAAGTTTAGTAACAGTAAAGTGGGTATAATATTTATCTAGATTCAGTAGATTTTGTATCCATGGGGCTAGTTGAATGAAAGGTGAATCAGTAGGCTTGAAACAGTGTATACAAGAAATAAAGTTAAGTATGATGGTGTGGGTGTGCTTAGATAGTACCCTTGAGTTGCTAAGTGTGAATGAGGTTTGTAATGTAGTATGTAATGTTCTTACTAGCTATGTTAGGGGCTATAGAAAGTTAAGAGTTGCATATCAGAAAGAAGTACTAGCAGAGAGTCTTACACTTTCAGGTTTAGTCTTTCAGGGTGATTTTATCATTTATGTGTATTACCCCAGACTCTAGAGTAAAATGGTTGCAGTTTGGTTAGAGTTTTAAAGGGTCCCGCAGACTTAGAATGATGGCTTTAAGCAAAGGGGAGATGATAGAACAAGTAACCAAGTCATGCTCTCAGAATTTAGTAGTG
Organism: Capsicum annuum; assembly: GCF_002878395.1. Lineage (NCBI taxonomy): Eukaryota > Viridiplantae > Streptophyta > Magnoliopsida > Solanales > Solanaceae > Capsicum > Capsicum annuum. The sequence goes on from NC_061111.1 coordinate 28,111,660, forward strand.
ATGCCAATGTATTATGGATCATTAGTAGAGGAGGAAGATGCCTGACCCATTCTTATCTTAGTGTAAAGTTTTTCAGTCTTTACGACATCTACTCATGCCTTATATGTCAGCTCCATGATCATAGTTTATATTCATGAACATCATAAAGAATTATGTACGCTTTTACTTCCTAGTATACAGAGTTCCAGTCCACTCAGTAGTACGAATAATATTCTATGAATTTACGAACTCCAAAATCAGTTCACACAACTCATGACTGATGTACTCATGTTTTACAGTATGCTTAGTCCCCATAACTTATGCTACACTCTTAATGACCAGTGAAATTCAGATTTTGTCATGTATGTTCTTAGATTAGATCTCTCTTTGATGAATCCATGATGTTGATATTCTATTCCTTAGGCTTCAGTTAGGTGTCAAAGTTATGCATAGTATCCTTTCATGTTTCAGTTCTTCAAGTTTTAACCTTTCAGTGAGCTCTACTTATGAAATGATAGTGGCGATGAGTAATTGTTTAGATGGGAGAGAGTTAGTGTTTCATGTAAGGGAAATATTATTGAATGCTTGTTTTATGCAAGATAATAAGTTTGAAGGAATATTGAGGTAGAGCTTTAAATATATGTCATGGTTAGATAAAAATTCTATGTGTGTTTTATTAGGGATAGTGCAGGAAAGTTGTTAGTGATAGAGGTTTTAGAGAATATGATAAAGATGCTTTTATGGGTGTTTGTTCAAAAGTTCATATGTGGTTATGAAGATAGGCTTGAATTTCATGTTTGTATATATGTGGATAAATGCATTGGGTGTTAGTGAATTCCTAGTAAGAGATTGGATTAATTGTTACAGTGGTAAGAGGAATTATTCTTTAAATGGAAGTTGTGAACATGCATGGGGTATTGAATTCATGATTCAGACTAGTATTACAGCGTTATGTTTGCACTTTTTAGATTCGAGTAGGCTTGAACATAGTGAGAGAATTCAATTCAACTCAAACTTCAGTAAATAGAGTCAGCAGTGCCCATATGAAGATTTTAAGTAGCCTCAAGAGAGGTATAGTATTGAAGTGGAATGTATAGTTCATGGAGTATTTGAGGAGTGTGTCTCAGCTTCAAAGTAGCAGTTTCATGGTCTAATACATAACAATTCTATCTTAGCTTATGTTTAATAGGCCTATGTCCCATGTTACAGAATTATAGCCATGTTGTGATTCCTCATTCAGATATCTAATTCAAATTATGCCCAAGATTCTTTGCTTCCTAATGTTATTAGAACTTTTTAGAAAAAGCGTTGAAAAAATACTTCAGTTGAGTATAAGCTTTCAATATGAGATAGTTTGTATAAACAACAATTCAGTTTAGCAGTCAGATAGACAAGTTCCTAAGGTTTTCCATCCTTCCACTATCCGAATCCGAAGTCTCATAAATATGGCTATTTCATGAGTTAAATTGTTCGTATCCATTCAATTTGCCAATTCAGCTCAGTTCATGCATCATGCATTAGTTTCAAATTCCAGATATTTAGTCATAATTTAGTTTGTAAATGTTTCATGCATCATCTCAATATTTCCTTAGTATTGCAGCCAAGTCAGTATGATTCGGGGGAACAAAATATCCCAAGGAGGAGATATTGTAATACCCTGAGTTTCCATGTCCTAAACCTCTCATCTTTTCTTTACCAACCCAGATCAAATTTGAGGTAATGTTTTCCATGAATTCACGAAATCAGTTCAGTTTATGTATCATGTTTCAGACTTAGTTATGTAATCATGTTTTCAGTTGAGTATATGATTTCAGTTTCCCCAGTATTCTTAGCTAACCAATCTTATTTGAGGATGAATATTTCCAAGGGAGAGATATTATAATACCCCATAAAAGTCTTAGCTCAATTCGGCTCTCAGTTGCATTTTTAAGGGGTCCAAGACTTGAACATTTCACTAAGTGTTGAGGACTTAGTTACTTTTAAGACCATTAGACTTTACAGATTTTTAAATCGACCTTCCTGACCCCAAAATGTTGATTTTTAAGTTGATTTATGTTTAGGGAGGTAAAAAGTACATGTCGGGTGAGTTTTAAAATTTCTAGAAGAGCGTAGCGACGCGTTTGGAGAAGCAAACCAATGAGGTACCCGGGATAAGCCCGCATCTCTTGGGCTAGTCCGGCGAGATAAGGCCCACACTGACTGGCCTAGTTCGGCGGGATAAGGCCCGCGTTGCTTGGGCTAATCTACCGAGACAAAACCCGCACCGCCTGGTACCTATATGTTTAACTTTTGATTTAAATGCCCAAGGGGTATTTGAGTCATTTTCCATCGATTAACTCATCCATAAACATGAATTGGGGCTCCCACGAATCATTATTGGTCGATTTTCTCACAAATTCTTTAAAGAAAAGCCCTCTCTTTCCCTAAGAACAAACCCTAACTCTTTCTCAAGAAATCAAGGAATTGCAGCTTCAAGAAACCTTCAAGAAATCTTTAAGAAATCATCTGTTAAGTTATGTGGGAGTTCATCCATGGGTTCCCTTTCACCCATAAAGCCTAAGAACCCTTTTTGGTTTTAAATTTTGAGTTTTACATGTTTTAAGTTGAACTATCTCCTTGAATCTCTTGTTATTTTGATTTCAATTTATGATTATAAGTGCTTTCAAGTAGAATAAGTTATATCATATTTTGAATATTATAATTTCTATGTCATGTTCAGTTGATTCCGGATAAATCCGTAAGTTATAATTTTAGCATGTATTCCTATTCATGTACCCGGGATACGCCCACGTCGCATGGGCTAGTCCGCGGGATAACTCACCATAGCATGTATTCCTATTCTTGTACAAGTTCATGACTTCCAAGTGGCCTATGAAATGTCGTAATGATTGCATTTTGGACAGTTAATCATTACCATGTTTTATGATTATAAATGCTATCGAGTCTTGGGGGTATTCAATACCCGATAATCTAGTTGTTTATCTAGAATCTCAGTAGCTATAGATTATTCTTAGTAGGGTTATGAACAGTAGTGCCCAGTTAGTTAACAGAACTCAGTGAACTCAGTCCAGTTCAATCAGTCAGCACAATCAGTAACAATTCAGTCAAGCCTAGAATAGTCTAGAAATCAATTCAGTGTCTATTCAGTTGGGAGTAGAAATCAGCACCGAGCGAACCCAGGGATGGGAGCATTTTTGCTAGCAGAGGGTTTGACCCTTAGTATCAATACCTGCGTTATAGAACTACGTAGCCAACGTAGGTTGAGATATCTTTCTGCCAGACTAGGGTTGATTCATCTCGTACGAGTTTTCCTGCCAGTGAGGGTGGATGAAATGTTTTCCTGCCAGAGAGGGTTAACTCATAGCCATTGTTAGTATCCCTTGGCAAGGTGCTAACACCCTTCCAACTGGGGTCACAGGTTGGACCCCAACCTAGTTCATAATCGGGGTATGTTAGTTAGATGAACACTCCCATAGTTACAGTTTTAGATTTAGACTCAGTATCAAGCCTCAGTTCAGTTCACATAATCAGGACTACCAGATAAGTCACCAAGCTCAGTACGGAAGTAAGTTTAGTTCCATAGAATCAGGACTCTTAGAAATAGTCACCTAATTATTAGTAATTTAGTTATCAGTGATCTCAGTTACTGTAAACTAGATTTACATACAGTACTGCATAATTAGTATTTACAATAGTTTCAGATTTATATGTACTCTTATTCAGTTATATTCATGTTACTCAACGAGTTATTATTTATGCATATGAACCATTTCATATCAGCCTACCTCACTTAGCAAACCAGTACATTCAAAGTACTGATGCATACTCTTTCTTTTATGCTATGATGTCTTATATGATAGGTTCAAACGTATGGACTCCTGACCGTACTTAGAAGCCCAGACTATCAGCAACAAATTTAGTAGTGAGTCCTCTTAGTTTAAGGAAAGAGTTATCATTTTAGTATTTTAGTATTCAGTATATTCAGTAGTCAGAGTTAGTTAAGGACTTGTCCTATCAACTCCATATTAGGACAGATAGAGGCTTTTAGATTGGATTATCTCAGACAAATGTTTAGTTCTCAGTATTTATTTATCAGTATTCAGTATTTATTTTTAGTTATGAACCTTATGGAAGATTCAACCTAATTTTTGCATTATTACAGTATTGTTATTCAGTAATTATAGTAGGTACAAGTCATGGGTTAGCTTGTGGTCCTTCGGGATCGTGAGCACCGTGTGGCATACGGGGTACAGACTCGAGGAGTTACAAACTTGATATCAGAGACTAAGGTTCAACAGAGTCCTAGGGAGTATGAAAGCCGCGTCTAGTAGAGTCTTATGTATGGGTGTGTAGCGCGCCACACTTATGGGCAAGAGGCTATGCGACATTTTAGGAAAAGTTTCCTTTCTTTCGGTATTCATATCGTGCGAGTGAGCATTATCTCAAGTTAAACTCTCTGTCTATTCATATTGTCACCTGGACTAGTCTGATAGGATAAATCGCCTTATCATGTATTCCTATTCAAGTACAATTTCATGACTTCCAAGTGCTCGATGAAATGTCTCAATGATTGCATTGTGAACAGTTAATCATTTCCATGTTTTCAAGTATTTCCATGTTTTATGATTATAAATGCTATCTTGTCATGGGGGTATTTAATACCCGACAATCTAGCCATTTACCTAGAATCTCAGTAGCTACAGATTAGTCTCAGTAGTGTTACAAATAGTAGTGGTCAATCAGTTAATAGAAATCAGTGAACTCAATCCAGTTCAATCAGTCAGCACGATCAGTAATAGTTTAGTCAAGCTTAGAATAGTCTAGAAATCATTTTAATGTCTATTTAGATGGGAGAAGGAAAGAACACCGAGCGAACGCAGGGTTGGGGGCATTCCTGTCAGCAGAGGGTTTGACCCTTAGTAGCAATCTCTACATTACAGAACTACGTAGCCAACGTAGGTTGAGGTATCTTCCTGCCAGACTAAGGTTGATACATCTCATACGAGTTTACCTACCAGTAAGGGTGGACGAAATGTCTTCCTGCTAGTGAGGGTTAACTCATAGCCATTATTAGTATCCCTTGGCAATGTGCTAACACCCTTATAATTGGGGTCACAAGTTGGACCTCGACCCAGTTCATAATCGGGCTATGTAGGTTAGATGAACACTCCCATTGTTACAGTTTCAGATTTAGTCTCAGTATAAAACCTCAGTTCAGTTCACAGAATCAGGATTGTCAGACACAGTCACCCAACTCAGTACGAAACAAAGTTGAGTTCCACAGAATCAGGACTGTCAGAAACAATCACCTAACTATCAGTAATTTAGTTATCAGTGATCTCAGTTACGATAAAGTAGATTTACATGCAGGACTGCATAATTAGTATTTATAGCAATTTAAGATTTATGTGTACTCTCATTCAGTTATATTCATATTGCTCAGCTAGTTATTGTTTATGCATATGAAGCCTTGCATATCAGCCTACCTCACTTAGCATACCAGTACATTGAAAGTAGTGACACATACTCTTTCTTTTATGCTATGATATCTTATATCATAGGTTCAGACGCACGGGCTCCTGACCGTACTTAGCAGCCTAGACTATCAACAACAAATTTAGTGGTGAGTGTTTTGCAGAGAAATTTTGACTTTTTTGAAAAGAGTCGCCACTTAATTTTGAAAAGGAATTAAGAAACCTTTATAAAATACTTAGACGATTCAAAATAGGAAAATCATTTAAGTTTGAAGATTCTGAGTAAGCGGTTCCTATTGATGTTTTAGGAAGGTGTTGGCACCTAAAACGTCCGCTAACTTGTGGTTATCCGGACTGTTTGAAAATCGTCTATGATTAACCTTTAAAAAAGTTGATTTTTGAAAAGAAAGCAATTTTAGAAATATTTTGGTGTTTATGCAATACCAATTTTTTAGCTACTTGACTAAGGATTTAACTAGGTTCGCAAAACACATAAGATAAACAATCATAAAGAAGAGGGGAAGGGGAGGAAGTAAGGGATTTAGGCCATTGGGCCCAAATCAATAAGACCTGTTCTAGTCTAATTGGGCTTTCGACCCATTTCACCTGTCCTAGACTAGTTTTTTTTTCTCTCGAACCCTTAGCTTGAGTTTGCATCACCAGTATTATATTTACAACCTTGGCTTCGATGCCTAAATGAAGGAATAAAAATAAATAACTAAATAAATAAAGACAACAATAATAAATGAATGAAATGGAAACCGAGACTTTCAAGTTTCTTGGCCGCTTCAAATATGGACTTTAACCTATTTCTTCTTCTTTTGACTCCCTGGTTTCGGTATGCCATGAGGTCGATATTTGGGCTTCCGCTAGAAATTGACTCGATGAGTAAAATGCAATCGAGAGTTCATGGTGAACTCAAACGCAACACATTCACATGCATCCAAAAATAAATGGAAAATGATTAAGACTCTGCACTAGACCATTTGGACTTGGTATAATTAATCATACATCATAATAAGCTGTAAATAGCAATTAAAAAGATTATATTCATGCTCAAGTTGGTCCTATAGGTTGACAGAAGACATAAGAAAAATTTAGCATTCATTGTCACAGCCAGGCCAACATTTCATAAATAAAATTAACACAAATAAAGACATCTTTGATGACTAAAATAAGGAGGAAACAGGATCTTCAATATAGCATTTACCCAAACATAAAGAAACACAAGTTGATGTAAATTAAGCAGTTTAGATCCAAAGAAACCTGGACAATAATTATTTCATAATACAGCTTAACAAAACAATTTTAATCCAAAAGAAAATTCCAAACTAGCTAAAGGCAGTGATGAGGACAAAACAACAAGAACAATTTTAGCAAAATTCTTTGCGGACCGGAGCAACGAGCCTAAGACTAATATGAACGCCATGCCATAGAAAGTCTGGTTCTTCGGTCTATAATAGTCCTTATAGACGAAGGCGATCACTAGTATTCTGTAAAACATGGTCTTAGAAAACTTTAAAAGTTTTAGACCGCGAAAACCAATACCTAAGTAGGAAGTGATACGAATCATGCTCAAAGAAAAAGAGGGTATAAACTTCATCGATTTTCGACATCAAACGTATAACAAGAGACTAAATCTGTTCCTAGATTTGGCATTTTTCAACATACAATTACGCTCCAAAATCTTCAATAGAAAGAGTACAATCTATAGGATAAAAATAAACCGGTGGGGCACATTATTTCTATCCTTCTCTCCTTCCCGACAAACTCAAGAATAAGTTTTTGACAGTCACATGGTCATTGGAGAATCATAGGATTTTTCTAATTTTACTGTTGGACGTTTTCTCATCATCCTTTTGGTATTTGAGAAGCCAAAGGACCTCAAGAGGTAGTCCTATCGATGATGCTATCAACTCAATAATTATGACAGCATTCCAACACTAACAATAGATAAGAAACATTATATATCCACTACAAAAAAGACAAAACATCAATCAGAAGTGTTAAACAGGAATAAAGACATGAATTTTGACCATGAAAAAAGGCAAAGACAGTGCACAAAATGAAGATCCAGATCGCAAACTACTTGATAATGTCAAGATTAAATGACGAGTTACAAAATCGGGATAAGAATGACAGAAACCACATATCATAAGATTCAAATAGGAAATAGCCTAGCGTAATAACACAACTGAATGTTCTTCTTTGCTAAAGAAAAAACTATGGCCTTCAATGCCTATACAGCGAACACACAACATCTCTACTATTATGATCATACAACAACGTCTACAGCCAACCATCCAAACCGACCTCAGTTTTATCGTTCAATTAAGAATACACAGCCCCTACAACAAACTTCATGTTCATCATTTAAACAAAAATCACAGCTTTGACAATAGACCTCATGTTCATTATTCAAACAAATAACCATCGCTACGGTTAAAAGAGATGAAGAAGAAACATGCCGATAAAATTAAACGAGGAATAAGGATATTTACCTCTCTCGGGGCAGTAAAATGAGAGAACGAGCTAGTTTCCTAAATCCTCCACCACTAGAAATCCATGTTATCAACTTAAGGGCATCCGATTAATCGACCAACTTCAGAAAGAAGAACGAAAGAGAAAATTTTCACTAAAAATAAACTATTTTGCTTTCAGAAGTTTTTGCCTCTCCTCTTTTCTCCCAACCAAAATTTTTCCCGACCCCAGATTTCTTTTTTTTTTCCCCTTTTTCGAACCAAAAATTCCCTGAAGAAGGGAAAAGACCCCAAAATTTCTATCAAATTTTTCCCTTCTTTAGACCTAGTTTTTCTAAGAAATCCCCCAATCCAAGTATTCTCAACCCCCTCGATTTTTGAATCCCTTTGCTTCCAAGATTTTGAACCCAGAAAGGAGAGGCCAGTCCTCCAAAAAAATCTCCCTTCCCATAGCTCAACCGAGCTCTTTATAGAATACAAATTAGGGTAAAAAGGAAATCTTTAGCCGGATTTTTAGGAACATGCACCTCAGCTTGACGAAGTATAGATGCTGCGCTAGATTTGACCGTTATTGTATTGTAGGTGTCGAATTTCTAGAAGCCTCATTGAATTCGGATGCAGATTAGAGCAGTGGATTCGGGTCTGAGACGGGTCGGGGCTGGAGCATGGTCATAGTGTTGCTGTTGAAGCTGTTATATGCTCTTATTGCTATTATTGAATTATAGAGGGATAAAAAGGAAAAAAAGGTAGGCCGGGTTGGTTATGTGTCTGGGCCAAGTGGAATTGGGCTATGGCTATTATTTGAAGAGAAGGGAAAACAAATGGGCCTGGGGAAGGATGGTTGCTTGAAGCGTGTTTTGGGCTTTGGAAATTGTTTGGGTTTAAATAAAAGGATGAATTAGATTTGGGCTATTTATTAAATATCCTATTGATAGGATTAAGTCAATTGTGTTTAAATTTTGGTCTAATTGAAGATTAATCGGCCACTTTTGTTGCAAATGTAGCCAAATCAACTTCAATTAAATCGAATTTAATAAATTGACCAAATTGAATCAAGATTTGAAATGAATTTAGCAACTAGTTTAATCCCGAGCCTCTTTGATTTGATAAAATCAAGTAAACATTTCTCCAAATAAACCATTTTTTGAAGTAGATCATTTTCAAATCAAGATTTTAATTATTATATTTATTTTCAAAATAATCTTTAATTAAAATCCGATATTCCATAGAATAAACATTTAGGTAGTCAAATTATATAATATCGTATAATTAAACACGATAATATATAATTGCTACTTAAAGTGACAAAATCACGTACAAATTATTTTGACAAAAAAATTTATTCGGATGAAATAAATATTTTAATTTTATTAACAACCGAAGAAGCTCAAAATTAATCATTGGTTGTGGAGGGCAAAAATTAGGTGTCAATAACTGCCCCTCCCTTTGGGTAGGGTGGATGCATGTAACCCTGGGCAAAGGGAGGTTGACGTTCCTAATTTTTGTCCGACCACCAATTCGAATTCGAAAGAGGTTAATCTTCGATCGATTTTCATGGAGTTATGGCCGAACCTCAGTATCAGGTTTCCTATATATCTTAGGTTTCATGAGAATTCAGGCCACTTGTAGTTCATAAATCTTGATTGTAAGCACGATTTTCAAGAAAATTCACCAACTATCACAGTTTTAGAGTTTTTGGTTAAACCAAAAATCTGGAGAATAAAAGGATTTGAGGAGAGGTTGGAATGCAGTCGAGTTTTCTACATAGATCCCAGCCTACATATCCCCGAGACTCAGGCGATTAGACTGTTTGTAGTTCGACTTAATCGGTAGAAAAAATGATCTTTTATTTCAGACGATCTTTGGTTCAAGATGAGTGACAAGTTGATCGAGTTGCAGAAAAGAGGATTGTGACCTCTTAAACATGAAAGTGGATCTCTTCACATCCATAGGTAAGAATTTATGTGGGAATAATTTCCAAAACTCTTGGAGTCCTAACACTCGAATTTGGAAAAAAGAGAAGGTTACCCTCGGCATGAGTTAAGAAATATCCCAGAGTTGAAGCTGAGACTTAGAACATCCCAAAAAAATATCCACATGCCTGACGTCCCTTACTAGACTATGTCCCATTTTGCTGCTAAGAAAGAGTTCCACGTTGTGCTGCGTCCTTTTTGGAGTCATCCACACCCGTGGGTTTGATTTGAGATTTTCATCCTCTCGGATGCTCTCGACAATATCTCAAACAAAATTGTTAGTGCTAAACATAATTCACAAAAGGGGCATATAGTTTTTTACCATATCTCCACGTGAGTTGTTGCCTAAGAAGCGAAGTCACCCTTCCATGTACCTGTTTATAATGAAATAAATGGCAACGAAAAACATGACAACCATATTGGTTGTTTAATAATTATTACATTTGTTGGTTGAATATGTCTTCAAAATGGGGTGGCCCCTTTAGACACCGGCGACACTTTATGCAGAACGGTCTCTGCAACCGTGTAATCGTGTGCTGGTGTGGCAACCCTTTTGGTTACCTATATTACTTGTTGTATGTGGAATGATAAACTCTCCGGTTATAGCCAATGATCGATATATAAATTTTCCTTAATTTATCAATCTTTGGATAATCTTGCGCATTATTTGATGTTGGATATGAGGCGACTTACAGATATCCTTTGAATTGCTAGCTTTTAGGTAATCGTGCACATTAGCCGACCTTGGATAAGAGATGGCTTACAGATGTCCCTCCAATCGCTAGCTTTTTCGTGTTCCTACACATCATCTGACCTTGGATACAATATGACTTATAGATATCTCTCAAATTGTTAGTCCTTGGGTAATCCTGCACATAATCGATCTTGGATATGGCGCGGCTTATAGAGAACCCTTGGATGTATCAATTTGATAATCTCGAATATTCTCTGGTGAGGATTTAGTTGCAACTTATGGATAACCTCCAGACTATCAATTTTTGGGCAATCTTGAACACTATTCGGTTAGGATGTTGTTGTAGCTTACGGATGACCTACAGGATATCAACTCATAGGTGATCTTGCACACTATCCTATTTCAAATAATATGACTTATAGATGACCCTTAAATTGTCAATTTCTAGGAAATCTTATATATCATCCATTCTTATATAGCAACTAAAAGACATCCCTTCAAATCATGTGCTCTTGATGCATTTAGATATTGATACATAAAATGATGAAATATCCTTGACGCCAGTGTTTATGTCTCACGTGTCAATAGATATGAAATGCTGATATATCCTCGATGCCAGCATTTATGTCTTGCGCATCAACAGATATAAAATAGGATAATATCCTAGACTCTAGCATTCATGTCTTTGCATGACAATAGATATAAAATGGGATGATATCCTTGATGCCAGCATTTATGTCTTGCATGTCAACAGATATAAATGGCCCTCTCGGCAAATAATATGAATGAACCTCTTGGAAATGATATGAAATGGCCCTCTCAGCAATGCTATGAAGTGGCCCTCTTGGCAATGATATGAAATGACCCTCTCGGCAATGATATGAATTGGCCCTCTCGGCGATGATATGAATGGCCCTCTTGGCAATTTGAAAACAGTTTCACCTGAGCTTGTTTGTCTGCATCTTGCTTTTTACATGTACCTGTACTCAAGGTAGATAATTAGTAGACACAAATTTGATTTTGCTAACGACTATTTTTAGAAAAACTCTAAATACAATATTTGTAAAGAAGACAAGACGCTTTTGTTTGTTTTCCATGATCTCAAGAAGTGAGATGGACAATTCAATAGGTCCTCAATAAATGGGTATTAAACCCATTTTAAGAGCTACCCAAAAATACCATTCTTGAACATTAGTGCTCTGGTATGTCTCCCAATATGCTCGGGGATTTTTGAAAGAGACTCTTATTTTTGTGTATTGGTCCCTACATCCATAGAAAAATGATTAGTTTGAGTGAAACTACTCCGTGTTGACCTTCTTCAATTCTCCGTTTGCTCCACACCATCTTTTGGGTACTCCACCATGTTGGTACCTCCACCCTGGCTCCCTGCTCCTATAGACGCCTACGCAATCACTAAGTAAAGATTTTGTAAAGAGTTTTCAAAAGTAGTCTTATTTTTAGCAAATAGTTTTAAAAGTTTCTATAAAAGCTTTCAAAAATCTCAGTCAGTCATGTCATGTACTAGCTCAACGAACGTATTCCTCTTAGTTTTGACTATATCCGATGGAGGAGTTCCAGAACTCATCATCATTGTTGGAGGGTTCTACAAATGGTTTTGTCATAGCCAAAGATTTAGTTTACCTAGATTTTATCACAGGTGGTGATTCTCAAATCTCGACTTTGACCTCTAGTGCCGGGGAATTTTGAAATATATTCTAGTATTTGGTGGAAATTTTGAGGCCTCCCTCAAAATTTCTTCCCCAGTTTAAAGTTGTTTGATATGATGCCAACTTAAGAGGATCCGAAGTCTTTATTGGTCTTCATTCTCTTTGTTGGATGGCGATCTTACTTTTATGAATTTTCGAGATTCCTTCTGGAAAATTCTACCCCAGTTTCCATTTCCTGGGGTTATATGACTGAGCTGTTGGGGCGCCTACGTATCCCGTTAAAGCAGGAATCAGGTCAAAATTAGTTAAAAACTATGCTAAGGATATATAGAAACATCTAATAGGTTGACCAAAGCCGACACAGGCCGCCTACGTATCTCATTCTTGAGAATTCAGGTCATCACGCAGTTCATACATAAAAGGAAAGGATAAATTTTCCTAAGGATTTGACCGAAGTCGACATAGGCCGCCTACGTACCTCATTCTTGAGAATTCAGGTCAAACGTAGTTCGTACATAAAGGGAAAGGATTCTAGGCAATTACACATCATGAAATTGATACTATTATAAAGGCGATTACAAATAAACTAAGAAACAAAAACTATAACATCTTTTAAGCACCAGATCTCTTTACCGCATCAGAATTGATTGGTTTGATCCACTCTTGACCATCCATCTCAGGTAGGATTAGGGCTCCTCCAGGATGGATTTCTTTTGATTTTCACATTTCTCTGTATCTACTACTAACTGCTTCTCATCACCTTTTCTGTTCATCATTATTTCCTTTGTTTTGTTCGTCTAACCCTTGACATGACATGATATTGGCAGGTTTTTAAATTATTGCTACCAAAATAAACCATTCTAGATAATCATATTTTTTAAAAAATAACTTCTTAAATAAAGGGAGGCCTTTTGGAAAATAAATAAAAACTATGGCTCATGACCTACACAAATGTGGTCCTATGCCTTTTTGAAAGTTGTAAAACAAGAAACAAAAATTTGAGACATGAAAGGTTGGATCACGGGGCCTCCTCCAGATCATCACCAATTTTAAAAACCATTAGTAATTGCCCTTTTCATCTACCACGATGGCTGACGGGTTATGAGTGGAGTGGAGGTCCAGTTTTGCAAGGCCTTCTCTGATGCAATCTTCTTCACCCCACAGGACTTTGGGAAATCATCTGGTAGAGCATAGAATCCTTCAAATAGATTTTCTATCCCATCCTAAAGACCATTATCATTTGACATCTCATGTATGGGAAACGACTGGTACAAGAGCGGCAAGGGCCTAAGCAGACTCTCCTTTGAATTATTTTCGATCTCATCTTCCTTTCTTGGTTGGTACTCTATTCCCTGCTTAAATGCTTTTTCTGGGACCATAACATGCTCAATAATTCCTTCCAAATCCTTACATATGGCGGACACAACTTTCTCTATCTTTTCCACTTCTTCTATTCTTTTGAGTCCTTCTGAATTTACCTTAGTGATGGCCTTGCTAGATGCCCATTCACCCTCTATTTCAATCATCTTAACTGTAGGTCCCCCGTTATTAGGCAATGAATTACTATTATTATTTGGTGTCGGCGACTAAAGCGTGATGACCTTCTAATCGATTAAATCTTGGATCTTATGTTTCAAGTTAATACAATCCTCGGTACTGTGCCCCACTACTCCTGAATGAAAGGCATAATTTCGATCGGTATGAAGAATTAAAAATTAAGATTGGTAGCCTTTAGTGGAATAGGCTGTAAATAACCAGCCTTCATCAATCTTCCAAAGAGCTGGGTACAACTTTCAGCCAATGAAGTAAATTTTCTAAGAGGCTTTTTTTCAAGGTTTATACATGGGGGGGGGGGGGGTATACTGATTTTAATTAGTAGGAGGAGGTACTTGATGATAGTTTGGAGGTGCTTGGAAGTTTATTTGATTGTTTGGAAGAGTAGCTTGAACATGAGACTGATAATTTGGCTGCAGAACTGACACTGGGGAAATAATGCTTGATATTGGGGTTGGGCATAGAATACAGGCTGAAGAATTGGTGACGGTGGTGAGGAAATAATATTCCTAGGCTTGAATTTCCTCTTGAATTTACTGAAAGAATCAGTAGAGACCTGACCTACGTCTTTCCTTTTCTTCTTTGGGAACATGGAAGTCCCAGATAAAAAATTAGGGTTTTGATAATCTTTCCTGTTCGAAGGCCTTCTTCTAAAGATTACCCAATTTTCACCAAATCTGCGAATGTCGCCCTGACCGCGGATACCATCCTTGTATAAAATTCTCCTTCCTGAGCATAAGAGAATACATATACCATCTCCTCTTCAGACATAGGAGCTTACACTTTAGCTGCCTCTTTCTTCCAACGGAAGGCATAGTCTCGAAAGCTCTCATCATTCTTCTTCTTAATACGATCTAGTAAGTATCGATCAGGGACTATCTCAATGTTAAATACAAATCTATTGAGAAAACTTTTAGCCAACGCCTTCTAATTAGACCATCTTTTCAGTTCTTGAGACATGAACCAATCTAAGGCTTCATCGCTTAAGCTTCGGCTGAATAAGCGCATCAATAATGCCTCATTTCTTCCTATCCCAACCATCTGATCACAATAACTTCTTAGATGGGCCATTGGATTTTTGGTACCATCAAACTCTTCAAATTTAGGGATCTTGTAACCTTCTGGTAGATCTACTTTGGGATGCACACACAAATTATCGTACCCCAAAGCATCATTATTACCTTTCCCGTGAGATTCCTTGATTCTCATGATCTCTTCATTCATGGCTAGCAACTTCTTTTCTTGCTCAGTCCTTTACTCCTTCTCTTTTTCCTCGTAATGTTCTATCTCTAGATTAGGAAGGGCATTATAAATGTCAGGGGATATGATAACTTGAGTAGGATATAGAAGAGCGACTTGATTTTGTGGATGAAAGGAAGTTGGTTGGTAGGTGGGGAGGGCATTTTGAAAATTGGAAAAGCTCTGTGGAATTTGAGAGTAGTTTGGTGGAACTTGAGAAGGATTTTGCGGATTTGGAAATGAATTTGGTGGATTCAGAGGTAGATTTGATGGATTTGGGGATAGATTTTTTAGATTTAACAATGGGTTCTGGGGATTTGGGATTGAATTTTGTGGAGTCGGAGAAGGGTTTTGTGGGGCGAGGGATGGATTTTGTGGATCGTAAGAATCTGGGTTATTTTCATGATTGGTATTTTGGACAAGTGGAGGGGTCCAGACGAATGATATAATATTTGGTTGATCCTCGAGAATAGGCGTATTGAGGGGAGGGAAGGGATTTGGAGGGGAGTCCTGTGTCCTCCTGGAGCGAGAGCATTGATAGTGATGTCCAGGTTAGCCAAATCTCGAGTACGATTTATTTCCTCCTGAAGCATTTCTAGCTTTCTAGCGAGTTCCACAATTATCTCACTCTATTACATTGTCCCTGATGGTCAATGTATTTTCTTTATCATTTCTAGTCATTATTAAATAATGGTCAGAGGATGGGATTTTGTTCGCTTTTGACTGGGTGAAGTAAGGATGTTCTGCCAGCTTATTTTAGCACGGAGTAGGTTTTCTATTATCTATAAAGTAAAACAACTCAAATGCAAATGTGTTAGTTTCCACATGTGATATGCAATGCAAAATACTTGATAAGAAATAGCCATGTAGAGTTGTTTGTGTCATAGCAAAGTCATCCATAGGAGCATAGCGGATAAAATTGCCTTTGATCCAAAGAAACACACATAAACACATAAGATAGTTATAAGAACATTATAATAATGTGTATCCTAACTGGGGTGCCCTTTTGAGACAAAGGTTTGGGCCTAACGATTTTTGAAGAAAAATATATTCTTGTTTAAAGTCAATACATTATCCCCCAACTTTTATAGACACTAAAAGGGCATAAATGCTTACAAAAGATAACAAAAGAGGGATACAATCTTTAGGGAAAGGGAAATAACAAGAAAGAAGACATGTTTCCACACAGGGGATAGAAAATACTAATTCCTGAGTGATTCTTTTATCAGCCTTTGCCTTGTTAGCTTCATCCATTTCTTATATTGGTGACATCCCTTGACGTTCAAAATGTGACTTAGATGTAACCTCCCAAATAGATCAATTTCTTGCTTAACTTGCTTCAATTCTTCTTACGAAAGTAAGCAAATCAAGCTTTTTCCCGACCCCTAAAGGATAATGGATTGAATTAGACATGCATATATTTTCTTCAACACATAAATATGGTTCATCTATAATTGACTCATGGTCAAAGATGCAGGGACTCATGCCTAAAATAGGGTTTTGGTTTCATTTTATACGAGGTGTTTAGAGTGGGTTTGAACACTGGTTCTCAAGCGGACAACTTGATTTTGAAAATACGAACAACCATCAGACGACTCACGTGCTAATAAGTCATTCATATTTCCAACACATTTTGGAATTGAACAATAGGGGTCGGGACATCCACGAAATCCCAAAATAGTTTAAATAATGCAGGAATATGCCATGAGATGCGATAGTTAAACTTTACAGAATCAAAACATATAAACACATAAACAATTACTCAAAATACAAAAATTAAACATTTGATTAGAACCTAGTTCAAGATCCCTAGAAGAGTCGCCATTTCTATTTTGCGGAGAAATTTTGACTTTTTTTTGAAAAGAGTCGCCACTTAATTTTGAAAAGGACTTAAGAAACCTTTATAAAATACTTAGATGATTCAAAATAGGAAAATTGTTTAAGTTTGAAGATTCTAAGTAAGCGGTTCCTATTGACATTTTAGGAAGGTGTTAGGCACCTAAAACGTTCGCTAACTTGCGGTTATCCGGATTTTTTGAAAATCGTCTATGATTAACCTTGAAAAAAAGTTGATTTTTGAAAAGAAAGCAATTTTAGAAATATTTTGATGTTTATACAAAAAACCAGTTTTTTAGCGACTTGACTATGGATTTAACTAGGTTCGCAAAACACATAAGAAAAACAAGCATAAAGAAGAGGGGAAGGGGAGGAAGTAAGGGATTTAGACCATTAGGCCCAAATCAATAAGACCTGTCCTAGTCTAATTGGTCTTTCGATCTATTTTACCTGTCCTAGTCAAGTTTTTTTTTTCCTCTCAAACTTTAGCTCGAGTTTGCATCACCTGTATTAAATTTACAACCTTGGCTTCTAGTCCTAAATGAAGGAATAAAAACAAATAACTACATAAATAAAGACAACAATAATAAATGAAAGAAATGGAAACCGAGACTTTCAAGTCTCTTGGCCGCTTCAAATATGGACTTTAAGCCATTTCTTCTTCTTTCGACTCCTTGGTTTCGGTATGCCGCGAGGTCGATATTTGGACTTCCGCTCAGGATTGACTCGATGAGTAAAATGCAATCAAGAGTTCATGGTGAACTCAAACGTAACACATTCACATGCATCCAAAAATAAAGGGAAAAAGATTAAGACTCTGCACTAGACCGTTTGGAATTGGTATAATTAACATACATCATAATAAGCTGCAAATAGCAATTAAAAAGATTATATTCATGCTCAGGGTGGTCCTATAGGTTGACAGAATACATGAGAAAAATTTAGCATTCATTGTCACATCCAGGCCAACATTTTGTAAATAAAACTAACACAAATAAAGACATCTTTGATGACTAAAATAAGGAGGAAACAGGATCTCCAATATAGCATTTACCCAAACATAAAGAAACACAAGTTGATGTAATTTAAGCAGTTTTGATCCAAGGAAAACTGGACAATAATTCTTTCATAATACAACTTAACAAAATAGTTTTAATCCAAAAAAAAAAAAAAATCCCAAACTAGCTAAAGGCAGAGATGAAGACAAAACAACAAGAACATTTTTAGCGAAATTCTTTGAGGATCGGAGCAACAAGCCTTAGACTAATGCGAACACCATGCCACAGAAGGTCTGGTTCTTCAGTCTATAATAGTCCTTATAGATGAAGGCGATCACTAGTATTCTGTAAAACATGGTCTTGTAAAACTTTAAAAGTTTTAGACTGCGAAAACCAATACCTAAGTAGGAAGTGATACGAATCATGCTCAAAGAAAAAGAGGGTATAAACTTCATCGATTTTCGACATCAAACGTATAACAAGAGACTAAATCTGTTCCCAGATTTGGCATTCTTCAACATACAATTATTCTTCAAAAGCTTCAATAGAAAGAGTATAATCTATCGGCTAAAAACAAAGCGGTGGGGCATAGTATTTCTATCCTTCTCTCCTTCCCGACAAACTCAAGAATGAGTTTTTGACAGTCACATGGTCATCAGAGAATCATAGGATTTTTCTAATTTTACTGTTGGAAGTTTTCTCATCATCCTTTTGAGGTATTCCTATCGATGACACTATCAGCTTAATAATTATGACAACGTCCCAACACTAAAAATAGATAAGAAACATCATATATCCATTCCAAACAAGATAAAACGTCAATCAAAAGTGTTAAACAAGAATAAAGACATGAATTTTTACCATGAAAAAAGGCAAAGACAGTGCAGAAAATGAAGATCCAGATCGCAAACTACTTGATAATGTCAAGATGACATGACGAGCTACAAAATCGAGATTAGAATGACAGAAACCACATATCATAAGATTCAAATAGATAATAGCCTAGCGTAATAACACAACTGAATGTTCTTCTTTGCTAAAGAAAAAACTATGGCCTTTAATGCCTCTACAACGAAAAGACAACATCACTACTATTATGATCATACAACAACCTCTACAGCCAACCATCCAAACCGACCTCAGTTTCATTATTCAATTAAGACTACACATCCCCCACAACAAACTTCATTTTCATCATTTAAACAAACAGCACAGCTTCGACAATAGACCTCATGTTCATCATTCAAACAAATAACCATCGCTACGGAGAAAAAAGATGAAGAAGAAACATGCTGATAAAATTAAACGAGGAATGAGGAAATTTACCTCTGTTGGGGTAGCTAAATGGGAGATCGAGCTAGTTGCCTAAATCTACCACTATTGGAAATCTGCGTTATCAACTTAAGGGCCTCCGATTAATTGACCAACTTCAGAAAGAAGAACGAAAGAGAAAATTTTCACTAAAAATAAACTATTTTGCTTTTAGAATTTTCTGCCTCTCCTCTTTTCTCCCAACCAAAATTTTTCCCGACCCCAATTTCTTCTTTTTCCCCCTTTTTCGAACCAAAAATTCCTTGAAAAAAAGAGAAAAGACCCCAAAATTTCTATCAAATTTTTTCCCTTCTTTAGACCTAGTTTTTATAAGAAATCCCCCAATCCAAGTTTTCTCAACCCCCTCAATTTTCAAATCCCTTTGTTTCGAAGATTTTGAACCCAAAAAGGAGAGGCCATTCCCCCTAAAAAAATCCCCCTTCTCACAGCTCAACCGAGCTCTTTATTGAAGACCAATTAGGTTAAAAAGGGAAACCAAACATTGAAAATTTGAATTCAATTCAAAAACCAGATTAGCCCTTTTTTGGATTTTTCCTTTTTGCCCCATCTATTTTTTGACAAGGAAGGCTCCATTCGTAGGATACTTTGGGGAAGGGGAGGGAGGGGTGAAATGAAGTCCCCCTCCAACCAATCAGGATGAAACCAATTTGTACCATGAGAGTACGATAAAAATGAATATTTAGCCGTATTTTTAGGAACATGCGCCTCAGCTTAATGAGGTGTGGATGCTGCGATGGCTTTAACCGTTATTGGGTTGTAGGTGTTGAAAATTTCTAAAAGCCTCGTTGAAGCCGGATACGGGTCAGAGCAGTGGATTCGGGTCTGAGACGAATCGGGGCTGAAGCATGGTCGTAGTGTTATTATTGAAGCTGTTGTATGCTCTTGTTGCTGTTATTGAATTATTGAGGGATAAAGAGGAAAGAAAGGTGGGATGGGTTGGTTACGTGTCTGGGCCGAGTGGAATTGGGCTATGGCTATTGTTGGAAGAGAAGGTAAAACAAATGGGCCTGGGGCAGGATGGTTGCTTGAAGCGTGTTTTAGGCTTTGGAAATTGTTTGGGTTTAAATAAAAGGATGAATTAGATTTGGGCTATTTATTAAATAGCCTATTGATAGGATTTAGTCAATTGTGTTTAAATTTTGACCTGATTGAAGATTAATCGGCCACTTTTGTTGCAAATTTAGCCAAATCGACTTCAATTAAATCTAATTTAATAAATTGACCAAATTGAATCAAGATTTGAAATGAATTTAGCAACTAGTTTAATCCCGAGCTTCTTTGATTCGATAAAATCAAGTAAAAAGTTCTTCAAATAAACTATTTTTTGAAGTAGATAATTTTCAAACGAAGATTTTAATTATTATATTTATTTTCAAAATAATCTTTAATTAAAATCCGATATTCCAGAGAATAAAAATTTAAGTAATCAAATTATATAATATCGTATAATTGAAAATGATAATATATAATTGCTACTTACAGTGACAAAATCACGTACAAAGTATTTTGACAAAAAAATTTATTCGGATGAAATAAATATTTTAATTTTATTAACAACCGAAGAAGCTCGAAATTAAACATTGGTTGTGGAGGGAAAAAATTAGGTGTCAACAGTGAGTCCTTATAGTTCGAGGACAGAGTTATAATTTTAGTATTTCAGTATTCAGTATATTCAGTAGTCGGAGTTAGTTGGGGACTTGTCCCATCAACTCCATAGTCAGACAGTTAGAGGCTTTTAGACTAGATTATCACAGACATATGTTTAGTTCTCAGTATTTATTTATCAGTATTCAGTATTAGTTTTCAGTTATGAACCTTATGGAAGATTCAACATAATTTCTGCATTATTATAGTATTGTAATTCAGTAATTGTAGAAGGTACAAGTCATGGGTTAGGTTATGGTCTTTCGGGATCATGAGCACCGTGTGGAATATAGGGTACAGACTCGAGGCATTACAAACTTGGTATTAGAGCCTAAGGTTCAATAGAGTCCTAGAGAGTATGAAAGCTGCTCTAGTAGAGTCTTATGCATGGGTGTGTAGCACACCACACATATGGACAAGAGGCTATGAAACGTTTCCCTTCTTTAGTATTCATATCGTGCGAGCAAGCATGATCTCAAGTTAAACTCTCTGTTTATTCATATCTTCGCCTAGGCTAGTCTGTGGGGATAACTCGCCTTAGCATATATTCCTATTCATGTACAAGTTCATGATTTCCAAGTGCCCAATGAAATGTCTCAATGATTTCATTGTGAACAGTTAATCATTGCTATGTTTTCAAGTATTGCCATATTTTATGATTATAAATGCTATCTAGTCCTGGGGATATTCCATACCCAATAATTTAGCTATTTACCTAGAATCTTAGTAGCTACAGATTAGTCTCAGTAGTGTTACAAACAGTAGTGCTCAGTCAGTTAACAGAACTCGGTGAACTCAGTCCAGTTCAATCAGTTAGCACGATCAGTAACAGTTCAGTCAAGCCTGGAATAGTCTAAAAATCAGTTCAATGTCTATTAAGTTGGGAGTAGGAATCAACACCGAATGAACCCAGGGATGGGGTCATTCCTTCCAGTAGAGGGTTTGACCCTTTGTAGCAATCTATGCATTACAGAACTACGTAGCCAGCGTAGGTTGAGATATCTTCCTGCCAGACTAGGGTTGATACATCACGTATGAGTTTTCCTACCAGCAAGGGTAGAAGAAATGTCTCCCTACCAGAGAGGGTTAACTCATAGCCATTGTTACTATCTGTTGGCAAAGTGCTAACACCCTTCCAATTGGGGTCACAGGTTAGAACCCAACCAGTTCATAATCGGGGTATGTCGGTTAGATGAACACTTCGTTGGTTACAGTTTTAGATTTAGACTCAGTATAAAACCTCAGTTCAGTTCATAGAATTAGGATTATCAGACACAATCACCTAGCTCAATACGGAACTAAGTTCAGTTCAACGGAATTAGGAATGTCAGAAATAATTACCTTGTTATCAGTAATTCTGTTATCAGTGATCTCAGTTACCGTAAAGTAGATTTACATGCAGCACTGCATAATCAGTATTTACAGTAGTTTCAGATTTACATCTACTCTTATTTAGCTATATTCATGTTACTCAGCCAGTTATTGTTCATGCATATGAACCCTTTCATATCAGCCTACCTAAGTTAGCATACTAGTACATTCAAAGTAC
Source organism: Capsicum annuum (assembly GCF_002878395.1). Taxonomy (NCBI): domain Eukaryota; kingdom Viridiplantae; phylum Streptophyta; class Magnoliopsida; order Solanales; family Solanaceae; genus Capsicum; species Capsicum annuum. Next base: position 28,134,079 of record NC_061111.1, read on the forward strand.
TGATGCATACTCTTTCAGGTGCATGGGCTCCTGACCACACTTATCAGCCTAGACTATTAGCAACAAATTTAGTGGTGAGTCCTCATAGTTTGAGGACAAAGTTATCATTTAGTATTTCAGTATTCAGTATATTCAATAGTCTGAGTTAGTTGGGGACTTGTCTCATCAACTCCATATTCTAACAGTTAGAGGTTTTCAGACTAGATTATCTTAGACAGATGATTAGTTCTCACTATTTATTTATCAGTATTTAGTATTTATTTTTAGTTGTGAACCTTATGGCAGATTCAACCTAATTTCTGCATTATTATATTATTGTTATTTAGTAATTACAGAAGGTACAAGTCATGGGTTAGCATGTGGTCCTTTGGGGTCGTGAGTACCGTGCGGCATCCGGGGTACAGACTCAAGGCATTACAAACTTGGTATCAGAGCCTAAGGTTTAACAGATTCCTAGGGAGGATAAAAGTCGCGTCTAGTAGAGTCTTGTACATAGGTGTGTAGCGTACCACACTTATGGACAAGAGGCTATGTGACGTTTTAGGAAAAGTTTCCTTTCTGTAAATATTAATATCGTGTGAGTGAGCATGATTTAAAGTTAAACTCTTTGTCTATTCATATCGTCGCCTGTGCTAGTCTAACGGGATAACTCGCCTTAACATATATTCCTATTCATGTACAAGTTCATGACTTCTAAGAGCCCGATGAAATATCTCAACAATTGCATTATGAACAGTTAATCAGTGCCATGTTTTCAAGTATTACCATGTTTTATTATTATAAAAGCTATCTAGTCCTGGGGGTGTTCAATACCAAAAAATCTGGGTTGTTACCTAAAATCTTAGTAGCTACAGATTAGTCTTAATTGTGTTACGAATAGTAGTGCTCAGTCAGTTAACAGAACTCAGTCTCAGTCCAATTTAATCAGTCAACACGATTAGTAATAGTTCAATCAAGCCTAGAACAGTCTAAAAATCAGTTCAGTTCTATTATATTGGGAGTAGGAATCAACACCAACCGAACCCAGGGATTGGGGCATTCCTGCCAGTTGAGGGTTTGACCCTTAGTAGCAATCTCTGAATTACAGAACTATGTAGCCAGTGTAGGTTGAGATATCTTCCTGCCAGATTAGGGTTGATACATCTCGTACGAGTTTTCCTACCAACGAGGGTAGACGAAATGTCTTCCTGCCAAAGAGGGTTAACTCATAGCCATTGTTAGTATCAAATAGGGTTAACTCATAGCCATTGTTAGTATCCCTTGGCAAGGTGCTAAAACCCTTCCAACAAGGATCATAGGTTGGACCCCAACTCAGTTCATAATCGGGATAGCTCAATTAGATGAACACTTCTATAGTTACAGTTTCAACTTTAGACTCAGTATAAAACCTTAGTTCAGTTCACTAAATTAGGACTGTCACACATATTCACCCAGCTCAGTATGGGGATAAGTTCAGTTCCATAGAATCAGGACTGTCAGAAACAGTCACCTAGTTATCAGTAATTTAGTTATCAGTGATTTTAGTTACAGTAAAGTAGATTTACATATAGCACTACATAATAAATATTTACAGCAATTTTAGATTTACATGTACTCTCATTCAGTTATATTCATATTACTCAGCCAGTTATTATTCATGCATATAAACCCTTGCATATCACTCTACCTCACTTAGCATACCAGTACATTCAAAGTACTGATGTATAATCTTTCTTTTACGCTATGATGTCTTATCATAGGTTCAAATGCACGGGCTCCTGACCGTACTTAGAAGCCTAGAGAATCAGTAACAGATTTAGTGGTGAGTCCTTATAGTTTGAGGACAAAGTTATTATTTTTGTATTTCTGTATTCAGTATATTCAGTAGTCAGAGTTAGTTAGGGACTTGTCTCATCAACTCCATATTCAGACAGTTATATGCTTTTTGACTAGATTATCTTAGACAAATGTTCAATTTTTCGTATTTATTTATCAGTATTCAGTATTTATTTTTAGTTATGAACCTTATGGCAAATTCAACCTAATTTCTGCACTATTACAATAGTATTATTGAATAATTATAGTAGGTACTAGCCATGGGTTAGCATGTGGTCCTTCAGGGTCATGAGCACTGTGTGGAATCCACGGTACAGACTTTGGTCATTACAAACTTGGTATCAGAGCCTAAGGTTCAACAGAGTCCTAGGGAGTATGAAAGCTGTGTCTAGTAGAGTTTTTTGCATGGGTGTGTAGCGCGCCAAAATTGTGGACAAGAGGCTATGCGATGTTTTAGGAAAAGTTTCCTTTCTTTTAGTATTCATATCATGTGAGCGAGCATAATCTCAAGTTGAACTCTCTGTTTATTCATATCGTCGCCTGGGCTAGTCCGGCGGGATAACTCTCCTTAGCATATATTACTATTTATGTACATATTCATGACTTCCAAGTGCCCAATGAAATGTCTGAATGATTGCATTATAACAGTTAATCATTGCTATATTTTTAAGTATTCCCATGTTTTATGATTATAAATGCCATCTAGTCCTAGGGGTATTCAATACCCGATAATCTAGATGTTTACCTAGAATCTCTGTAGCTACTGATTAGTCTCAGTAGTGTTTCAAACAATAGTGCTCAGTTAGTAAACAAAACTCAGTGAACTCAATCCAGTTCAATTCATCAGCATTATCAGTAATAGTTTAGTTAAGCCTAGAACAGTCTAGAAATCAGTTCAGTGTCTATTCAAATAGGAGTAGGAATTAGCAATGAGCGAACACAGGGATGGGGGCATTCCTGCCAGCAGATGGTTTGACCCTTAGTAGTAATCCCTGCGTTATTGAACTACGTAGCCAGCGTAGGTTAAGATATCTTCTTACCAAACTAGGGTTGATACATCTCATACGAGTTTTCCTACCAGCGAGGGTGGATAAAATGTCTTCCTACTAAAGAGAGTTAACTCATGGCCATTGTTAGTGTCTCTTGGCAAGGTGCTGACACCCTTCTAACTGGGGTCACAGGTTGTACCCCAACCCAGCTCATAATCAGGGTATGTCGGTTAAATGAACACTCCCATAGTTACAGTTTCATCTTTAGACTCAGTATAAAATCTTAGTTCAATTCATAGAATTAGGACCTTTAGACACAGTCACCCAACTTAGTATGAAACTAAGTCCAGTTCCACAGAATTAGGACTATCAAAAATAGACACCCAGTTATCAGTAATTTAGTTATTAGTGATCTTAGTTACAATAAAGTAGATTTACATGCAGCACTGCATAACAGTATTTACAGCAGTTTTAGATTTATATATACTTTTATTCAATTAGATTCATATTACTCAGCCAGTTATTGTTCATGCATATGAACCGTTGTAGATAAGCCTACCTCACTTGGCATACTAGTATATTTAAAGTACTGACACATTCTCTTTATTTTATGCTATGATGTCTTATATCATATGTTCAGACGCACGGGCTCCTGACTATACTTAGTAGCCCAGACTATCAGCAGCAGAGTTAGTGGTGAGTCCTCATAGTTGAAGGACAGAGTTATTATTTCAATATTTTAGTATTCAGTATATTTAGTAGTCAGAGTTAGTTAGGGACTTGTCCTATCAACTCTATATTCAGACAGTTAGAGTCTTTCAGACTAGATTATCTCAGACAGATGTTTAGTTCTCAATATTTATTTATTAGTATTCAATATTTGTTTTCAGTTATGAACCTTATGATAGATTTGGCCTAATTTCTGCATTATTACAGTATTTTTATTTAGTAATTACAACAAGTATCAGTCATGGATTAGCTTGTGGTCCTTCGGGGTTGTGAGCACTATGTGGCATCCGGGGTACAGACTCAAGGCATTACAAACTTGTTATCAGATCCTAAGGTTTAACAGAGTCCTAAAGAGTTTGAAGGCTGCGTCTAGTAGAGTCTTCTGTAGGGGTGTGTAGTGAGCCACACTTATGGACAAGAGGTTATGCCATGTTTTAGGTAAAGTTTCCCTTCTTTTAGTTTTCATATCATGCGAGTAAGCATGATGTCAAGTTAAACTCTCTGTCTGTTTCCTATTCATGTACAAGTTCATGACTTCCAAGTGCCTGATGAAATATCTCAATGATTGCATTGCGATTAGTTAATCATTGCCATGTTTTCAAGTATTGCCATGTTTTATGATTATAATTACAATCGAGTCCTGGGGGTGTTTAATACTTGATAATCTAGCTGTTTACCTAGAATCTCATTAGCTACAGATTAGTCTTAGTAGTTTTACAAATAGTAGTGCTTAGTAAATTAACAGAATTTGGTAAACCTAGTCCAGTTCATTCAGTCAGCACGATCAGTAATAGTTTAGTCAAGACAAAAATAGTCTAGAAATCAGTTTAGTGTCTATTCAGTTGGGAGTTGAAATTAACACCGGGCGAACCCAGGGATGGGGGCATTCTTTCTAGCAGAGGGTTTAACCCTTAGTAGCAATCCCTGCATTATAAAACTATGTAGCTAGCATAGGTTGAGATATTTTCCTGCCAGACTAGGGTTGATACATCTCGTACGAGTTTTTCTACCAGTAAGGGTGGAAGAAATGTCTTCTTACCAGAGAGGGTTAACTCATAGCCATTGTTAGTATCCTTTGGCAAGGTGATAACACCTTTCTAATTGGGGTCATAGGTTGGAACCTAACTCAGCTCATAATCAAGGTATGTTAGTTAGATAAACACTCTTATAATTACTGTTTTAGCTTTAGAATCAGTATAAAACCTTATTTTAGTTCACAGAATTAGGACTGTTAGACACAGTCAGCAGCTAAGTACAGAACTAAGTTCAGTTCCACAGAATCAGTACTGTCAAATGAACTGCGTGTTCAAGCAGTATTGGAAATATTCATCATAGTCTTCATTAATGACATTCTTGTTTACTCCCGTAGTAAACATGATCATGCAGATAATCTCAAAATAGTATTACATACTCCCAGAGCCCATTAGTTGTTCTCCAAATTCAGTAAGTACGAATGTTGGCTAAGGTCAGTATCTTTTCTTAGTCATATAATTTTTGGTAATGGTATTATAGTTGATTCCTAAAAGACTAAAACAGTAAGAAACTAACCCAGACCTATCTCTCTGTCAGATATCAGGAGTTTCTTGGGTTTAGCTGGCTATTACCAATGGTTTGTTGAGGGATTTTCATCTATTGCATCCCCCATGTCCAGATTGACTCAGAAGAAAGTTAAGTTCTAGTGGTCAGATTCTTTTGAGAAGAGGATTTAGGAATTAAAGACTCGACTCACTACAGCCCCAGTTTTAACTTTACCAGATGGTTTAGATGGGTTTGTTGTATATTGTAATGCTTCCAGAGTTGGTTTGGGGTGTGTTTTGATACAGAGAGGTAAGGTTATAGCCTATGCCTCTAGATAGCTTAAGCCCTATGAAAAGAACTATCCAACTCCTGATCTTGAGTTAGCAGCTGTAGTGTTTGCCTTAAAAATTTGGAGGCACTATTTGTATGGGGTTCATGTTAATGTGTTCACAGACCATAAAATCCTGCAGTATGTATTTTCTTAGAAAGATTTGAACCTACATCAGAGGAGGTGGTTAGAGTTGTTGAAAGACTATTACATGAGTGTTTTGTATCATCCGAGCAAGGCCAATGTAGTGGATGATGCTCTCATTAGGATGTCTATGGGTAATGTTACTCACATGGAGGATGGTAAGAATAATCTAGTTTAGGAATTTCATTAGCTTGCCCAACTAGGTATCCGCTTAGTCAACTCAGCAGAGGGTAGTTTATGGGTGTAGAATAGTTCAGAATCATCTCTGCTTTCTAAAGTAAAGAAAAAGCAGAACTGAGATCCCAATTTAGTTAAACTGAAAGAGTCAGTCAAAGATCAGAAGGTAGAGGTTTTCTCCCAAGTGGGAGATGGGGTATTGCATTGTCAGGGTAGACTTTGTGTACTATATGTGGATGGCATAAGGCTGAGGATTCTTGTAGAAGCGCATGGTGTGCGCTACTCAATTCACTCAGGGGCCACTAAAATATATCGCAATTTACGTGAGGTCTACTAGTGGAGTGGGATGAAGAGAGATATTACAAAGTTTATAGCTAAGTGCTCTACATGTCAGCAGGTTAAGATTGAGCATCAGAAGCCTATTGGGTCTATGCAGGAGTTCAGTATTCCCACATGGAAGTGGAAGAAAGTGAACATGGATTTTGTGATGGGCTTGCCCCGTACTCGTCGTCAGCATGATTCGATTTGGGTCACTATGGATAGGATAACCAAGTCAGCTCATTTCTTACCAGTTCATACCTCTTATTTAACTGAGGATTATGCCAAACTCTATCCTAGAGAGTTGGTCAGATTACACGGAGTTTCATTATCTATCATTTTAGATAGAGGTACGCAGTTCACCTCTCATTTTTGGAAAGCCTTCTAAAAAGGTCTTGGTACCCAAGTTCACCTCAGTACATCCTTTCACCCTCAGACAGATAATCAAGTGGAAAGGACCATTCAAACCTTGGAAGATATGTTAAGAGCATGTGTTGTTGCCTTTAATGGTAGTTGGGATGACCACTTACCTTCGATAGTGTTTGCATATAATAATAGTTATCAATCCAGTATTTAGATAGTTTTATTTGAGGTGCTTTATAGGAGGAGATGTAGATTTCCTATTGGTTGGTTTGAAGTGGACGAAGACACAGTAGTAGGGCCTGAATTGGTGTTTGATGCCTTAGAAAAAGTTTAGTTAATCAGGGAACGACTTAAGATAGCTCATAGCCGACAAAAATTGTATGCAGATGTGTGAAAAAAGGATCTCGAGTTTGAGATTGGTGATGTATGTATTTGAAAATCTCTCCTATTAAGGGAGTGAAGAGGTTTGGGAAGAAGGGTAAGCTCAGTCTCTGATATGTTGATCTTTATTGAATTCTCAGCCATTTAGAAAAGGTAGCTTAAGAGCTTGAGTTTCCTCCAGATTTTGCTTTAGAGCATCCAGTGTTTCATGTCTCCTTGCTAAAGAAGTGTATAGGTGACCCAGCAGTTGTAGTCCCAATAGAGGGCATTGATTTCCAGAATAGTCTCTTTTATGAGGAAGTTTCAGTTGAAATTCTTGATCATCATATTTGCAGACTGAGGAACAAAGAAGTTCCCCTAGTCAAAGTTCTATGGCGGAATCAGTCTGTCGAGGAGCTACTTGGTAAGCAGAAGCAGATATGCGGACCAAGTATCCTTACCTCTTTTCCGCAAACACAGATTCAGCTCAAGGTAATAGTCTTTGTTAGATCTACTCAGTTTCATGCTCAGATTACCTTTACAAACTTGGTAACAGTTTCAGCTGTATAACATTTTTATATCATGCATACCTTCATGAAATAACTTAGTCATGTTTCATATCTTCAGAATTCAGTTATGCTTTAGTTATGCATGTTAAGTATGAAAACTCAGTATATCAGTAGTTTCAGTCATGTAATCATGCTTCAGTTGTATATGTTCAGTATGTAAACTCAGTCTATCAGTATTCTCAACTTAGTCAATCTCATTTGAGGATGAATGTTCCCAAGGGAGAGATATTGTAAGACCCTGCAAAATTCTAGCTTAACTAAGTCCCTTAGAGCATGAAAAGAGGTCCTGGACTTAGAAATTTCAGCTAAGTTTTTATACTTAGAATTATTTTAGCCTTCATAATTTTGCAATCTTATTTTATGACCTTTATGACCTTGAAATATCAATCCTTGGATTAAATCATGATCAGGTGTGTCAATAGGTCACTTCGGGTTAGTTTTGGATTTTTCGGACCTCGTTTGAAACATGTTTGGGTGACCAAAATAGTGGGTCGACCGATCTCGACACGTCGCATTACCCATCACGTCAACGGGTATTTTCTCCAGCTCTCAGTGCAAATTCCAGTGAGCCAATGCGATCTCAACGCGTCGTGTCAGCCAATATGTCGACCCCATCGATGCGACGTGTTGGTCTGTGTGTCACTAGGCATGATTTCTGCTCTTTTAATTCCGCATCCAAAGGGATAGTTAAGTTATTTTTCCACATCTATTCAGCCCCCAAAATACAAAATTAATCACTACAAAGGGCAAAATTCACTCATTATTCACAAATCCTCTCAAGAACAAACACTAACCCACTAAATTCAAGATTCAAGCTTCAAGAAATTCCCCACAACTTTCAGAGAATTAATAATCAAGGTATGTTAAGTGTTCATCCAAGGGTTTCCTTCCACCCTTGGAGTTCAAGAATCCCCTTTTTAAAATCTCAAGTTAATAGTTTCATGAATTACATGTACCAATTGGGTTGTTTTCATATTCATGTTGTTGTGTGAGTTTTCAATACAAGATTTGATTGTAGTTTTCATTGAATATAAGATATCATGTATGTAATTATTGAAATCCTCATGTTGAAACCCTTGAATTATGAATTGATGGTTGTAGTCATGATGCATCAACATGTTATTCAGGCCCAAGTACAAGATTTTGCCTCCTAGGTGTTTGATAAAATGCTTAGTTGAGTAAATTGTGCAATTATGATTCATTGGTGACCCTAGTGTTGAAATCATGCTATTACCACATGCTTAAATTACTATCATGCTAAAGCTATGCCTTGTAAGTGTTTGATAGAATGCCCATCTGAGTTGAATAGTGTAATTCGATATGTTAGCATGTATTCCTATTCATGTAAAAGTTCATGACTTCCAAGTGCCCGATGAAATATCTCAATGATTGCATTGTGAACAGTTAATCATTTCCATGTTTTCAAGTATTGCCATATTTTATTATTATAAATATTATTGAGTCCTGGGGGTATTCAATACCCGATAATCTATCTATTTACCTAGAATCTCAGTAGCTACAGATTAGTCTTAGTAGTGTCACGAATAGTAGTGCTCAGTCAGTTAACAGAACTTAGTGATCTCAGTCTAGTTCAATCAGTCATCACGATCAGTAACAGTTCATTCAATCCTAGAACAGTCAAGAAATTGGTTCAGTATCTATTCAGTTGGGAGTAGGAATTAACATCGAGCGAACCCAGGGATAGGGGCATTCCTGCCAGCATAGGGTTTGACCTGTAGTAGCAATCCCTGTATTATAGAACTACGTAGCCAATGTAGGTTGAGATATCTTCTTGCCAGACTAGGGTTGATATATCTCGTACGAGTTTTCCAGCCAGCAAGGGTGGATGAAATGTCTTACTTCCAGAGAGAGTTAACTCATAGACATTGTTAGTATCCCTTGGCAAGGTACTACCCTTCCAACTGGGATCAAATTTGAGGTAATGGTTATTCATAAGTTTACTCTCTCGTTTCTATCTCAGCCTTATAACCATTCTTATGTCATTATATGTATTCACGAAATTAGCTCAGTTCATATATCATGTTTTAGACTCAATTATGTAATCATGTTTTCAGTCATGCATATTCAGTATATGATCTCAGTTTCCTAAGTGTTCTCAGCTAACCAGTCTCATTCGAGGATGAATGTTCCTAAGGGGGAGATGTTGTAATATCCCGTAAAAGTCTTAGCTCAATTCAGCTCTTAGTTTCATGTTTAGGGGGTCCAATACTTGAACATTTCACTAAGTGTTAAGGACTTAGTTACTTTTAAGACCTCTAGACTTTATGAATTTTTAAATTAACCTTCCTGACCTAAAATATTATTTTTTAAGTTGATTGATGTTTAGGGAGGTCAAAAGTACAAGTTTGCTGAGTTTTGAAATTTTCAAATGAGCGTAGGGGCGCGTTTGGAGAAGAAAACCAGTGAGGCCACCGGGATAAGCCCTCATTTCCTGTGCTAGTTTGGTGGGATAAGGCCTGCGTCGCTTGGGATAGTCCATCGGGGCTGATCCCGCATCACCTGGTACCTATATGTTTAACTTTTGATTTAAATTCCCAAGGGGTATTTAGGTTATTTCCCAACACCCAACTCATCCATAAACATGAATTAGGCTTCCCAAGGAGCATTATTGGTCCTTTTTATCTCAAATTCTCTCAAGAAAAGACCTCTCTTTCCCTAAGAACAAACCCTAACCCTTTTATAAGAAATCAAGAAATTCCAGCTTCAATTTCAAGAAACCCTCAAGAAATCTTCAAGAAATCATCTATTAAGATACGTGGGAGTTCATCCATGGGTCCCTTTTCACCCATAGATCCTAAGAACCCTTTTTGGTTTAAAATTGCGAGTTTTACGTATTTAAGTTGAACTATCTCCATGAATCTCTTGTTATTTTGATTTCAAGTTATGATTATAATTTCTTTCAAGTGGAATGAGTCATATCATGTTTTAAATGTTGTAATTTCCATGTTATGTTCAGTTGATTTAGGATAAATCTCCAAGTTATGATTTTACCCATGAAATCCTATTATTTCCTCATGTTTAAGATATTCTCATATATAAGTTTATGATTTTCACATGTTTGATAAAATGCCCATGTTTGGATCTTTGAACCATAATCACTTTATACAGTATTTCAAGTTTGATATTATATTTTATACTCATTCAGTGTTGGTGGGTTATGAACACCCGATACCTATATGATTTACATAAATTCAGCTTTTCAAGTACTCAAATAGTTAATCCATGAATCTTAGCAGTATACTCAGATATTCATATTCATGATGAGCATTATCAGTTTATATGTTAATAATTACTCTAGAATCCATATGCACTGCTATTTTCAAAATACCATGACCTGGGCTTATCAGTGCATGCACTAGTTAGCATTTCAGTGTCTTTTAGTTGGGAGTAGGATTAGAACCGAGCGAGCCCAGGGATTGGGGATCACCTTCCAATAGAGGGTGTGGCCCTTAGTAGCAATCCTTGCGTTTCAGAACTACGTAGCCAACGTAGGTTAGAGATGTCAACCTGCTAGTTGAGGGTTGAGAAGGTATTCACTTGCTAGTTGAGGGTGACACATATCTCATTAGAGCACCTGCTAGTTGAGGGTGATTCCTTAGTCCTTCAGGATATCAGTTTAGTGGATCTACGCAGCCAGTGTTAGTACCCATGGCATGATACTGACCCCCTTCTAACTTGGTTAGAGGTTAGACCCCAATTAGCTCAGATTAGGGAATATTGTTTAAATAATACCCCCAAAGTTTTAGTCAGTATTTAGTGTATTTTCAATTTAGGTTTGCTTGACTAAGTGTACAAACTTTCAGATATTTAGATATACAGATTTTAGTCTTTCTGAATTATAGATTTTCTTAGTAACATAACAGATATATACTTAGTCTTGCATTCTCAAATATTACAGTTTTCATGCATTCGTGCTCAATTATCTCATGTTGTTCAGTTAGTCCTTATCTCATATGCACAGTACCCCACAGTTTCAGTCTAGTTATTCATGCTAAGTACAGTTCAATTTTACATGACCAGTATTCAGTTATCAGTTAATTAGTATACAATTATTAGTTAATTAGTATATAGATACTAACTAATCAGTATCCAGATACCAGTTATTCAATATTCAGAAGTAAGTTATTCAGTATTCAACTATCGATCATTCAGTTAATCAGATCAACTTAGTATATGTTATGTTTGGTTTTGTATGTTTATGCATTTGTGCTTAGTATATTCGTATATTCAGATCCTCGCATTATATCAATTTCCATCACGTAGTTTCAGACCCAGTATTCATACAGTATCCATATTTTACTATTTTTCAGCTTCAGTTCGACTTATATTACAAAAGTATAGTTTTAAGAAACTAAGTGTAGTTATTCACCAGCTTATCAGATTTTGTTGGTTAATCGTGTTTAAAGATATACCAGCTTTTAGCTTATTTCAGTCTCTTGGTGAGTCTACCTACACTAAGCATACATGTTTAAGATTAGGCATGAACTCAGTTTTACTTATTACATTCACCCCCACTTACTCAATATATTCCAGAAGTACTGATCCGCATATATGTCTATGTGGCTACATTGTTTTATAATGTAAGTACCAGTTGTAGCCCACACATCATCATCAAATTATTATAGTTTCAAACCAGTAGGTGATGAGTTCTCTTATTTCGAGGACTCTATTCAGATGTTGATTATTTACTTTATTTTTATCACTATTTATATGTATTGATTAGTGGTAGCTAGAGATATGTCCCAGCTATCTATAGTCAGTACAATAGAGGATTCATAGATGTCAATTAGAGACAGTCATGTAATTTCAGTTTCTCTCTTCAAATTTATCAGATTGTAAACTTTATTAGTTACACACTTATTTAGATTTCATTATGATTATGTTTCCGCATAGTAGAACTAGCTATTTAATACATATTAAATCAGTTGCTCAAGTAGTATGCCAGTTCATGGGTTAGCTTGAGATCACTTGTGGTTTCAAGCATCGTGTTACGACTAGGGGTAGCCTCGGGTCATGGCACAGAGCCTTCCTAGGTTCTCTTGTCTCTTATATATACTTTATTCTTCAATAAGATAACCTAATCTTCCATGTTTAACAACATCAAAATCTCTCATGAAGCTATTAGATTCAAATCCTCACTTGCAATAGGGACCTGCTCAGTTGTATTGTGTGTCTCAAGCTCTTGTTGTATTTGGTTCATTATTTTGTGTTTGTAAATGTTGCCTACTGCTCTTTTCATTAATATTAGGTGAATTTCTCAGTGAGTTTTGGTCATTAACAGTGTCATCTAGAGTTAGTTGACACACAAGTTAGAGTTAGCTTTGGCCTGATTCAGTTAGAGTTAGATTGTTGGTGCAATAGAGTTATTGAATTGAAGTGTCTTGAAATAGAGTTATTACTAGGATCTAGGATTAAGAATTTAATCCTTATAATTACTGGAGTCTGTAATCACATTTGGCTTTGAAGATTAGAAAAGTTGTTAGAAATCCTGGAGGCAGGTCATAGTTTTTTTCTCTTGAGCGAGGAGTTTCCAAGTAAACTTTGTTGTATTTTCTCATTCCTTACTTTACCAGTTCTTTCATTTTAGTTCCTTATTACATACATTAATTAGGTACGTAGTCCCAAAGTTAGTGGGTACCTTTTATATTTCTTAATTTGGTATCAGAGAAAGTTCTTCCTAAAAGGTTAACACCTATAAAGGATCTCCTAACATAGCTGTACTGCTGAATCTCGAAGAGGATCAATCTACCACTAGACCACCCAAGTTTAATGAACAATATTATAGATGGTGGAAAACATGTATGCACGACTTCATTATGACTGAAGATTGTGAGCTGTGGGATGTTATTGAAGATGGACCCTTCATCCCTACTAAACTAGTGAAAGTTGGTGATGTTACTTTAAATGTTCCTAAGATAATAAGGAAATATGCTAAGACTGACAAGAGGATGATAGAGAAGAATTTTAAAGCTAATAAGCTTCTTGAGTGTAGTATTGGTCCTAATGAGTACAACAAAATCTCAGCCTGGGAAATAGCCAAAGAAATCTAGGATTGCCTTCAAAAAATGCATGAAGTAACAATTCAAGTTAAAGAATCCAAGGTAGACATATTGACTACACAATATGAAACCTTCAGCATGAAGGAAGGAGAGACAATCCAAGAAATACAGACCAAGTTTACTACAATCATAAATAAACTTCATTGTTTGGGTGAGGATATAAGACCAACTAAATAGGTTTACAAAGTTCTTAGCATTTTACCTAAGTCTTGAGAAAGTAAAGTAAATGTTATAATTGAATCTAGGGACCTAAAGACCCTAACTGTGGATGAATTGATTGGGAAACTTAAGATATATGAACCAAAGAAGCAACTAGACAAAGATAGAAGTGAACTTAAGAAGGAGAAAAATCTAGTGCTAAAGTCAACAAAAGAGGAATCAAGTATTGAAGATGAGTAAATAACTTATATCACCAAGGAATTTCTCAAAATCAAGAGAATGGTAAGTGCACTTCCCAGAAGAGGAGAAAGAAACAAATATAACAAGGATGTCAAGGGTAATGACACATGTCACAAGTATGGCAAGCCAGACACTACATCAAAGACTGCCCTCTTTATAAAGTTAACTAAAAAGAGTATGTCAAGAATATATCAGTGAAAGAGAGAAGAAGAAGGATAGGGTCCCTAATAAATACAGTAGAAAAGCTATTGTTGATAGAGTTGTGATGCAGCTCTTGCAACTTGGGGAGACTCTTATAGTGAGTCTGATAAATCCAAAAGCAAAAAGATGTTTCTATGATAGTACTGGAAGATGATGTCCAGATCTATGATTCCCTTTTGCCCTGATAGCCAAGTTAGATGATGAAGAAGATAAAAATGTAACTCTTTTAGACATGAAAAAATTTAAAAGATTACTCCCCTAATAAATTAAGATCTCTTTCTACTGTGTTGATAGACTTTGTATGTGAACTTACAAAAGATAAAAAGCCTCTAGGTAAAAATATTGATGATCTAGAAGTAGAAAATATGGATCTAATTGAGAAATTGCTAAGCTGCAAGAGAGATACCAATCTTTTTCTCTTGAAAATGATCTGTTAGATACAAAGTTGTGACTTCTCATCCCTACAACAGTAAAATTAAAAATATGAATCAACAGTGTGACCTAAGGTATTTAGGATGCCATTAGAATGTTAAGAAATTTGTAAAGTCTGATTAGCATGAGCACCTATTTCTCAACATTGAAAAATTCATACATGTGCACATTTTAGTACTTTTTTTGCAATACCAAACAAATAGAACAAAATCACCAACTCTAAAGCATTTTTCTCCAAGAAATATGCTTCATCCAATTATGAGAAAATGTAGTTTTGGCTGCCCTACACAAACAGACAAACAGGTGGAGAAGATCAATCTAACAAGAAAGTGATCATGAAAAGACAAACAATTACAACACCAAAGCAACACTAAAGAATAGAATTTGGTACAATCCAATTTCAGCATGCTTAACATGGTATATGTGATGAGTGTCCAAGTATTTTTGTGCAAGTTTCATACAACAAGCTCGTGCTATAGGTTGCATCGAGTAATCCTAAAGAGAAAGTAAATATAAATAAAACATAGAAAGCCAGGGAAACTTACAAGTCTTTTCTTCTTCCTTTTGACAAATGTAACTTATTCAACAAACATAAATCTCTCCAAGGATGCGAACAACTTTTTTGTTACTCTTCCAGGAACAAATAATCCACAATGTCTGCTTGTAGCACTGGCATTCAAAGCTTAGCAAACGAACCCAGTTCGATGCTTATTAGGCTTCAGTCCAAAATCTAGAATGGGGAAGCTAGGAAATCTCTCCTAACTAAGAACAGGTACAAGGAAAGAATTCACCTTCATCAGTACACTAACATCTGTATAAAATTTTAGGATAAATAATATATCACAAAAGTTGCAGAATTCATAGGTTGGAGGCTTATTTGGACATAGATATCATCTGTATCCCTATCTGCCTATAAATGACGAGATAACCAAACAGCGGTATGATATCAGACCAACTGCAGATATTAGTTCTAAATAAAATTTTAAGAGTATATATCTTAAAAACACATACATATAGGGTAACATTATGAACTTGGAACAACAACTGAGAAGTAAGATTTGGATAATTGGGCATCTGTGAAGTTGTGTTCTATTTGTGGAAACCGTCACTTGTTGCAACAAGTTAGATTTTTCTTAACTACTCTAGAGATGGTTTTATGTTAGCAACCAACAAAGAAGAAGCTATGAAACGATAGAACAAATTACCTATACAACTAAGTTCCATATGAAACATTTAAACACATTCCTAATAGGTTTGAATTTCGTGTCAAATGGGATACCTATTTCTTGATAGAGATACCATAATACTTTTTCTAGGATATAGCCATAGTTACTAAATAGAAAGAAGTATTAGATATTTAAACAACGAAAGGGAAACACTTTACAGAGAAATCAGCATACAATATTCTTAGCCACACCTATAGTTTGAATTCTCCCATGATTCAACAACCTAAGTGATAGAGTAATTTGAAGTACTTGGTTAGTAGCTGGTAAAACTCTTAACTATCAAGTACATAACAGAGAAAAAGTGAAAATAAAGAAGGATATAATTCCAGTAAAGAATCTAAAAGAATAATACTAAAATGAGAAAAACAAAAAGAAAAATCCTAGAAACAAATAAAATTATTCGGCATAGAGTGTATATCCCCAGTACATTATAGGTCAACCTCGACGTGCTTGGATTTGTTGGAGAGATTACTATATGTGATTATAGATGACACGATAGTGGTTAACTATGAGAAGAAAAAGTATAAATGTGCTTGGAACATGATAATACTCGGAGGAATGGTAAGTTTGAAGAATTTGTACAGGTCATTTGGTCCTTTAGTCTTTTTTTACATATTCAGTTATGAGTTATAATTATAACATTCTCTTCCACTACCAAAAATAAATATACAAGCAAAATACATAGATGTAATTTATTTCAGTGGGCTAAGCATTAGAATCTGTAAAGTGGAATGAAATCGTAACTGGAAGGGGCTAAAAATTGAAGATAGTTTTACTATGGGGAACCCTAAGAAATACAACATACCTTAAAGTTGATAACAAAGGTGGAACCTTCTGGAGATTTAACATTCAAAAAGAATGCCAAAATAGTGAAGAACATAGTTTGATACGAGAGGGAGTAAGTTTTGGTTGAGTAGTAAGTGCATGCCTATTGACGTCTGTCCAGGTTTAGAGAATTAGAGGCGATGGCTCTTGATAAGATTTAGGAAGCATGATGTCCAAGGGATGCAAATTTGCCTATTATGGTTGAGGTTGGCGTCCGTCTAGTATGTGGTGACGCTTCGCTAAGGTCGTAGCTTGCAGGCTTTAGGTTGTAGTGCTTGTTTTTTTGTTTGTTTTTTTTTTTTATAAAAAAAAGTTTAGTTTTAAAATTATGAGTATTTTAGTAATTTCACTTTAAGTTTTTTGAATTGGTATTTTAAAGGTAGCATAGATTTGATTGGACTAACTGACTAGTGAAACAATATTCAATGATCCTACAAACTATGTGCTTGATAAGATTCTTCAATTTCATATTTTGTGATATAGAGAAACTGAGTTTTAGGTTTAGAATTCTTGAAGTGAGAATTATGAATTTGAGGATCGAATAATGATCCATTTTGGTTGAAATTTGATGTGTTAGTCCATACTCTTATGGAGATTATGTATTAAACAGGTTTTGACCATTCAGAAGTTTTACAAGAAGGCAAGTTTGTAAATTGACTCTTGGGATTCAATTTAAGGCAAGTTGAGACTTTCTTTAATTCTTTTTCGAAGTGCTTATGTGTTAGTTATGTGTAAAGAGAGTAATGGAATGGGGGTCCCCTATAGGTGAAGTCACGAGCATCTATACAGGTACTAGTATTATTTGAGGGGTTAAAATCAGTTGATTGTCTGTTTTGAATTTTGCTTGCATGATTGCGTAGATTTTCTATTGTAAATAAATAGTTGAAAATGTTAGTTAACTAGAATACTCTCACTTGATAAGTTGAGTTAATTATGAAATTGATATTTATCTACATAAGACATGATATGCTTTACTTAATTTTATTGTTGATTTAGGATCGGAGTTACACGTTTGCACATCATGTATTGCATTTCATATGGGGTCAGAGTGCACGCTTGTACATTATTATTTGTTATAATATGTTTATAGGAATCGAAGTGCACGCCTGCACAACACACAAACCTTGCGAGTCTCCCATGAATCCTGACGTTGAAGCCATTATTCCATTGGTATGAACACAACATATGCATTGCATTCATTTCTGGTTCAGATTGAGTTGGTGTATTTATTAATTTTGTACAATTTATTGAATACATGAATAACTATTAGTTGACTTCATTTCTGATTCAGATTAAGTAAGGTATATTTATTGATTTTGTACTATTTATTGAGCACTTAAATATCTGTTAGTTGACTTCACTATATTGAGAATTTCTTAGACTGTATTACGATATCCTTATGATTGTTAGATTTGATTATTCTGTTGGATTATGGTAGCTTTTCTGAGTGTAGGTTGTATAGTTGTTTTAGAGGATTGATGTGGTGTTACTCGACAACACTTTGAATTAGAGTTGGTCAATAATGCTTGTCGAATACACGTGGTTCCGTACTCACCCTTGTTTTTTCTACACCTTAAGTGCACGAATTGATCCGACAACCCTTGGGCATTGATTCCTTGTGATTTTTATTCTGTTTTAGCTTTTTTGGAGATTTTTGAATTTTATTTTGTTCTTATTTCTTTCTGCTTCTATGTTTTTGAGTTATTGTGTTTGAATTGAGGTTTTAGGCTTATTTATCGTGATGAGAGTGACAGGTGTCATCACGATCCCCATTTTCGGATCGTGATATATAGGCACATGACAATGATTTGCTACATCCACCTTTATTACCCAGAAATATGAGCATTAAAACATTTCGACTATTAAAGCATCGGTACAATAATAATGAATTCAGAGTGAGATGAACTAGTGTATCCTTTGAGATTTATAAGTGCTCATACTCGCACCGCAGATTTTAGGGTTGTCCAGTCATCAATCATCATTATTTGGGATATTTTAATGGTTTCATAAATTATACAAGTATTTAAGCATCTTTTATGTTGTTTGTTAATTATTCTTATAATTATGTCTAGCTTCAAAATTTGACATTGACATGATAATTAAGATATAGAGATACTTTTTTCAAATATGTGTATGATTTTAATTCATGGAGGTGGTTTCACCGAACTTTGCTACTTGTAGGGTATATATTGTCAGCGACTCGCTTTGAGGTGCTTTACTATCATTATATTTGGCATCGCTTGTGTTGTATGTGGTCGTGAGTTTTTCAGAATAATCGGTCTCGTGTTCTAAGAAAAAGATCACTAAAGATATGAATGTTGTTCTTCGATTATAAACTTCCTCGTCTTCAGAAGTGGAATTTGTGCTTTTGGAACTTATGCTGCACAACAGATTTATCAAATTTGCTAGGGTACTAAGGAGAATTCCCTAACAATCCATGAAAATATTGAGCACAATGTACATGATGATAGGAACTCAATCCTAAGGAAATCATCAAATAGCGAATTGAATTTGCTTCTGACTCTTCCTAGGGCAGCCCTAGACAAGATTGAGACTATGGACACCCAAAGCATGAGCTTGGTAAGTGATGTATTCTGATTTAAGATCAAACATGATTATTAGATTTAATATGAACAAGAAAGCAGACGGTGATATATATATATATATATAATGTATATCTATAATATATTTAAAGTGTGAAGATCCTTAGAAAAATGATTGAACGTTTTATCTTTTATTAAAACATTCCACAATAGACAAAAATATTTTCACATTGTAATTTAATTAGGAAAATATTTTGTTTTCACCCTGAACTATACACGAAATTGCTGAGATACACCGGAACTTTAGGACTAATTATAACCGTATTTTTGGCAACCTTAGTGCCTACGTGGCACATCAGTGAATCAACACTGAAGGTCCACGTAGGCATATGTATGTGCCATGTATGTGCCACATAGGCACTAAGGTTGCCAAAAATACGATATTAATTAGTCAAGAGGGTAATAGGACCCTCCTAAAGTTCGTTGTGTCTCAACAATTTTATATATAGTTTAGGGTGAAAACAGTGCATTTTCTCACTTAATTATTGTCAAATTTATTTAGCATTTTGAAATTAATTAAAATCCTTATTTGATTAAGGTAAGAAATCGTAATATTTAACACTTCTAAATCTATTAGTAGAATTTTACCATATATATAAAAAAAAATTATACAATTTTATTTAAGTAATATTGTGATCAAACTTTTGAAGGCCATGCGTTGCTTCTTCTGCAAACAAAAACATGCCGCCGCTTCTTGTGGCTTCTTCTACTTCTATGCCTTCTTAGTTTAGCTTTGAGTTATTATATTTCAAAATTTTATGTATAAAAATTACATATAATCCATAATTAATAAATTTTCTTCTTTTGATAATATCTAGTATTTTTTTTTAGTTGAATTTTTTTAATCAAAAATTGGACTAAACAAGCATATCGAATGAAGTAGTCACAAAGTAATCCGAAGAAACAAAGGTTTATTCTCTCTCATATATGAAGGCATGGCTCGTGACTTGTGAGTTACCTGATGATTTTAAGTGATTGTATAAACTCAAGTCACGACGTTAAGACACTCTTTTTTTCTTTTCAATACAAATTTAAGACTTGTGAGTTACCTGATGATTTTAAGTGATTGTATAAACTCAAGTCACGACGTTAAGACACTCTTTTTTTCTTTTCAATACAAATTTAAGAGCTTTAATTTGATTTGATTAATGTCCTTAGGTCATTAACTGTTAAAAGTAGTTGGCTTTGTTTAGTTAGTTGTACCGTATTGTATAGCATTCTTAATTAAAATGCATTATTTGTTTGGATTGTTACTAATAAATGAGCAAGGTGGAAATATTTGGAAGTGGATAAAATCTAAGTGTTTTATTTGTGACCTTATTTGTCCTTCAATGTTTCACTCAAAAGAAAGGTTCTCGCAGTATAACTATGTAAGACTGTTGGTTTCTCTTCCACAAATATGTATAAACATGCACCATATGTTATTGCACCACGGAGCGCTCCATAATATAGATGAACGTTCATAGAGTGGGATGTCGACCTATATACATTATGTTAATTTAGACACAAGCACATAAGTTATTTGTTCTTGATATAATTAAGCGATAGATACTTGAATTAAGAGGTAGACATATCCTTATACGTGAAGAAAGCTATATATAAACTTTGACGAGTTTGCAGCAGTGTTAACCATAGCTAACTGTTTTACCTTTTCACTTTGATAATGATTTTGAATTGGTTATTGTAAAACTTCCTTTTATTGAATTTTTTAGAATTCTTTTATTCACGAGGAGTTGGATGCGAAAAAACTCTCATGCCTGGTTCTATAGTAGAAATGGAATTCAGAATTAGCTTTTCTTGTTTGTATGAGATCAAGTTACTGTGATTTTTGATGAAACATTCCTCTCATGAATTCATGTAGATAAAGAATAAGTTTAGTTCATGTACAAAGAAGTCATTTAAAGGGAGTCATTTTATATTTTGGTGGGGAATAAGAAGGTTAGGATGTAAATACTTTTACTCAAAAGCACTTCTTTGATAAATCCTCTTCTTTGGATAAAATTGCCTTTTTCCTTATTTCTTCTAATTATTATTATTTAATTATCATATTAATATTTAGGACTTTAAATTAAACTAAAACTATAACTATTATGTCTTTACTTATTTGTAATAGATAAGAGCTCCTATTATTTAATAATTTAAAATTGACTAAAATTCTCCTTCTTGCATATTTCCTTATTTAAACTATATTAAAAGTCCTAAACGTTAAAAACAACTATAATTATAGACATATATTAAGGTTTTATGAATATTTTTCTTATTTTAACGGCATAACTAATAACTTTTGTCCTATATGCTTAGAACTGTCAATACGGGTCAGCCCAATTCATTCGGGCTAGCCTACATGGGCTTTGGAGTTTGACGGGTCAAGTCAGGCGAGCCCATAAACATGACACGTCAGAAAATAGCAAGCCCAACCCATTGTAGGTTGTGGGCCTCAACGGGCTAGCCCACTTTTTAAACTATATTATTTTCATAATCTTAATTTAAATTTTAAAAGGTCAATTACATAAATATTTACAATATAATATTACATGGAGTTACTACTTGTTAATAAAGTCTCAAATTTACAAAAAGAAATCCTAATAATTTGTGAAATTGAATAACTTTTGACACCAAATTCAAATCAAAGAGAGATGTTGAAAAGCAAACGAAATAGTTAATGAGTAATAATATAAGTAGCTAAATAGCAATATTAACCTAATTTTATTTTAATTGTTCACAATAAATGTAAGACCCCTTAAGATTTTAAGTCTGAAGTTTAGCTCATTTGGCTTTACAATCCTCAAGACTTAGAAAATTTTTATAAGTGTTCAACACTAAGTCTCAATTTAGACCTCCAAACTTTGGGGATTTATTTGACGACCTTCCCGACCTTCGTTTTTAGTTTTTCAAGTTGCGTTGCGATGGGGCAAGGTCATAGTACATCCTGGGTAAGTTTCAAAATATTTCGGATAGCATAAGGGAGAGTTTGGATGTGCAAAATAGTAGCCTCGCGCGATAAGCCCGCGCCGCCCAGGGAAGAGCACCGCTCTAAGTAGGCGCCGCCTGGCTAGTCCGGTGCTTCTCAAGTTTTTCAACACTCCACCTCCGTATTTTTAAGGGATTTTTGGTTATTCTCCACCCATATATAAGCTTATTAACATGGGATTTGAGCTCTAAAATACCAAAATATTATGTTTTTACTGAATTACTCTCAAGAACAACCAAGAACAAGTATAAGGTTCAATTGGGAGTTTCAAATTCCAAGCTTATTTCATTACTATCTTCACGGATTATTAATCTAAGGTATGTGTAGTGTTCATCTATGGATCTAATCCGTTCATAGAGCTCAAGAACCATGTTTATTTTGTGAACTTTTTGTGGTGATATGAGCATGTACATGTTGATGATTGTTGTTTAAGTTTCAAGATGATATCTAAAGGTGTTTTCAAGGAATATATATGGTTGTTATTTGAAAACTATGAACTTTAGGTGGTTTAATATGGTGCAAGTTATGAAACACACCTATGCCTTAAAGAATGCATGCAACGTGTTTGATAAAAGGCTTTGGATGCTAGAAATTCATGTTTGCATGGTTCCATGAAATATAAATGACAAGAACATGATAGCTATATACTTCAATGTGAATTCCATGTTATTGATGTGTTGCTATTATTGTGGTATGAAGCATGTATGATAATGGAGATATAAAATATGTACACAAAATATATATCCATGTATTCCCTACAATGTTTTAGATGTTGAATAACAACATGAAGTATGATATCCCCTACTTATGATATTATGAATTGTGGACTCAAATCTTGCGATCAAGTCATGTCATGTGTGTCAATTTTCTTCTATCGAGTCTTGGGAGTATTCATACTCGAAAAATATAGCTGTGTGCCTAGAGCCATATTATGTTGTCACGATAATCTCAGTCAAGCTCTAATCTATAGAACTCAGTCAGTCATATGACTCAGGAAAACCTCAGAAATCTCATGATCTTAGTTACCTCTCAGACAGAAGTACTATTCCATCAATCAATGGAAGTCAGTAAATCAGTCTATTCACAGTTAGTTAAATCATGTTTAGTCTCTACAGATGGGAGTAGAAGTTAGCACCGAGTGAATCCAAGGATGGGAACTCACCTACCAGTTTAGGGTGTGATTCTTAGCAGTCATCCTCGTGTTCCAGAACTATGTAGCCAGCATAGGTTGAGACATCTTAACCTGTCAGATTAGGGTTGATGAGGTGGCTTAACCTATCAGTACAGGGTTCCCACCGCTCTCATTTTGAGTACCTCAGCAAGGGTCACTCATAGCTGTCCTTACCAGTGGCGCGGTATTAATACCCCTCCAGTCGGGGCATAGATTAGACCTCAACCTAGCTATATTTTTTCCTTAGGGCATGTCGGTTAAACAACTACCTCCCATGGTTTCAGACTCAGTCTTAGTAAAGAACTTAAATAGTTCTTCAGATATTAGTATACCAGGACTGTTAGATATAGTCAAATTCAATTATAGTACGGGACTCAAAAAGTTCCATCAGATTCAAGACTATCAGACACAGTCACCCATGTTATCGCAACTTCAGTTTCAGCCATGTCAGTTATCAGTGAACCATGTATTAGCGTACATATTTAGCTATCACGTACCCATGATCTCAGTTACTATGTATACATATTTGTACTCTTACGTTCATATCAATCAGTTAGTTAGCATTATTCATGTATGTAAATCCTTTGCATTAGCCTACCTCACTCGTATACTCAGTACTCCAGTTGTACTAACATATTTGCGCTATGGTGCTTTCTATTTATGTTACACCATAGGTTCAGAGACACGAGCTCTAGATCAGCAGTAGCATTCCCGCTGTAGAGTTGCAGTGAGTCGTCATCTATTAAAGAATGATATTATTTTATTTCATTTATTATTTCATCTCAGTTTTGCTAGACGAATTTAGTTGGAGACATTTTCCTTCAACTCCTTGTTCAGATAGTACTTAGAGGCTTTCACATTTAGTATTCAGACTTATGTTTAGTTTTGATTTAGACTTCAGTGGTTTTGGGTATTTTTCACCCATATGAATGTTATATTATTTCAGTTGAACCTTATGGCCTATTGTGCATATTTTTCTACATTATTACATTATATATTGTAGTGTACAGGTACAGATATCAGTCATGGGTTAGCTTGTGGTCCTTTGGGGTCATAAGCATCGTGTAGCATTCCGGTTCAGAAAATCGGGGTGTTACAAACTTAGTATCAGAGCCTAAGGTTCAATAGAGTCCTAGGAAGTCTAAAAGCCGCATCTAGTAGAGTCTTATACATGGGTGTGTTGCGCACCACATTTATGTGTAGGAGGCTATGAGATATTTTAGGAACAGTTTTCCTTCTTTCAGTATTTATGTCGTGCTAGTGCGTATAATCTCAAGTTAAACTCACAGTCTAATCCATTCTTCTTTTATTTCAGAATATGCCTCCAAAGAGAAGAAACTAGCCAGCTGCTCAGCCCGAAGATCCTTTGGGTGAACATGTTTCTCATGCGGAGTTTAGAGCCGCATTCACCATACTTGCTCAGTCTGTGGCTACCCAAAATAAATGGCCACCAGTTATTCCGGCCAATCCAGTGGGTAATTCTGCAGCATCTAGGATTTGGGACTTCACCCAAATGAACCCTCCATCTTTCCATGGGTCTAAGTCTGATGAAGACCCTCAGGAGTTCATTAACCAAGTCCAGAAGGTCATTGACATCATGGGAGTTACTTTTGTTCAGAGTGCCGAGTTAACCACATACCAATTATAGGATGTTGCTCACACTTAGTACAAACAGTGAAGGTACGAGAGGTTAGAGGATGCAGGTCAAGTGGGAGGAATTTGTCACGACTTTCTTAGATAGATTCTTTCCCCAAGAGCTAAGGGAGGCCAGAGTTCTTGAGTTCATCAACCTCAGGCAGGGAAATATGATGGTTAGAGAGTATTCTCTCAAATTTACTTAGCTAGGCAGATATGCCCCTCATGTGGTTGCAGACAATAGGGCTAAGATGAGCAAGTTTGTGTCAGGGGTGAATGATAGCATGGTAAATAAGTATAGGTCTGCGATGCTGAATAGTGATATGACCTTAGCCAGACTCATGACCCATGCTCAGTAGATAGAGGAGCAGAAGGTTAGGACTAGGGAGAAGCAGAACAAGAGAGCAAAGACAGGCAGTTTCAGTTTTGCTCAACCTAAATCAGAAGGAGGAAACCATTCGCAGTTTCTTCCTAAGTCAGCAGCTCCAGCTCCTTCCTCCGCCAGTGCCCCAGTGCCAAAATTCAGAGACGATAATAGAGACAGAGCACCAGGCTCTAAATCTCAGGGCAGTATTAGTAGTGCCCAAACTAATTCCCTATGTCAGACTTGTGGTAAGAACTACAAGGGTATTTGTAGGGACGGTAGTGATGTCTATTTTGGTTGTGGAAATCCAGGCCACAGGATTAGAGAGTGTCCTCAACCAAGTCCTCAAGGTCAGCAGAACCGTTCCACAGCTCAGTCCGATCGCCTGAACCGCCAGGGTGCCACTTTCAGTGTTACTAGTGGGCAACACCCAAATAGACTCTATGCTCTTTAGACCCAACAGAATCAGGAAAATTCTCCTAATATTGTTACTGGTACATTACAGATTTTCCATATTCATGTTTATGCTTTGCTAGACCCAGGTATATCTTTGTCTTTTGTTACTCCATACATAGCAGGCAATTTCAGAATCAGTCCTAAAATTTTAGCAGAGCCCTTTTCAGTCTCTACCCCAGTAGGTAAAACCATCATAGCTGGGCGGGTATACAGGAACTGCTCAATTATGATAGTTTAGAAATCCACATCAGCAAATTTAGTTGAGTTAGAGATGACTGATTTTGATGTCATTCTCGGCATGGATTGGCTTTATTCCTGCTATGTCACAGTCGACTACAGAAATAGGATAGTTCAGTTTCAATTCCTGAATGATCCTGTCCTAGAGTGGAAGGTTAGTACTTCATCTTTCAGGGGTCAGCTTATTTCCTACCTTCGGGCAAGGAAAATAATTTCTAAGGGGTGTGTGTATAATATCTTGTATGTTAAGGATTCCATTTCCAAATCTCCTAATCTCGAATTAGTACCAGGTGGTTAATGAATATTCAGTTGTTTTTCCTAAAGATCTTCTAGGCATTCCTCCCGAAAGGGAAATAGACTTCGGCATAGACCTTCTCCCAGATACTCATCCTATCTTTATTTCGCTATACAGAATGGCACCAACAGAACTCAAGGAACTAAAAGATCAGTTGAAGGATCTCTTAGATAAGGGATTCATCAGGCCCAGTGTGTTCCTATGGGGTGCACCAGTCTTATTCGTGCACAAGAAAGATGGTTCTCTCAGAATGTGTATCGATTATCGTCAACTCAACAAGGTTACAGTCAAGAATAGGTATCCACTTCCCAGAATAGATGATTTGCTTGACCAAATTTAGTGTGCCTATTATTTCTCCAAGATAGACCTCAGATCAGGCTATCATCAGCTCATAGTTAGGGAATATGACATCCCAAAGATAGCTTTCCATACTCGGTATGGTCACTTCAAATTTTTAGTCATGTCCTTTGGTCTTACCAATGCCCCTGCAGCTTTCATGGACTTGATGAACCGTGTGTTCAAGCAGTACTTGGACATGTTCATCATAGTCTTCATAGATGATATTCTATTCTATTCTTGCACAGAGCGTGATCATTCAGACCATCTCAGAATTGTTCTTCAGACTATCAGAGATCATCAGTTGTTTACCAAGTTCAGTAAGTGTTAGTTTTGGATAAGATCAGTAATATTTCTTGGCCATATTATTTCCAGTGATGGCATTAGAGTAGATCCTCAGAAAACTAAAGAGGTAAGAAACTGGCCTCGCCCTGTATCTCCATCAGATATCAGGAGTTTCTTGAGTTTGGCTGGCTATTATAGATGGTTTGTCGAGATATTTTATTCTATTGCATCTCTCATGTCCAGATTGACTCAAAAGAAGGTCAAGTTTTAGTAGTCAGATTCATGCGAGAAGAGTTTTCAGGAATTGAAGACTCGACTCACTTCAGCTCCAGTTCTAACTCTTCCAGATGGTTCAGACGGTTTCGTAGTCTATTATGATGCATCCAGAGTGGGTTTAGGTTATTTCCTCATGCGGCATGGTAAGGTCATAGTCTACGCCTCCAGATAGCTAAATCCCCATAAGAAGAATTATCCTACTCATTATCTTGAGTTAGCAGCCATAGTATTTGCCTTAAATATTTGGAGGCATTATCTATACGGAGTTCATGTAGGCGTCTTCACAGATCATAAGAGTCTCCAGTATGTCTTTTCTTAGAAAGATCTCAATCTTCGTCAGAGAAGGTGGTTAGATTTTTTGAACGATTATGACATGAGTGTCCTTTACCAATTGGGCAAAGCCAACATTGTGGCCGATGCTCTCAGTAGACTCTTCATGGGTAGTATTTCTCACATTGAGGCTAGCAAGAAAAAGATAGCTCAGGAAATCCATCAGCTTGCTAGACTAGGCATTTTCTTAGTCGACTCTTCAGAGGGTGATATGTGTGTTCACAGAAGTTCAGAGTCATCTCTAGTTTCTGAGGTGAAAGAAAATCAAGAAAGGGATCCTAGCCTTGTCAATCTAAAAGAATTAGTTCAGGATAAAAAATTTGAGGTTTTCTCCCAAGGGGGAGATGGTTTTCTTCATTGTCAGGGTCGTCTGTCTGTTCAAAGTGTAGATGACTTGAGGCAGCAAATTCTTGTAGAAGCGCATGGTGCGCGATACTCTATTCATCCAGGGGCTACTAAGATATACCGTAATTTGTGGGAGATATATTGGTGGAGTGGGATGAAGAGAGATTTTGCAGAGTTTGTGGCTAAGTTTTTTACATGTCAGCAAGTTAAGATAGAGCGTTAGAAGCCTAATGGTCCCATGCATGAGTTCACCATTCTTACTTGGAATTGGAAAGAAGTGAATATAGATTTCGTGATGGGTTTGCCTCGCACTCGTCATCAGCATGATTTAGTTGAGGTAATTATTGACAAGATGACCAAGTTAGCTCATTTCCTTCCAGTTCATACTTCTTATTCAACCGAGGATTATGCCAAAATCTACATTAGGGAGTTGTTTAGATTACACAGTGTTCCCTTATCTATTATCTCAGACAGAGGTACCCAGTTCATTTTTCACTTCTGGAAAGGATTCCAAAAGGGTCTCGGTACCTAAGTCTATCTCAATACAGTGTTTCATCTTCAGACAGATGGTCAAGTAGAGAGGACCATTCAGACTCTTGAAGATATGCCAAGGGCGTGTTCAGTTGATTTCAAGGAAAGTTGGGATGACCACTTGCCTTTGATTGAGTTTGTATACAATAATAGCTATCATTCCAATATTCAGATGGTTATGTTTGAAGCTCTCTATGGTAGGAGGTATAGATCTCCAATCGGTTGGTTCGAAGTCAGTGAGGCCTCAGTCATAGGTCCTGACTTAGTATTCAACGCCTTAGAGAAGTCCAGTTGATTAGAGAAAGTCTTCAGGCTACTTAGAGCCGACAGAAGTCTTATACAGATGTTTGTAGAAAGGATCTCGAGTTTGAGGTTAACGACTATGTCTATCTGAAGATCTCTTCTATGAAGGGAGTGAAGAGGTTCGGCAAGAAAGGTAAACTCAGTCCCCGATATGTTGGTCCCTTTAGGATTCTCAGTCGCTTCGGCAAGGTAGCTTATGAGATTGAATTGACTTCAGATTTAGCCTTAGTCCATCCGGTCTTCCATGTCTCTTTGTTAAAGAAATGCATAGGTGACCCAACAATTTTTGTCCCTATTCAGAGCATTGACATTCAGAACAGTCTCTCTTATGAAGATATTCCAGTTGAAATCTTAGACTATCAGACTCGTCATTTAAGGAACAAAGAAGTCCCTCTAGTCAAGGTTCTTTGGCGAAATCAGTCTCATGAGGGAGCTACTTGGGAAGTAAAAGCAGATATGCGTACCAAGTATCCTCACCTCTTCCCCGCCAACTCAGATCACAAGGTAATAGTTATCCTTAAGCTTATTCAGTTTCATGTTCATGTTCCCATTATAAACTTGGTATCTATTACCATTGCATACTCAGTCATGCATTCATGTATCAGTTCAGCTATCATGCATCAGCTATGCATTCTCATCTTGAGAAACTGAGTTATCAGATTACTCAGTTATGCACTCATGTATCAGTTATCCATGCATCAGATATGCATGAGTTCAGTATATTTACCATGTCAGTCATGAGATCAAATTTTAGTCATTCGTGTTTAATTCATGTTCAGCTTGTCTTTTATCCCCTCTCAGTTGATTTATCATTCGAGGACGAATGTTCCTAAGGGGGAGATATTGTAAGACCCCATAAAATTCTAAGTCCGAAGTTTAGCTCATTTGGCTTTACAATCCTCAATACTTAGAAAATTTTTATAAGTGTTCAACACTTAGTCTCATTTTAGACCATCAAACTTTGGGGATTTATTTGATGATCTTTCCAACCTTCGTTTTTGGATTTTCAAGTTGCGTTGTGATGGGGCAAGGTTGTAGTACATCCCGGGTAAGTTTTGGAATTTTTTGAATAGCGTAAGGGTGAGTTTAGATGTGCAAAATAGTAGCCTTGCACGATAAGCCCATGCCGCCCAGGGAAGAGCACTGCTCTAAGGAGGGCGCTACCTGGGCTAGACCGGCGGACTTAGAAGGTGCTGCCTGGCTATTTCGGTGCTTCCTAGGTTTTTCAGCACTCCACCTTCTTATTTTTAAGGGCTTTTTGGTCATTCTCCACCCATATATAAGCTTATTAACACGGGATTTGAGCTCTAAAACACCAAAATATTGTGTTTTTGCTGAATTACTCTCAAGAACAACCAAGAACAAGTCTAGGGTTCAATTAGGGGTTTCAAATTCCAAGCTTATTTTACTACTATATTCACGAGTTATTATTCTAAGGTATGCGTAGTGTTCATCTATGGATCCAATCCGTTCATAGAGCTCAAGAACCATGTTTTAAATACTATTTTGTGAACTTTTTGTGGTGATATGAGCATGTACATGTTGATTATTATTGTTTAAGTTTCAAGATGATATCTAAAGGTGTTTTCATGGAATATATATGGTTGTTAGTTTAAAACTATGAACTTTAGGTGGTGTAATATGGTGCAAGTTATGAAACACACCTATGCCTTAAAGAATGCATGCAAGGTGTTTGATAAAAGGCTTAGGATGCTAGAAATTCATGTTTACATGGTTCCATGATATCTAAATGACAATTCCATTATAGCTATATACTTCAATGTGAATTCCATGTTATTGATGTATTGCTATTGTTCTGGTATGAAACATGAATGATAATGGAGATATTAAATATGTACACAAAATATATATCCATGTATTCCCTACAATGTTTAAGATGTTGAATAACTACATGAAGTATGATATCCCCTACTTATGATATTATGAATTGTGGACTCAAATCTTATGATCAAGTTATGTCATGTATGTCAGTTTCTTTCTATCGAGTCCTGGGGGTATTCGTACCCAAAAAATATAGCTGTGTGCCTAGAGCCATGTTATGTTGTCACGATAATCTCATTCAAGCTATAATCTATAGAACCGAGTCAGTCATGTGACTCAGGAAAACCTCAGAAATCTCATGATCTCAGTTAACTCTCAGACAGTAGTACTATTCCATTAGTCAACGGAAGTCAGTAAATCAGTCCATGTACAGT
The DNA here is from genome assembly GCF_002878395.1 of Capsicum annuum. NCBI lineage: Eukaryota > Viridiplantae > Streptophyta > Magnoliopsida > Solanales > Solanaceae > Capsicum > Capsicum annuum. The sequence goes on from NC_061111.1 coordinate 28,164,906, forward strand.
CATTTAAATTAAGTTCAGTCTCTTCAGATGGGAGTAGAAGTTAGCATCGAGTGAACCCAAGGTTGGGAACTCACCTACCAGTTTAGGGTGTGATTCTTGGCAATCATCCTTGTGGTTCAGAACTATGTAGTCATCATAGGTTGAGACATCTTAACCTCTTAGATTAGGGTTGATGAGGTGGATTAACCTATCAGTATAGGGTTTCCACCATTCTCATTTTGAGTTTCTTCTAGTGAAGGGTCACTCACAGCTGTCCTTACCAGCGGCGCGGTATTAACACCTCTCTAGTCGGTGAACCATGTATTAGCATACAGATTTAGCTATCACGTACCCACAATCTCAGTTACTATGTATGCATGTTTGTACTCTTACATTTATATCAGTCAGTCAGTTAGCATTATTTATGTATATAAACCCTTTGCATTAGCAACCTTACTCAAATACTCAGTACTCCAGTTGCATTGACGCATTTGCGCAATGGTGCTTTCTTTTTATGTTACACCATAAGTTCAGAGACACGATCTCCAGATCAGCAGTAGCATTCCCACTGCAGAGTTGCAGTGATTCCTCATCCATTTGAGGACGATATTATTTTATTTTATTTATTATTTCATCTCAGTTTTGCTAGAAGAAGTTAGTTGGAGACATGTTACTTGAACTCCTTATTCACACAGTACTTAGAGGCTTTTAGATTTAGTATTCAGACTTATGTTCAGTTTTGATTTAGACTTCAGTAGTTTTGGGTATTTTTCAAACATATGGATGTTATATTATTTCAGTTGAACCTTATGACCTATTTTGCATATTTTTCTGCATTATTACATTATATGTTGCAGTGTATAGGTACAAATATCTATCATGGGTTAGGTTGTGGTCCTTCGGGTTCATAAGCACCGTGTAGCATTCCGATTCAGAAAATCAGGATGTTACAATAAAACACAAAGAAATGTCAATATTTAATTCATTAAAAATGAAAATGAACCCTTAGAAAAAAAAGAGATAATACATCGAAACACCTTTAAACTTGTAGGCAAAACTTACTTTAGACCCGAAACTTGTATGACAATTATTTACCCCCCTTAACAACTTTGAACTGAATTTATTTCACCCCTTAGAAGCCGAAGTGAGATCGCGTGTTGCTGGGAGCGTCGAAGTCTTGTCTTCGCCTTTTATATATTTTTTTAAACGAAAATATTCTTTTAAAATTTCTTAACGGGTATAAATCCCAAATCACCCAACCCAATTTCATCCTCAAAAACCCTAATTTACTTTTCTTCTTCCTCAATTTCTCAAAATCTGCTTCCTCTCCAAAATTTAAGCATAATTTTGAGATTGGTTTCTCTTCTATTTCAAATGTAAGTGCTCTTGAAGAATCATAATCTATTTTTCTAGCACGCAATGAGGTCGATTAATTTGACTAAAGTTTGTATGAAAGAAAATGATAATACTTTGTACAAAGAAGTTCGTTGTAATCATGGATTTTTGTTGCATATGAAGACATCTTGGACTTCGAGAAATCCTGGCAGAAGATTTTGGGTATGTCCTTATTATGGGGTAGATATCAATTTTTTGATTTTACTATTCCGATAGACATGATTAAAGACTAATTCATTCTTTATTTTTCACCATTGAAGGGTCCAAGATCTTGCGACTTTTGGTGTTGGAGGGATAGAGAAGATATTGATCCGAGGTCCAAATATGTGATTCCAAAACTAATAGAGAAATTAGGTGAGCTTAAGAATTTACTTGAGTCTTCTCAATATATTGATAATCATGCATCGATTAATGAAGTTGAAAAAGTTGAGTTGAATAAATTTGTTGAGGAAATTTCTCATAAAGTAGACAAGCCTAAAGAATCCAAATATGATAATTGTGTTGATATGAAATTGGAGAAGTTGGAAGAAGAGGTTGAGAAGATCAAAGAAAGAGAGAAGAAGTGGAGAAAAATTGCTAAATTTGTTGTGTTTTGTTGTTCTCCACTACTAATAACTATAAGCTATTGGCTTGGGATGATACATATAAAGAAAGGTTCAATGAGGTTACCTTAAGGTGATTGTTCTTGTTAGAAGATATCTAGCTTATTTTGTGATTGGTGCTGCTTCTTTAAGCTTATTTTGTAATGTACTTTGGTTGGTGAATGTCTCTTGAGCACTTGGTTGTTGTATTTTGTAGTGTAGCTTCTTTTAATCTTCTTTTATAATGTATTTAGCTGTTGCTTGTCTTGATATATATGAAGAAAAGTAGTTGAATTGATTGTATTATAAGCATTTGTTTTTTTTGTAATGGTGCAACTTCTTTTGTAATGAAGTTAACCATAACTGCTTATAGTCACAACTAGTTAAGCAAGACTACAAAAACTATCATTAACCACAACTGCTTATAGTCAAATGAGAATTGTGCAGACACAGGATCATAAATGCTTCAAACAAACATTTTCCAACATAATGCAGTCACAGCTGCTCATATTTCTAACAAAAATATATAGCCAGAAGTGCAGTCACATTTACATCTTGCAATTACACCTAAATTAGTGCAGTCACAGCTGCATAATTAAAGTCACTAATCAAAGTAGAAATTGCCTAAGTGGAAGTCACTATTGTTTCAGTACACAACATCAATACACAAAAACAAAAATCAGACTGCTTCTACTGAAAGGTTGATGAATTTGTTTGGCTTAGATGATTCACTTCAATAGCATTTGACCTTGTACTTATCCTTTTCTGTGCTCTTATTACTTCGAGATCTTGTTGTGTCATAGCTTTCTTTCCTTTCCATTTCACATTGGATTTGGGTTTGTGATGTCCAAGATATCCAGTCACTATGGACGAGTTCATAGGCATTCCAGGCTAAAAAAAAACAAAGTAGTACAAATTTATTTTAAGACTTTTAAAAGATAGACTTTAAACTAGAGAAATTTCATCAAATTTAACTTACATTGAGAATCTTATAACCACTTTCTGTTTGAAACACCCAATTCCAACCATCCTAGGTATTTTAAAAGGTGTCCCTTTACCTCTTCCAACACCAGCAGTAGGTGTAACTTCTCTTCCTCTACCAATACTACCTACAGTAACATTGGCAGTAGGTTCTTTTTCTCTACCAACACCATCTATAGTAGCAGTAGCAACAACTCCCCTTCCTCTACCAACAACAATAGATCCCCTTTCTCTACCAGCAGCAACAACTCCCCTTCCTCTACCAGCAGCAATAACATCAACTCTCTTCCCTCTACCAGCAGCAACAACTCCTCTTTCTCTACCAGCAGAAACAATATCAACTTCCTTCCCTCTACCAGCAGCAACAACTCCCCTTCCTCTACCAGTAATAACAATATTAACTCCCTTCTCTCTACCAGCAGCAACAACATCAATTTTCCTTTCTCTACCAGCATCAGCAACAGTAGTTCCCCTTCTTCTACCAGCAGCAGTAGCCTATAATATATAACAAAAAATGTAAGAAAATAACACAGAAATAAACTAGTGGTAAATGAAAAGTCAATTGTTACCTTTGTAGACCCTTTTGGTATTCCTCTTCCTCTTTTTGTGCCTGCTGCTGCAGAGGAACCTACATTGGATTTTTTTGAACTTGTAGCCAAAGGACAACCCTTATTATTATGACCCTTGGCATGACATATGCTGCAGCTCATCTCAACACCATGATTAGAAAACTTTCCAGTCTTGTTTTCACTTTGCTTCTTTCTTCTAGATTTACCAGGTCTGCTTGGCTGTTTTTTTTTTATTATTGGAGGTAAAACAGAAAGGTTGGTTGATTTTGACCACATTTGCATATTAGCAACAGGCTGGATGTAGTAACTATAAGTCTTGAGGTAGGTTTCCTTGGTATACCAATGTGCAACATAATGAATTGGCTCTAATCTCCCATAATTTAGTACAGCTACAGCATGACAACAAGGTATACCTTTCAACATCCAAAACCTACAAGTACAACTTCTATCTCTCAAATTCACTATGAAAGTATTGCCACAACTATCCTTAACTTCAAAACCAGACTCACCATTCCACTTAAGGGTACACTTCATTGATTTTGTTATGTTTTCTTGCAATACTTTTAGTGCCATTGGAGAAATATCAGTTAACCAAGTATCAATAAACTCTCCCAGTTGTCCTATTCTTCTCATCACCTTGACCCTTATTTCTTCAAGCATTGTGATGATATTTTTGTGTCTGGGCCCCAATATCCATGAATTAAAACTTTCAGCCATGTTGTTGTCAACACTGTCACAATAACTATGATACTTGAAGTACACTTTGGACCATTTTTCTATGTTATACCACGAAAGATCTTCACAAATTTTATCACCTAAAAGCTCCATATGATCCAAATTTCTTCTCAACTTTTGCTCATATGTGGATTTGGCATACTTTCAAAAATAATTTCTCCTTTCAATACCCTTCCAAACTTTGGACCAGTTAGCTAGAATATGGCTTGCACACATTCTTTGTTCTATATTTGGCAGTAATTCTGTAATTGCATTGTCAAGATCCTTCAAGAAATAATAAATGTTAGAGATTATTGTTAAAAAAGAAAATATAGTTAAAGGAAAAAAATAAAGACAATTAATAACAAATGCTTTACCTTCTGCATATTAGTGATAGTAGTCACTTCAGACCCATCTCCCAGCTTAAGATCATTCTTTACAAGTCTTATAAACCATCTCCAATTGAATGTGTTTTCAACTTCAACCACTGCCCAGGCTAATGGTAGCATCTAATTATTCCCATCTTTACAAACAGCTATAAGTAGTTGACCTTTACAAACGCCTTTCAAAAAGCAACCATTAAATCCAATACATCTCCTAGCACCAGCTTTGAATGCTTTCTTCAAAGCATCAAAATATATATAAAATGATACAAATTATTTTTTTCCATCTTCAAAGGTTTCTTCACTAAGCTTCACCACACATATGCTACCTGGATTGGTCTTTAAAAGCTCATCTTTATAATCCAGAATCCTTTTAAACTCCTCTACATTGTCACCCATGATCTGCTGCAACACAATATTCCTAGCTTTTCTTGCTACTGTGCTCCTAATATATACCTCCAATTCTTTTTTCACCATGTTTTGAAACTGAAAAACTCTAATACCAGGCTCAGATATAATCCTGTCTCTGTATCTCTCTGCCAAGTACTTTGAATTCACAAGTTTGTTTTTGGTTGTGGCATTACATATGTGGACTGGATTATACTTCTTCACCTGAAAATCTCCAGTTCTAGAATCATGACTTCCAAACAACAACCATGGACAACCATCAATACATTTTACTCTCACCCTTTTTGGTTCATTCATATACTTGTCTAATTCTACATGTTCTTGCATAGCAAACATAGTAATAGCTTTTCTAAATTGCTGAACATTTTCAAAACAAAGACCAAGCTCCCAAACTATTTTTTTACAAGTAGGTTCAAAGACAATTATCTTATGATTTCTTTTTGTTCTTCTTGCTTTTCTTTCTCTTCTTCCAGATTGTTCTACTTCATCATCTCCATCATTGCCATCATCACTATCTATTTCAAAGCTAACATCTATATCAGAATCAAAATATGGCTCATCTCCAGCTATTTTTCCTTTTAAATTAGTTTTTTTTTTGATAAAAACTCATCATATCGTAAATCAACTCCTTTTTTTTTACCTAAACTAACCCCTTCAGTTGTAGGCTCCCTTTTCTTCCCCTTTTTGGCTTCTTCACATCTCTTCTTTTTGGCAGCTTTCTTTTCTTCCCTCAAAACTCTAACTTCATCATGAACATCACTACCATATTCATCTTCACCTTTATAAAAAAAGTCTTCGTAATCTGAATTTACAATATCATCAGATTCACTTACCCAATCAGATGGAATTATTGACATATCTGATGCAGTAACAAAGCTAGTCCAACCCAAGTTTTGCTTATCATGAGGAGCAGCACAACAATCACTACCGAAAATATGCTCTCCACTAGCAGAAACCCCACCACCATCACTATTAAAGTTCTGTTTAACAGTAGCAGCAACACTACTACCACTACTCTTTTCAACAATACTAGCAAAGGGTGCACTACTTAAGTTCTGCACAACAGTTGCAGCAACACCACTACCCAAATTTTCCTCTACACCACCTAACTCCTCACCACTAGAACCAACAGCACCAAATATATTACACTCTCCAACACTAGTAGCAGCAACACCACTATTTAAATTTTTATTCACAAAAGGCTCTTAAGGTGTTGCAGCCTCTACAAAGCCATCTTCAAACCCTAATTTTTCACTTATCCCATAGTCTTGACTCTTTGTCAAAAGAAGTAGAAGATTCCCCACCCATATGCGAAATATATTCAATAGCAGGTGCTTTAGGGATCACGTGGGGTTCATCTACTAAATGTGACACATATAGCTGAACAATATCTCCATTTTTAAGCTGAGGTACAATACCCAAAATATCCCTATCACAAGTCACTTTACTAGGTAATTACATTTAGGAGGTCTCATATAGACAATGTACGATTCAACATTATAACCAATTTCTTTAACATACCCAACAAACTCATAGTATGAAAACCTGTCAATATCGACACCAAAATAATTTGGATATTGTTACAGATTGTTTTGGTGTCGATATTGATAGGTTTTTCCTATAACCTTCCTCCATGATGAAATCTCAATATAATATATGCAAAATCCATAGGTAATCTGAAAAAAAATTTAAACAAAAGTACGATCTTTACAACAAAATCAATTTTTACAGCATAGAAAAACCCTAAATCCAAATACAACAACTTAAACAACTTAAAAAATTTATGAAAAGCCCTAAAACGAACCTGTTAAAACCCTAATTGAGTTGTAGATCATATGATTTTGGGTGAAATGGAGTTGAAAATTAACCTAAATTCACGCTTTTTGGCAGTTGAAATGAGAAAAATGTCGTTGAGTGAGGAAATTAGGGGTATTTGTTTAGGTTGGGTTGGGTTTTAATAATTGGGTCGACTTTATTAGGGTTGGGTCGGGTTTTAATAAAGGATGGGTCGGGTTTTAGTAACTGGATTCATTAAATGATGTGGACGAATCAAAAACTCGTGTGTCCAACACTACCTAGTCTTTACTTTGGATAAGATTTAGAGGGGTGAAATAAATTTAGTTCAAAGTTGTTAAGGGGGTTAAATAATTGTCATACAAGTTTAGGGTCTAAAGTAAGTTTTGGCTACAAGTTTAGGGGTGTTTCGATGTATTATCTCAAAAAAAACTCTCATGGTACTTATGGAGTGTTCAACATAGTCACATCATCTTCATCAAACATATTTGATTCTTTAAAAAAATTGTATTTTATATTTTAATTATTTTTATATTTTATAAACATAATTATTAATTAAAATTATCTACGAAGGCCCGAATAGACTTTGAGTTTGAACTCCTTTTTTTATTCTTAGTACTTTATTCTATCTTTAAATTATTTTTTTCGTGGCCCACGGGTCAGCCAGCCCATATTGCTCAAGTCGCACAAGCCAATGTGCTTATTCGAGTTGGGTTAAAAACTCTGTTCTTAAATGGGCTAAAAAAATTGTAGTCCAACCCTATCAAATTACAGGTTGGGCTAGGCCAACCCAATGGACCTAACTCATATTGACAACTCTATATATGTTTTATTAGTTAACGTGTTTTTATTATTAATGGTATAAGTAATAACTTTTAGGGGAAAGGACAAGAATATAGCCATTTAGGCCTTTTTTTGCTACTATCTTCATCCTTTTCCTTTCAATGCCAAGTAAATAGTAAAAGCCCATTTCTGATTCAGAGGATGAATTAATTTCGTCCAACGAACCTCGTACCCAGCACACAATTTTTTACTTTATGGAGGGAGAATAAAAATAATGAAATGTAAGTAAAACATAAATGCATCAATACAATAATATATTTTTTGGAAGAAAGAAAATTAATGCTAGACAATAACTTTGGACAGAACATTTGTATTTTTTTTAACACAATAAACTCAGAAAAGTAATAAATTTTGTGTTAACCCAACACTTCTAATTGGTATAGTATTTCTAACAATCAAATACGATTTTATAACATTGTAATTGTTGCTCTTCTTTCTTATCAATCAAATACAATATTTGATATCAAATACATGAATCTTTGATACCAACTACAAATACATATTTTATACAATAATTGTATAAAAGTGTATCAATGTGGTATAAAAGTGTATCAATGCGTTATAAAAGTGTATCAATGCAGTATAAAAGTGTATCAATATGGTATAAAAATGTATCAATTGGGTATAGAGACTGCATGCAACCGACGGGCCAAATGACTAAAAATCAGAATTAAATTGGGCCTATTGGCACCAATTGTCCAACTTTTACATGGGCTGGCCATTTCTCTTCAAAATGATCAGCCCATGTCCTTTTCATATGTGTTTCAGTAGGTAACATTTGTGTCATATATAAAACGATTAGTCCCGCATAAAAATAAAAGAGCACCAGATTAATTTAATTTTTTTGGTTTAAGTTTGTTCTTTATAATTTTTTTTACATCAAAAACTTTAATAGTATTTAATTTGCTTTGCATTGATTTAATAAGTATTTTGAAAACAAATGATGTTGATGATATAGACACAAATGATAAATAAAACTTATAGGTAAATTAATTTTATAGATATTTTTTCTTTAATCAATACTACTATTAAGCAAAATTTTTTTTTGATGCGCTGAAGTTGAAGAATTCGAGATATTAGAATAAGGGTGGAGGAGTTCTAACAATTCAATTCCAATCCATATAAGTTTACTGACTTATGAATTTGTAAATATAATAAGGAAACTCGATGCTAAATTTGACAAGTGTTTTGGTAGCCTATGTGATGTTTAGGTACAATATAAAATTCGTCACTAATTGTTCACTTTTAATGATAAAAGTCACCTTTCGTCGTTAAATACGTGGGTAACATATTTTTAGTGACAAAATATAATTTTTTGTAGCAAAATTTTGTCCTCTAAAGTTTCTCACCAAAAAATTAGTTAAAATTAGTTGGCGTCATTTTATTAAGCAACATTAATCACGAATTATGTGTTATCAGTGACACATTATTTCGTTACTAATAATTTATCTAGTTTGTGGAAAATCGATTTTTTGTCTTAAAACTAATTAATTTTTTGATACAAAAATATTTTTTCATAAAAAGTATGTTGTTACAATAGGGACAAATTATATTTTGGAGTTAAATGTTGTAAGCTTTAGCCATAAACTTTATATTTAATTGTTACATTAGTTTTTGTCACTAATGATATATATAATTAGTGACGATCATTTTATTATCTCTAATCAATCTATGATTTAGTGACAATAAAATTTGTCACAAAATTTGTAAGGTATAAATAGCGACGACTTTAAAATTTGTAGTTGAATAATTCAACTATTTGTAACGAAAAAAATTCATAGCAAAATACAAACTTTTCTTTGGCTACTATTGTTAATGATTACAAGTAGAGCAATGTATTATGTGGACAAGAACAAAAATGATGGAAATCAGATTGCCCAAGAAGCATGAAAAGGTTTTTAGCCTCTTTAAAATGGTTTCATTCCGTATAAAATAATATCATTACTATATAAAAAATGTATCACTGCTATATGTGTATGAAAAATGTATTATGTGCAGAAAAAATTATATCATATTTGTAATACTAATGTATACAACTATTTTCATCTTAGTATAGAAATTGTATCAATATGTATATGTCTGAAAAATGTATCGTACATAATGAAACTGTATTATTATTTATAAAATATGTATCTGTATGTATATAAAAAATGTATTATTATTTTATAATTTATGTCTTGTAAATGTATAAATTCTCACTAATTATACATATATATAAAATTAGTATACACGTATTATATATATATATATATATATATATATATATATATAGTTCGGGATACTAGTTTACCTGCACGTGCCTCGCACGTATAATATTTGATTATTTAAAATTAAATAATTTTATCTATTTAGAGACTTTTAGTGGCGTGTACAAATTTCAACTCACTTTTCAAAGATCCTTCACATTTTAATATAATTATGCAAATATAAACATATATTTTAGTATAAGCACATATATATTTTACCACCAAAAATTTTAAGTGATTGATCGATCATCACTTTTGTATTTTTCATGCATTACCTCTTTCCCTTGCTGCTAGAGGCTAAGAGAGACGCAACAATTTGAACCATATTTTGTGGCACGGTTATTTTTCTATAGTTAAATTTTTTTCTTCTTTTTAAAGTCAAATCTTTACTAAATCATTGATTACATTCTTATTACGTACTTCAAATTTTTAAAATTTGGTACTTCTTATTGTATTGTATTGAAAAGCTTAAAACATTTATAACTTCCAATAATTAGGATTTAATTTTTTTTCTAACTAACATTCAATTCAAGTTAGAAGATTCTTGTAAACTAAAATGCATTGCATAGGATTTTGGCGATAATTAAGATTTTTTTTTATGTTAGTTGTTACTATTTCTATTTTATAAGTATTTTCTTATTGGTTAAACCGAAAATCGAACCATTAAGGACCAAAAAATGATAAAACGAAACCGATAAGAAAATATCTTATTGGTTGGTTATTGGTTTTATATATTTAAAAACCGAAAAACGATAAACCGAATCAATAACACATAAAATCGAACCGAACCGACCGATGCACCCCCTACCAAGACTCATCATTCTCATGAAATGAAACATAAACTTCCAACAATGCTCTATACACATTTTGTGGAATGTTGAAATCTTTTGACTTTACATCAGTTGAATTTTCAATCTCAAACCATAAACCATCATTCAAATCCACATTTCTTGAAATTGAAACAATCAAATCAGCACCATAATCAAAATTAGCACCAAATTTTTTCACAATCATAAATTCAACATTAATTTTCATAGTTGATAAATTAAAAAAAAAATAAAAGGAAACAAGATTAAAAAATGACATTTCTGTTCGGCATTGTTGTAATACCCTGCATGTTTCTAAGCTAGGAAGTGAATAAGTATTCCTACGTATGAAATCTCTTATCCTGTGATTCATACTTGAGTACATGACTTACAATGAATATCCTAGTGATAGGATAAATTATGATGCATTAAACATGTTCATATGAGTCACTTAAGGTAATTCAAGCTAAGAGCTTTTGAATCCATCAAGTTTTAGTGTTTGATTTTACAAGGGTCATCTTTGAATTAGTATAAATCAATGTTAATGTGGTATTTTGTCTGATTTAGAACCACCTAATTATAGATAATCGAATTATCTTTCCAACGATACCAATTTTGCCTTAATCCAATACCCGAGCGAAAAGTTATGCCCGTTTTCGTGAGAGACAATAAGCATAGGCGATTGGTTAGGCGCCGCCCAACCCAAGCATAGGCGATTGGTTAGGCGCCGCCTAACCTAGCATAGGCAATCACTTGGGCGCCGCCTAATTCAGTTCTAGGTGCCAAAAACACTCTGTTTTGAGTTATTTTAAGGGTCATTAAGTCTTTTAACACTCCTTACACGTCCCTAAACTTAACCCTACGAAATATATAGCTTCTAAACATATTACAACCCTATTATCATCTCAAAGCTCATCATCCAAGAGCATTAAAAGAGAAAAACAACTAGGGTTGCGTAACTAAGCTTGAAGATCCAATTTCAAGGAAATTCCTCCGTCAATCATCAAGAATCTTCCTTCTAAGGTATGCGTGAGTTGATTTATGGATCCCTTTCATCTATAAAGCTCAAAACCCCTTTTTTTCATTATAAAGTATGATTGCTATATTGTTGGGTATTGATGATCATGTTGTTGATATTGGGTGATTCCCAAGATGAAATCTTTATATGTTTTTTTAAATTTCATGATATCATATGAGTTGGAAACAGGTAAATTTGGTTGTTCATGATGTATAATTTGATGATTTCACCTATGCTTAAGATGTGCATGTAAGGTGTTTGATAAAATGCCTAAGAAACTAGAAATCATGCAATATAGCTAAATTGTGACTAAGTGAAGGATTCATGATATGCCCTTACGTTCCAATAACTTCTATGTTGATAATGTGCCTTGTAAATGTTGTTGGAATACTCATGAACTATTCTTATGAGATTATGCTATGTTTACTTGAAAATCCTACTTATGAACAAGATGTATGATAACCATGCAATC